>NW_027467715.1:2778763-2781263 GCF_046742065.1 Oratosquilla oratoria
TATATATACATATATGTACATATACATACATACATATATATACATACATATATACATACAAATATATTATGACACCTAATATTGACCGTATCTAGGTTGTGCATGCTCATGTAAATTAATACACGTTCTTCATTTTTTCGATCACTAATTTTGGGGCCACCAGATTCTTTTTTTAATAAGATGATAGTCCGTTGCTAGCTGGCGGGTTTCCCGCCTGAGCCCACACCAGTGGCCCGAGCTACAACGTGAAGAGCCTTTAAAAAAGGCGCAGCAAATAAATTGCTGTGACCGAGGCTCCAGCTGGTGGGATCTTTACCGAATTCCTGCAGCGACATTAATTTTGTCCAGCATGAAGTTTCCAGATCTAGCAAACGGGACTGAATCCCGTGGCTCCTTGATAGAAGAATCCAATACAGGAGGTTGCTAGACATAACCTCGCTGTCGGAGGTCATGCAGCAGGGTCCCTCACGGGCATTTTATTCGACCCTGACTACGCGAGGTCCAAGTGGTACTCAATTTCCCACGTTTTGAATGTGTAACTTCCCTGTAACCTTTCATTTTTCTTCAGGGGACCTCGCGCAGTCAGCGTCGAATAAAATGCCCGTGAGGGAGCCTGCTGCATAACCTCTGACAGCGAGGTTATGTTTAGCAACCTACTGAACCGGATTCCTCTATCAAGGAGCCTCGGGATTCAATCCCGTTAGCTAGAGCTGGAAACTCCATGCAGGACAAAATTAATGTCGCTGCAGAAATTCGGGAAAAATCCCACCAGCTGGAGCCTCGGTCACAGCAATATAATTGCTGCGCCTTTTTTAAAGGCTCTTCACGTTGTAGCTTGGGCCACTGGTGTGGGCTCAGGCGGGAATCCCGCCAGCTAACAACGGACTGTCATCATTTAAAAAAAAAAAAAAAAAAAAAAAAAAAAAAAAAAAAATAATAATAATAATACATACATACATAC
Organism: Oratosquilla oratoria; assembly: GCF_046742065.1. Classification (NCBI taxonomy): domain Eukaryota; kingdom Metazoa; phylum Arthropoda; class Malacostraca; order Stomatopoda; family Squillidae; genus Oratosquilla; species Oratosquilla oratoria. Next base: position 2,779,725 of record NW_027467715.1, read on the forward strand.
ATATACCAAGGCTTTTTCCCCCTTCCAAGGGAGGTAGCCACAAAAGGAAAGGCATAAAAACACTCCCACCCATTTCATCCCTAAATACACTCCACACCCCTCCCACCCTTCCTCTCATCTGAGCACCTCCTGGATGACGGGTCAGCCCTGAACCCTGCCCACCGCCCTGGGTCAGAAGCAGTGTCGCAAGACACAGTACATCCACAGCAAGGCCGCTTCATTTAATCGGCGACCCCCCCTCTCCGTCCCCCTTTGCATATAAGGAGAGGACGGGGAGAAATCCCTTCGGGCTGCGTCAAAATTTACTCACACATACTACCCCACCCCCCACCCCCCCGCCTATTCCTCCTCATGCAGTCACAACATCATCCATATACAACCATTCTCCACTCACCTCTGTCTTCCGTCCTCTCCCTTCCTTCCTCAACAGACATTCCCCTCTTCCCCAAAGCCCCCTTCACCCCATCCATCCACCTCATCCTAGGACGTCCCCTCATGTTCACTCCCTCCACATCTGCCTTCCATACCTCTTTTACTAGTCTTTCTTCACTCATTCTTTCCATGTGTCCAAACCATCCTAATATTCTTTCATCAACCCTCTCTCCCAAATCCTTTTTCGCCCCTGTTCTCACCTCCTCATTTCCAACACTATCTAGCCTAGTAAACCATACTTCTCAGACACCTCATCTCAAACACATTCAAACTCCTTCTCTCTTCTTCTCTTATGTTCCACGTTTCTGCCCCATACAGTGCTGTTGGCACAATCACTCCTTCATACAGTCTCCTCTTCGCATCCATTCCCAAATGTCTATTTCTCATTACACTCTTTAAACCACCAAGGCATTTACTCGCTTCTCTCAATCTACATTCTACATTCCTTGTACTTTTCCTGCTACACTTGCACCCAAGTATCTAAAACTATCCACTTCCTCCAGTCGCTCTCCCTTAATGTTCACTTCCAGTCTACTGCCACTTTCACCCCTTGTACATCATCACCTTACTTTTACCCACATTTATCTTTAGCTTTCTTCTATCACATACTCTCCCAAACTCTGCCACCAGCTTCCTCAATCCCTCCTCTGACCCTGCCACAAGCGCAGTGTCGTCCGCAAACAACAGCTGGCTCACCTCCCACTTTTCTCCATTTCCTTTAACCATCTCCAATCCCTGACTCACTACCCTAGCATTCACCTCTCGCACCACCCCATCCATGTATAAGTTGAACAGCCAGGGCGACATAACGCATCCTTGACGAAGTCCCACCTTTACTTCAAACCACTCACTCTCTCCATTTCCAATCCTAACACATGCTCTACTTCTCACATAAAAACTCTTGACAGCTCCCAAAAGCTTTCCTCCTATCCCATAAATCTGCATAACCTCCCACAGTGCCTTTCTGTCTACCCTATCATAAGCCTTTTCCAGATCCATAAAAGCCCAAAAAACATCCTTTCTCTTTTCCTATAGCTTTCTCACATATCTGTCTTACCACAAAGATCTGATCTACACAACTTACCGTCTATAAATCCACACTGTTCC
>NW_027467715.1:2823763-2826263 GCF_046742065.1 Oratosquilla oratoria
TCCTCCTAGGGTTTTGCAGATAGACCCCCATAACCATATATATTCTGATACCCTATCCCTTCAGGGACTTGAATAACTATACTTCATTTCCAAAAAATAATTATTTTGGTTAGGGTTAAGGGTTAAAATTAGGTGGGTTATGGTTAGGTGAGTATTTATTCACGAACTTCTCCTAGGTTTTTGCAGATAGACCCCTATAACCATATATATTCTGAAACCTTATAACCTGTCTGTCTGTTTGTTTGTTTATTTGTTTGTTCAGGAACTCCTCCTAAGGTTTTGCATATAGACCCCTATAACCATATATATTCTAATACCCTATTACTTCAGGTACTTGGATAACTTTATTTCATTTTCAAAAAATACATATATTCTGGTTAGGGTTAAGGGTTAAGGTTAGGTGGGCTTTGGTTAGATTAGAGATTATTCACGAACTCCTCCTAGGTTTTTACAGATAGACCCTATAACCATAAAACTTCTGAAACCTTATTACCCAAGGTACTTGGATTACTATCTTTCATTTGTCTGTCAGTTTTTGTGTTGCTGGACTGCAGAGACGTGTCCCTGATATCTGACAGCTTGACAACGGTCCGTCAGGAAGTCGATGCCCAAGCCACCAAGGGGGTTGGAAGGCCAAAGTGGATGGCTTTGGTGATGATGGTAGTATGATCAACAGGGTCAAAGGCTTTCTTGAAGTTAATGAACGCCACTGCAAGTGAAGTCTTGCGCTACTCGAGATTTTCATAGATAAAGTCAAGGAAGCTAATAAAATAGTGAGTGGTGGAGGAAGTCTTCACGTCACCAAACTGCTGGGGATCAATGAATATGCTGATTTTGGAGTATGCCTACTCGAAGACAAAACCCTCACAAATAAGACAAGGAATGGGAGTGATAGTAATGGGTCTGAGATCACTAAAGGATTGGGGATTGGAAGATTTGGGGATGGGAGTAATGAAGCCTGTCTTCCAATCCGTGGGACATTTGCTCTGCTTAACGGAGGCATTGATTATTGAACAGATCGGGATGGCAAGTTTGCGAGCAAATTCACGATAAAGTTTGATGGGTAAGTCTACGGGTGTAGAGGACCGCTTTGACTTGATGCTAGGGAACTTATTGGCAACCTGAAAAACATGTACTGTGGCGGGGCGGGGGGGGAAGGAAAGTAGGGAAGAGAGGTCAATACTGGGTAGCGTTTGACAGAAGGATGTGAAGTGGTCATATAATTGCTCAGCCGCAAGGTCTGGTGAAAATTGTGATAGGAGGGGGATGTCAGATGCCTGCCTCATATCACACAAGCTTTTGACCCTGTTAAACTAAAGGCTGCTGTTCTCCTGTAAATGCTTAATGTTTTTGGGGTTGTACATTTTCTTGGCTCTTTTGATTTCCCTAATGACTTTGTTTCGGAGTTGTCTAAAAAGGTTGATGTCAGTGCAAAAAGCTTTAACCCGGTGTTGAATCAGTCTCTTAATCCTGGGAGTGATCCATGGGGCATCGGCTGGGTGTGTCCACGTTTGCTTCAAAGGGAAGTAACGATGGGAGGCCTGCGTAATTATATTGATATAGATGTCCCAATTCTCCTGAACTCCCTCCCCTGCGAGCACCTCTGTCCATGGATGTTGAATAATCCATTGTCCAAATTCACGCAAGTGCGAGTCGGGCATGGGCCTGTGAGAGCGAGTGGTGGTACTGTGTGTCAACGAAGAAGTGCTGGTTGGCAACCACAGGATGGAAGTGTGGGTGGACCGACCAATTGGGGGGAGAGGTTGAAGGGGGAAGTACAGTTCAGTCATGTCACTTAGAATGAGGTCAAGGGTGATGATGCCATGTGTGGGGAAGTTGACGAGTTGTGATATATGTAGATGTTCTTGAGTATCACTGGTGTTTAACTCATTGAAATCCCCACATAGGACCAGCCTAGCACCGGGGTATTTGGCCCTGAGACTGTCTGCCCTTACTAATAATGTGTTCCACCAAAGCGTCGCCCAATGGAGCTCGTGGGGGGGGGTGCACTACACACACAGTGATCGAGGCTGTGTGGCGAGGGTGTTAGGTGGGGGGTTAACCATAACCATATGGCCTAGAAGGCCCTCATGGAGGTCGACGGGTAACTCAGAGGCATTCAAAACATTCCGAGAGTACAAGGCCACTCCACCTCCACTCTTCCCACTCCTTAGGTTGTGAAAAAGTAAATCATACCATAGTCTTGGGATCTCAATGACCTTTGCGTTCCGTGGCAGGCTTCAGTGTTATCACTGTTCTCACTCTCATCCTACTAACTATTTGAATGCATCTGTGATGGTTGCGTCCCGCTCGACATCCACGGTTACGAAATAGTCTTAGTTCTTTGAAGTGTCTTATCATAGGTGAAGGAGAGTAACCACACCTTGATCTTAATTGATACAGTTTGCCTGCACTGTAGTGAATATGGGTAAGAGTAGACATCTTAACTGGGTAGTACACTACGATCACCACTCAGTGAGGAGCGTCACTACAAAAAATT
>NW_027467715.1:2833763-2836263 GCF_046742065.1 Oratosquilla oratoria
ATAGTTACATTAGAGATAAAAAGGTTGTTAGGAATCACATTGGTTCACTATTATCTGCTGACGGTCAACTTGAATATTCAAATGAAGGAATGTGTAATATCTTAAACAATTATTTTAGCTCGGTATTCGTAAACGAAACACCTCAAAGTGAATTCCAAACTGAAACCTGTGAAAAGTCTGGGGTAAACTTACTCACTACGGTAAATATAACAAAAGAAAAAATTAAAAGGTGTATAGACAAACTCAAAGTTAATAAAACACCAGGGCCTGACGGTTGGCATCCAAGAATCTTAAAGGAAATGAAAAATGAGATTGTTGTTCCATTAGAAATTATTTTCAAGAAATCCATCATATCCGGTGATGTCCCAAGAGAATGGAAGCTAGCTAACGTTACTCCCATATTCAAAAAAGGATAAAAAGAAACCAAATAACTATAGGCCTATAAGTTTGACTTCAATCGTAGGAAAAATAATGGAAACTATCATCAGAGATGCTATCGAACATCATTTAGAAAGTAACCGTTTGATAAATGATAGCCAGCATGGTTTCAGACGGAAACGTTCTTGCGTGACTAACTTACTCGAATTCTACAACACAGTTATCTCGAATTATGACAAAAGAAACAATATAGATTTAATATATCTAGACTTTGCAAAAGCTTTTGATACCGTCCCACACGAAAGACTACTTACTAAATTAGCTTTGCATGGAATAAGTGGTAGCCTATTAGGTTGGACTAGTAATTGGTTGAATGGTCGTAGACAGAGAGTTGTTTTAAATGGAAAAACTTCTGGATGGAAAAGTGTTGCAAGTGGAGTTCCTCAGGGTTCCGTTCTTGGGCCACTTCTATTCATAGTATATAAAAATGATATAGACCATGGACTAAAATCTAATGTTTCCAAATTTGCTGATGATACAAAACTGTGCGGAGTGGCAAATGATCACTTAAACCAATTAGATATTCAAGAAGATTTAGATAAATTACAGCAATGGTCTGAAAAGTGGCTAATGAAATTTAACACAAGTAAATGCAAGGTAATGCACATAGGTAAAAATAACAGTAAGTACGATTACAAGTTATTTGGAAATTCGTTAACAAAAGTGGATAGTGACGACCTCAAATCATCCAAGCAGTGTATTTCAGCCTCTGAGAAAGCAAATAAGATTCTGGGACTGATTGCGCGATCTTTTGATTTCAAAAGTCCATCACTCATTAACAAGCTATATAAATCGTTAGTTCGTCCACATTTGGAATATGCTGTTTTCGTATGGTCACCGAATCTCATTAAAGATATTGACAGACTGGAAAAAGTACAACGGCGAGCCACAAAACTGATTCAAAATATCAAAAATAAATCATACGAAAATCGACTAAAACACATGAATCTGTTTTCCCTAAAAAAGCGTTGACTCAGAGGTGACTTGATACAGGTCTTTAAGATTTTAAAGGGAATTGACAACATCAAAAGTGACAAAATTTTCACATTGAATGAAAATCAGACAAGAAACAATGGTCTCAAACTGTCCGGAAATAGATTCAATTTGGAAGTAGGTAGAAACAACTTTGCCAACCGTGTAGTTAATGAATGGAATAAACTTCCTGCACAGGAAGTGCAATGTAGTTCAGTTCGAAGCTTTAAGAATCATTTAGATAAATACCTAAGTAAGATGCTGTAATGATTACAATTTATCTTATATTATTTGTTTTTGTTTTGTTATCATTTGTCTGTCTGATTTTCATTTATTATTAGTTATATGTCAATTTATTATCATTTACTATTTACCTGTTTGTTTATTATTTAGTTATACATTTGCATTTATTTATGTATTTTATTTGTTATTTACATTATTATAGTTTTTATTTATTGTTTTATTATTAATATGATTTTTTTTTCGCATCCGACCTAGATATGGATCAAAAAGTCTCCTGTCGGCATGCTCCGCCTTTGTAATCCTTTGTAATATATTTTTTTCTGTGTGTGTGTGTGTGTGTGTGTGTGTGTGTTTCCATGTGTGCATTTGTGAAGAAACAAAGATGGAAGAGAAATGGAACATATTAAAAGAAAAATACAAGGAGGGAATAGATAAATATGTACAAAAGAAAAAACAAAAAAGGGTTTACATAAAGTGTTAGTATAACAAAAAGTATAGTGAGGCTAAAGATAGAAAAGACAGCCTTGAAAAATGGAAAAATGAAAAAAAAATACCAAATGGTAAACATATATCAAAGTGAGAAACAAATATGTAGATATATGCAAGGAGGAAAAAAGAATCCACGAAAAAGATATAATGGATAAATGCAAAGACCGACCTAAACTTTTTTACAGATATGTAAATGATATGTGAATACACACACACACACACACACACACACACACACACACACACACACACACACACACATATATATATATATATATATATATATATATATACATATATATATATATATTCATACATATATATATACATATATATATATATGTTTATACATATATAT
>NW_027467715.1:2851263-2861263 GCF_046742065.1 Oratosquilla oratoria
GGAACTTTTCCTTCTTTCAAGGAACTGTTTAGTATGCTATGTATTTTGTCTGCCAGTTCATTACTGCATTCTTTCAGAATCCTGTTTGCTATTTCATCTGGTCCATGCGATTTTCTGACATCAAGATTACTCAAGTGTGTCAATATTTCATTCTTTGTTACTTCTATTTCTTCCATAGGGGGGACTTTCTCTTTCCATTCGTTCTCTTCAGGTTGTATGTTCTCCCTTGTAAACACTGATTCAAAATGTTTGTTCATAATTTCCGCCATTTCCATTTCCTCAGTGTATTCAACTCCCTCCTGTCTTAATTTCTCCAAGTCCTGTTTGTTTTTCAGTTTATTGTTTACAAATCTGTAGAATAGTTTTGGTTGATCTTTACACTTTTCTATGACATCTTTTTCATATTTTCTCTTTTCCTCTCTGCACGTTTGTACATATTCATTTCTATAACAGGTATATATTTTCCATTTTTCAGGTCTTTTGTATTTTTCCATTTGGTCCAGGCTTTGTCTCTTTTGTCTTTTAACTCCCTACAACTTTTGTTGTACCAGCATTTTACATATTCTTTTTCTTGTTTTTGTCTTGGGACATACTTTTCCACTCCTTTTTTGTAAATTTTTGTCAAAATATTCCATTTCTCTTCTACTGTTGTTTCTTCTTTGTATATTTCTTCCCAGTTTTCTTGTTGAAAGAATTCTCTTATTTTATCAAAGTTTGTTTTTTCATACATCATTCTTCCTTTCCTATATTGTTCATTTCTTTTCATATATTTTTCTTCATTAAGTTCCAGTTCAATCAATATGTGGTCACTTTTACTTATTGGTGTTTTATATTCAATCTTGTCCACTATTCTAGGTTCAGATGTAATTATTAGGTCTAGTCTCGATGGCTCTTCTTCATTTCTATACCTAGTGTTCTCCTGTATCCATTGTGTCATTGTATGGTCAGTAATCATCTCAAGTAGAGCGTTTCCCCATGAGCCGTCTCCACCCTTTACTGTCATTTCTTCCCAGCAGACTTCTTTGCAATTAAAGTCGCCCATCATAACTATTTTTCCTCCATCTTCCATTATCTTGTTTAATGTTATCTTTGTGTTCTCTAACATACTTTTATGTTCACTCTCTTCTCATGAGGCTGTTTTCGGGGGCACATGATTTATCACAAACTTTCTGCTCTTCTTATCTCTGTCTTCTACTTCCATCATTATCATCTCTACTGTATTCTTTCCATATGTGACACACTTCACGTTTATATCCTTCTTAGTCAGGAACATAACTCCACCCCCTTGCTTTTTCTCTCTGTTTCTAATCCAATAATTATATGCATCATGTCCTACACTGTTGGGTGGTAGTGGACCTTTTAATTTTGTCTCAACAATTCCCATTATGTCTGGTTCTTTTTCCTTCAAATAATCATTCAGCTCATTCAATCCTGTTATCAATCCATCTATATTTGTGTAAGACACTCTTAGTTTTCTGCCACTTCCATTGTGTTCTCTGTTTCCCTTTTGTTTTTCTCTTGTATGTCGACTTTCTTTAGTTTCATATTCACTACTCTCCAATAGAATCTCTCTTTTTCTGACTCCGTTCTGTTCTCGTTTTTTTTTTCCCTTAGCTTTAAGTCTTTTCTGTTTTCTTCCTCTCTTTCCTCTTTATTCATTTCCCTTTTTATCCATACCTTTTTATATTGTTCACTTATTGCTAGTTTCCCTGTTTTGGATAAGATATTCTCTGCCGTCCTTTGTGACTTGAATTTAATCTTAATTGGTCTGGTCTTGTCTGTGCTATACTTTCCAAGTCTAAATTTCTCTTCGATTTGCTTCATAATTTCCGGTTCATCTTCCTGTACTGATTCTAGTAATTGGCTTACTTTTTCGTTTTCTTCTTTGATTCTTGTGGTTCTATCTGGGTTGTGTTTCTCTTCCATTCCTAATATAATTATACATTTCTTCTTGTCTGCTAAATCTCTTACTATATTCTCCTTTTGTCTCATCACTTTAATAACTGAGTCTTCAGTATGTTCTTTCAATTGCTGTTTGATTATGTCAGTGAATGAAACTTTGTTTTCTTCTTGGGTTGTCTTCCAATTTTTAGCTTCTTTAGTTATGGTTTCTCTGTTTTCTTTACTATTCCTCTTCAATTCCTCATTCTCCACCTTTACTTCTCTTAACTGTCTTTTTAGGTCTTCTATTTCATCAGTTAAGTTTTTGTTCGCCTTCTCTAGTTTTTCCAATTTTTCAAACCTCTCGGCAATTTTAGTCATCTTGCCAAACCTAACTTCCCAGTTGTCAGACATTTGTTCAAGTTTTTCCTCCAGTTTTTTCAGTCGGGGGAGGTTGGTATCCGCCCGCCTTTCATTAAATCCTTGGAAATTATCCTCCTCACCTTCCATTGAACTGCTTTTATCTATGTTTCTGATCTTTACATTTTTATTAGACATTTCGTCGTCACTCAGCTGGTCGGGGGGCCGTTTCATGTTTACATTACGTCTGTCTGCCTGGGCCAAGTCTTCTCCTTCCTCATTTCCTTCCATTTCCCTCAGTAATCCCTCCTCTTCTCCTCTTTCCCTACTTTCCCCCTACCCCACGAGCAATTTCCCCCCCCGCCCTGTAAATACAATAGGTACTTCCTTTGCTTTAGTATCTTCGAATTTTCACTTTTTCTTCAGAACGTCTTCTACGCCGTCCGTTCGTTGAAGTGTGTGTGTGTTTGTGTGTGTGTGTGTGTGTGTGTGTGTGTGTGTGTGTGTGTGTGTGTGTGTGTGTGTGTGTGTGTGTGTGTGTGTGTGTGTGTGTGTGTGTGTGTGTGTGTGTGTGTATTCACTTGGTCTTTGGATCACGTGTTGGACTCGTGATCGACAGCTATTTCCCTCCTGGAAGAGAGCTCAGAGCTCGTAGGTCCGATCTATGGGTAATGCTATGACCTTGCACACACACACCCCCAACTCCCCGCCCACGAGAGTTGGAGTAACACCCCTCAGTGTGTGTGTGTGTGTGTGTGTGTGTGTGTGTGTGTGTGTGTGTGTGTGTGTGTGTGTGTGTGTGTGTGTGTGTGTGTGTGTGTGTGTGTGTGTGTGTGTGTGTGTGTGTGTGTGTGTATGTGTGTTTGTCTATCTATCTATCTATCTATTTATCTATATATATATCTATACATATATATATATGTATATATATATATATATATATATATATATATATATATATGTGTGTGTGTGTGTGTGTGTGTGTGTGTGTATATACATGCATAGATGCATATATATATATATATATATATATATATATATATATATATTATATATATATTATATATATATATATATATATATATATATATATAAACTAATGAAAACCTGTCAATAATTGCATACGAGTATATGACACCTAATATTGAACGTATCTAGGTTGTGCATGCTGATGTAGATGGGTACACGTGGTTAATTTTTTAATCATTAATTTTGGGGCTACCAGATTTTTTTTCTTTTCTTTCTTTTTTTAATATGATGACAGTCCGTTGTTAGCTGGCGGGATTCCCGCCTGAGTCCACACCAGTGACCTAAGCTACAACGTGAAGAGCCTTTAAAAAAGGCGCAGCAATTATATTGCTGTGACCGAGGCTCCAGCTGGTGGGATCTTTCCCGAATTCCTGCACTGACATTAGTTTTGTCCTGCATGGAGATTACAGCTGTAGCAAACGGGATTGAATCCCGAGGCTCCTTGATAGAAGAATCCAATACAGGAGGTTGCTAGAAAGAACCTCGCTGTCGGAGGTCATGCAGCAGGGTCCCTCACGGGCATTTTATTCGACCCTGAATGCGCGAGGTCCCCTGAATAGGTGGTACTCAATTTTTCACGCTTTGAACGGTAACTTCCTTGTAACCTTTCATTTTTCTTCAGGGGACCTCGCGCAGTCAGCGTCGAATAAAATGCCCGTGAGGGCCCCTGCTGCATGACCTCCGACAGCGAGGTTCTGTCTAGCAACCTCCTGTGTATCGTTCACTAGGTACGGGGTATTGGTATATGTAGATTCGTATTAAGTTTATACCATTTTATTCAAAGCTTCAGGTTTTCCAGTTATGGTATATACACTGTCAACTGTTAAACAGAACGATACATTAATGTGGTTACATATGTATAACTGTTTATCACACCACTTCTTGTTGCACAACACCTGTCATCGTCCCAAAACTGGTCTCTCCGGCCACCTACCCTGGTGGTCATTCCCGGAAGTGACAATCTCAGCACTTATGACGCGTCATGCTCGCATAATCTTTAGTGTTTTATTTGAGCAAGATCACGGTCATCTCCTAAGGTTAGTATCCTGGGATTACAGGGTGTGATTTACTTAATAACTAAATATGTATATATATGTCCAGGGGGGATCGTCAATATACTTAATTTGTGTTTTGTGTTTGTTTGGTTACTCAGATGTTCATGTGCGTTCGTATGTCTGTTTGGTGGTCGAGTTGTTGTTGCAGACCCGAAGGTTGCTGACTTGGTTCTTAGTCAGCTAGAAGGGCCGGACATTGAGTGGGTGAGTGAGTGAGGGAGTGAGTGAGCGGTGTGAGCGAGTGATATTACTCATCATGTATATGGTGGCGTATACATATCGCTCTCCCCCTGGGGTTAGGTGGCTCCCGGCACCTAGGGTACATGGTTTACAAAAGTATTTATATGGGTAATACATCGAGAAAAAAATTTCAGAGACACAAAATCCTGTGGGATTAAAAATGTGCAGATGGGGGGGTGTTGTTGAAGTGATTCTGAGGTCCCAAGGGGGATCATGCACTGTAAATAGGGGTAGCGATGTTGTGTCTCAGAAGTGTAACGTTGTGTCTCACCAGATTACATGTTATATTGGATTTCACATACACTGTTTAATTCACTTTCTAAATGTTATGGTTTTTATGGTTTAACACTATCACTGTTGGGGGTGTTATTTTCTAAACACTGTTCTATGGTCAGTTTGGTGTGTCACATTGCACTTGTTTTATTTCATAGTATGGATATATAGTTTCTGTAAGAATGTTTATGGTATTTAAGATATTGGGTGAGACACAAGAATAAACTTAATCTAGGTTTACAACAATTTGGGTATGGAGGTGGAAAGGTTTTGGAAGGTGTTACTTCATGCAACAGAATATGATTATTATTATTAGTATAAAGAGAATGATTAAGAGGGAAAGGGCTGTGGGGGTATATGGAAGAATCCTATGATGTAAGTCGAATGAGTCCATGTCAAAAGTAGTCGATGTTTAAGGTGGGTAATTAATGATGTATTTACTTTTGGAGGATGAAGGTTATGTCTCAGTGATTGAGGATATGTTTATCTGACTCTCGCTAAGGTTATATTGGTCGGAAGGAAGTAGAGAAGTTTTGATAGATATGTGGAAAAGAGTTCTTATTGGAAATGGGCCATTTTAACCTCCACTGATAGATACATGACGTCCTGCATCTTCAGGGGCGAGAGCTAGAGTGCATGTTTAATTGCGTCGACGCAGAGTCATGGGATGAGACTTGCGTTTTGGTGATTGGTGTGTGTCTGTGATAGGTGGGTTGTGGATGGGAGGTGAGATTGGGTCGAGGTTCAGTTTGACCTTTCTCAACTTCTCTCCATGTATGGTGAAGGTGGTGTGATCGGAAGGATCTGTTAGTAGGAAAACATTGTTAGGGAGTGAACTTGTGACTATGAAGGGGCCTAGGAATTTGGGTTTGAGTTTATTTGTTCTACCTGAGTCTTTTACCATGACTGTGTCGCCAGGTGCTATGTCAAGTGGAATTGACCGTTTGTGTTGTTTTGTCTTTGTCTTTTCCTGGGCTTCTTTCAGGTTTGCTCTAACTTTTTTGTAAATTGTTTGCATACCTCTTTTGATGCAGTGTGCGAGGTTATCTAGGTTGTATAAGGGTGGGGGTGGTTGGTTGAATATTTGGTAGGGTAGGCGCATTGGTTGGCCGAAAATGATCTCATGTGGGGACATCTTTGTTGCGGAATTGACTGTGCTATTGATACTGGCTTGTACCTGTGGTAGCCAATCTTCCCAACTGTCCATGAGGTCATTGACCAATGGTCTGAGAATCTCTAGGACCTTGCGATTTGTTCGCTCAGTCAGACCGTTTCCCTGGGGGTGGTATGCAGTAGCAAATGTTTGGTCAATGTTGTAGAGGTGTGCTATTTCGCGCATCACCTCATTTTTGAATTCTGAGCCATTGTCAGATAACATTGTGTGTGGTATGTTGTATCTACAAAAGATATTGTTGACCAGGGTTTTGGCTACAGTCTCTGCTGTTTTGTCCTGGAGTGGTATTAAGATTGTGTATTTAGAGAAATAATCAACTGCTGTGAGTACATAATTGGAACCTTGATGGCTCGTTGGCATTTTCAGTAGGTCAATGCCAAGTGTTTCCCATGGCTCAGCAGGGAGTGGGATATCTTTTATGTTGATTTGCCTCAGGTTAGGGCCTCTGAATTGGTTGCAAGTTACACAAGAATCTATGTGTGTGGTTATATCTCTTTTCATGTAAGGCCAGTAGTATGTGTGTCTAGCAGTGTTTAGTGTCTTATCTCTGCCCGAGTGGCCTCCCATTGCACTGTCGTGCAATATGTGTAGGAGCTTGGGGACTAGGGCTCTGGGGATAACAGTAACCTCTCTTGTATTAATGGTTCTCCTTATGACTCCGTCGACCAGATTGAGTTCCTCAATAGGGACAGGTGGTCGGGAGTGTAAGGGGGTTTGTGAAATGAGATGCTGTTTTATTGGGGACCATATTGGGTCTCTGTCAGTTTCATCTCTGAGTTCTTGCATAGGTATGCATGTGGTTTGGGTTATGGGGGTGATGTGAGTTTGTCTGCTCAAGCAGTCTGCCACTACGTTAGCTTTCCCAGCTAAGTATACGATCATGGGATCGTAATCAAGGAGAGTTGTTTTCCATCTAGCAACTCTCCCATGTAAGTCTTTGGAGTTAAAAAGATAGACTAGGGGTTGGTGGTCTGTTAGTATGGTAATCTTGTAGCCTAAAATGAGGTATTTAAAGTGTTTTAGTGCCCATATGATTGCAAGTCCTTCTTTGTGTGTAGTTGAGTAGTTATTTTCAGTTTTGCTTAAGACTCTACTTGCGTAGGCTATGGCGTGTTCTTTGCCATTGTCATCTTTCTGTTGTAGGACTGCGCCTATTCCTTTAGAGGAGGCGTCTGTGTAAAGAAAGAATTCTTTCTTCATGTCAGGGAAAACTAGTACAGGGGCTGTGGTGAGTGCGTGTTTGAGAGTGTCGAAACTTTGCTGTTCTGTTTCTGACCATTGAAATGGCTCGCCTTTCCTTGTGAATTTGGTCAGAGGGGAAGCAATATCAGCAAAGTTTCTTATGAAGTGTCTGTAATAGGAGGCTAACCCAATGAAACTTCTTGTTTCATTAGCGTTTCTGGGGGTTGGGAAATTGTTTATTGTATCTATTTTATCTGTGGTTGTGTGAATCCCTTTTGCATCCACTTTATGGCCTAGGAAGATGAGTTCCTTCATGAGGAATCTACATTTCTTTAATTGAATCTTTAATCCCGTATGTTTGAGACGTTTGATGACAATCTCTAAAGTGTTAAGGTGGTCTCTTTCTGTGGGACTATATATAATGAGGTCGTCTAAATAGACGAATAATGAGATTCCTATCATGTCACTGAAAATGCGGGTCATCAACCTTTGTTGGGTTGAGGGGGCATTCTTAAGGCCAAAGGGCATACGTTCAAAATGAAAGTGTCCCTTATCAGTGGAGAATGCAGTTACGGGTTTTGATTCATTTGTTAATTCCACTTGCCAGAAGGCAGACTTAAGGTCGATAGTGGAAAATACTGTGTTCCCGTTGCCAATGCATTGTAGTACATCTTGCATGGCGGGGAGGGGGTGTGGGTCAGATTGAGTTAGGTTGTTTACTTTCCTGAAGTCAACAACAGGGCGTAAGGTTCCGTCTTTCTTAGGGACCAAAAAGAGGGGACTGTTCCATGGGGAGTCTGAATGGGAAATTACGCCTTGGTGTATCATCTCTTGTACACTGTCATTGACTTGGGATTTCCTACTGTGGGGTATGCGGTAAGCGGGGGTGTATGAAGGGGTGGTGTTTGGGGGAATTTGGATGTGATGTTTGATTATATCACATTTGCCTAGTGGTTCGCCTTCTAAGGCGACAGCTGATCTATTCCTCTGTAGGAGAGCTAATAGCTCGTTATGACTTTCTCCGTCAGCTGATGTCGTGATTTGGTCTGGGGGAATAGGGGGAAGGGGTTGTGTTGGTCTTACTTGGTTGATGTGTTGCGGCAGTGGTTCCTGGATAGGGGAATTATGGAGATGGACTGCGCAGATGTTTGTATTCTTCCTGATTTTACGGTGTTGGTCTGACATGTTTGTTAACATAGCTAGTGTATGTTTATTTTCTGATATTGTGTCCCAGGAGGACTCAATGGTTATGTTGTTAATCCTGGACGTGTCTGAGTCGATTATGACGTCCTGATGGTCGATTGCACCGGGTATGTATAGTGGGACTGTTATTGAATGTCTAGGGGGTATGATGACTGTGTTAGACATCAGTGCCTTTGAGGTGACATAAGGGGGTGGTCGGAAGGAATAGCTGTTAGTGGGATTGGGAGTATTGAAGGAAGGTAGACATGAGAGATGTTGTGCGTCTGAGTCGGGTGTCTCAGGAACTGTTGACTCATTATTTACATCTCGGAAGGAGATTTTGTTAGTCTCAAAGTCTATCTTAGTTTTCCAAATCCTCAATGAGTTTAGTCCTATTATACCTTGTTGATCAAGACTCCATTCATCAGCTATGTGGAAAGGTGTGAGACCTACCTTACAATTATTGACTTCAATGTTTAAGTCTATGGTGTCGTGTAGAGAAATTGTGCTCCCTTCTATTAGGAGTCCTTCCATATTGGAAAATTGAATTTGGGGTGGGTCATTTAATGCTTCATACAGAGCTCTTGGGATGATGTTCAGGTTTGTTCCTGTATCAACCATCATGTCAACTTTAAGTTGATCTAGACTCACTTCTAGGGTGAGGTATTTGTGTTGTGTATGAGATATTCCTATGGTGGTTTGGTGCGTGAGGCTGGTACACGTTCCCCCAATCGTTGTTGAGTATTGCTTGTCGTGTGGGAGGGAGCTGTTTGTCGAGGGGTGGTGAATGGTTTGTTAGTTCTCTGATGCGGTTGTTGTTGTGTTTTCTGTAGGTAACACTCTTTGTTGGAGTGAGTTGATGTTTGGTGTAGGTTGCAGTATTTGATTGGATGTGTTGGTGTAGATAGGAGTGGGTGTTTAAAGGGGGGTGGAACTTGTTTGTTTTGATTCTGAACTTGACACTGAGCATTCGTATGTGAGGTAGTAGCATGCACTGAGCAAGGGATGGGGTGGTGTTGTACCTGTGGGTGTTGTTTTTGCTGTGTCCAACACTGGGCATCTGTGTGGGAAATGGTTCCATGTACTGAGCAAGGAATAGGGTGGTGTTGTACCTGCGTGTGTTGTTTTTGCTGTGTCCAACACTGGGCATCGGTGTGGGAAATGGTTCCATGAACTGAGCAAGGGATAGGGTGGTGTTGTACTTGCGTGTGTTGTTTTTGATTGGTGGGAGGGGGTTGCTGTGAGTGAAGGCTATTTAGTCTGGGGAGATGGTTGGGGGTATCTAAGGATACATTGCAAGCATTCATGATATCTAAGATATAGGTATAAGCTAGAGCATTTCTAGTGTCTAGTTCCCTTTTGGAGGCTTCCTTTACACACTTTGGAGGGAGTTGGGAGAGATAGGAAGCTATTTCAAGGAATGTTAGTAAGTGTTTTGTTGGCATTACATTTTGACCAAATTGGTCAGTGTGAGTCCAAGGAGAGTTATTCTCTAGGTCTTCTCTGACCTCTTTCATTCCGTTTGCAACAAAATCCATTATATTAGTAATGGAATGTGGTTGGACTCTAGTGTTATTTAGGAAGGTGATGAGGAAGGAAATGTTATTAGGTTGTTTGTTATGAA
>NW_027467715.1:2866263-2873763 GCF_046742065.1 Oratosquilla oratoria
GTTATAATGAACACAAAAATACAGCACACAGTAAACAAAATACAAGATAAAGGAGCTGCAACCTGTCATTAATAGGCAAGTAAATGACTTCGCCCTCCTCCCTAGCATGAAACCTGTTCGGAGGAGCCAGATGAGAGGTCTCCTCCACAGAGACTTCCCATTCCCTGTCAAAGAGAAGAACATCCCAATTCATTCGTTCCCAAAGACTGAGAAGCAGACTGGCGCCGAACCCGGAAGTGACCTCTCCGAGTAATGTTTCCGCCAACCTGTGATCTCGCCTAGTGTTCATCATGCTCATATGTGTGACTTCCCCCAGTTTCAACACGGTGACTTCTCCCCTGCTTTTCACTTCATTTAGAATATGCTCCCTTTTCCAATCTTAATCACACCAACTGAGGATGCAGAAAGATCGGCGAAACGTTTTGAAATTTAATTTGTCCTGCTTGTATTTTGTTTTTTGCTGTATTCTTTGTACTCTTTTCTTGTATTTTGTTTACTGTATGCTGTATTTTTGTGTTCATTATAACTTTTGTTTCCTATGAGTTTTGGAAATTTGATTTATTCCCTTTCCCCCTACCAGAAATCTACTTTTCGCAAGCTTGAGAGCTCACGGAAAAAGTTAATTAATAATTCTTTTGCTGTCGTTTTTAACAGAATATATATATATATATGTATATATTTATATGTTTATATAGGTTACTCCTTGAAGTCAGCTGCTGAGCTCATTGACATCCTGAGAACTTCTGATCCTGACGAAGACATTGCTTCTCTGGACGTGGAGAGCCTTTTCACCCACGTTCCTGCCCAAGAAACTATAGAAATCATCCTGGACTGCGTTTACAGATCTGGCCGAACCCCCTTTCAATACCCGAAAGGCTATTGAAGGAAATGCTAGAAGCATGTACGATGGATGCACCTTTCCTCTCCCACAGAGGGGAACTCTCCCGTCAGGTGGATAGTGTTGCGATGGAGTCACCCCTGGGTGTCCTATTTGCCAACATGTACATGGCTGCTGTCGAAACTAGGACCCTCAATAGTCACCATAGACCGAGGATCTACGCCAGATATATTGATGATATTTTTATCTCCGTCAGAGAAAGCAGCGATACCAGGAAGTTAGCAGACGCCCTCAAAGCAAATTCAGTCCTCAATTTTACCATCGAAGAGAGTAAGGACAAAACCTTTCCCTTCCTTGATGTCCTTGTCGAAAGGAAAGAGGACCATTACGCCACTTCTGTTTTCACAAAGGATACCAATGTTGGGCGGTGCCTAAATGCCAGGGGTGAGTGTCCAGACTCTTATAAGAGGTCTGTAGTTGGTGCTTATGTTAGGCGGGCTTTCTCCCATTGCAGCACGTGGAAAGCTGTCCATACAGAACTTGAACGCGTTAGACAGGTGTTAACGAATAATGGCTTCTCTTGTAACACCATAGAAGATGTCATTAGAAAGAATATGGAAGAGTTTCACACCCGAGTCAAGACCACTGCTGACAATGCGGAGAAAACCCTAATGATTTACCACAAATTAGATTTTGGCACTGCTTACAGACAGGAAGCCGATACCCTTCGTAGGATTATCTCTAGAGGTGTTTCACCTCAGGAGCCCTACGAAAGGGTCTCACTGAAAGTCTTCAGCCGTCCCAACCTGATTGCCTCCCTTGTCATGAAAAGCAGCACCGTCCCCGAGTGTCCAAAAGAACTTAAAACCGGCGTAGTATATAAATTTAAATGTTCTGAAGGGGCATGTAAGCCCCTCGATGTTAGCTACGTCGGCCATACCCTCACGACCTTAAGAAGACGACTGCAGGCTTACCGTAACAACGGAGCCATCCACCAACATTTTGTCGATGCCCACGATAAAAAGCCGCCCCTAGTAGATCTCATAAGGGATACAACAATCATCCACCATGATAACAATTATGGAAGTTTAGTTGTAGCTGAGGCCGTGAGCATCGCTTTACAAAAGCCTATCTTAAATGTACAGATTTCATCTGATTATGTCCTCCCCTCTAATAGAAAATACAGACCGTCACCACGGGACAAAAACCCACATGGGGATTGCGTCCAGACTTCCGGGACGTAATTCCACATCGGGAAGCTGTCCCGGTTACCCTTTCCGTCTCGGTAGGGTAGACAGATTCCCACCTCACGAGTGACCTCTCCCTGCCGTTTTCACTCGGCCTTATATACCCATGTTTGTATTGATGTATTGTATTACCCTGAAGATGACCATTTGTAATGGTTGAAACAGCTGTCGGTAAAATGAATCAATATTCTGAAGCCTTTTACTGTTTCCTTCAGAGTTTGAAATATGAAGAGAAACCAAACATACAGAGAGTTAGAGAAATGTTCTCTTAACAATCATTGACGCCACTTGTGCTTTAGCAATTTAATAGGAATATATATATGTATTATATATAAGCCTATATATATATATATATATATATATATAAATATAATATATATATATATAGAATATATACAGACCGTCACCACGGGACAAAAACCCACATGGGGATTGCGTCCAGACTTCCGGGACGTAATTCCACATCGGGAAGCTGTCCCGGTTACCCTTTCCGTCTCGGTAGGGTAGACAGATTCCCACCTCACGAGTGACCTCTCCCTGCCGTTTTCACTCAATCTTATATACCCATGTTTGTATTGATGTATTGTATTACCCTGAAGATGACCATTTGTAATGGTTGAAACAGCTGTCGGTAAAATGAATCAATATTCTGAAGCCTTTTACTGTTTCCTTCAGAGTTTGAAATATGAAGAGAAAAGGAAATACAGAGAGTTAGAGAAATGTTCTCTTAAAATCATTGACGCCACTTGTGCTTTAGCATTTAATAGGAATATATATATGTATATATATATATATCTATATATATATATATATATATATAATATTTATATAATATATATATATATATATATATATATAGACCGTCACCACGGGACAAAAACCCACATGGGGATTGCGTCCAGACTTCCGGGACGTAATTCCACATCGGGAAGCTGTCCCGGTTACCCTTTCCGTCTCGGTAGGGTAGACAGATTCCCACCTCACGAGTGACCTCTCCCTGCCGTTTTCACTCGGCCTTATATACCCATGTTTGTATTGATGTATTGTATTACCCTGAAGATGACCATTTGTAATGGTTGAAACAGCTGTCGGTAAAATGAATCAATATTCTGAAGCCTTTTACTGTTTCCTTCAGAGTTTGAAATATGAAGAGAAAAGGAAATACAGAGAGTTAGAGAAATGTTCTCTTAAAATCATTGACGCCACTTGTGCTTTAGCATTTAATAGGAATATATATGTATATATATATATATATATATATATATATATATATATATATATATATATATATATATATATATATATATATATATATATATATCCTATCCGAGAGGTGACACCTTGACGTGGTGGATAGGCTTGAGAATTTTAATGATTACAAAAGCTATGTCGATAGAGAGGAAATCTCTGCAGGGTCACCCATATCGAACAGGTTTTGTAGGAAAGATCAGACAAAGAGCAGCTCAAACACACAGTCGCAGGACCCACTGCTAACTCACACGTCCCTGAGGGCAAACAGGGAAATTCCTCATAGATATATGGGGTACCGTCATAATGACGGCGTGGACCATTGGCACCCTATAGATATAGGGCTTCACCGAATATAATGAATAAGGTGACACCAGAGAAATATCTCACCAGAAACCAGTTGGCAAGGAGGTGAGATTACTGCCAACCCCCCTTCATAGCCAACATGAATATGAATAGCACAATCAAAAGAAAACCGGGCGTTCCTGCTGGATCATCGTCTCCTAAAGGTCCAACCGTATTGCCTCGTGTGCTTACGGGCAGTGTGCCACCGAATCTGAGTAAGCACTGTCCAAGCAGATCTAAGTCTTGGACATTAAACAACATAAAGAAAATGAAGATCTATATTTACAAAGTAAGAAGTCTCTCAGAAGACCACAGACTGGAGAGTTTAATGGAAGAGCTAGACAACATCAAGTGGGACATCGTAGGACTGAGCGAAGTCCGAAGAACGGAAGAAAAGCTGATACAATTACAGGATGGTCACCACCTCTTCTACTATAGAGGTAAGGACAAAGAAAGATCTAGTGGAGTAGGATTCTTGATCAACCTAGAGGTTGCTGGTAACGTAATCAAATTCAGTAGTTTATCGGACAGGGTAGCTTGGATTGTGATTAGGCTGTGTAAAAGGTACACTCTAAAAATAGTTCAGGTTTATGCACCAACTTCACAGAGTTCAGACGAGGAAATTGAGTCCTTCTATGATGATTTAAGTCAAGTAATGGATCGAGAAAAAAGTAAGTATACTTTGGTAATAGGAGACTTTAATACTAAAGTAGGGATGAAGATGGGAGATGAGACGTGCATTGGGAACTTTGGAGTAGGTGAAAGACCGAAATAGACTTCATATTAGGAGATGAGAGCAAAAGCGTTAGCAATGTTACGGTGATAAATAAAGTCAACATAGGTAATGACCATAGAATGGTCGGATGCACAGCTAAATTCAACTTCACAGCCGAGAGAATAAACTAGTTTTAAAAAAAGGAAAATAAGCCTTCCAAAGGTTAAGGATAATAATAAGAAATTTTAGTTAGAAATTAAAAATAGATTCGAAGCTCTAAGAACTAACGAGGACAGCGTGGAAGATATCAATTTGAATTTAGTGAATATCATTAAGGAATCAGCAGAGAAAGTAGGAAATACAAAAAACATTAGAGAAAACAAATACTCCAAAGCTACAAATGACATAATTAAAAGAAGAAGGAACATGCAGATTAAAAGCAGGAGAGACGAAATAGAAAGAGTAGAACTAAACAAGCTTATCAACAAAAGGCAGAGATTACAGAAAAGAAAGAGAAACATGGACGAAATAGAAGAAACTATTCGGAAAGGTAAAGGTATTAAAGTGACCGAGCGTAAACATGCTTTAGGAAGACAGCAAATGATATGTTTGAAAGATAGAAATGGAGAAATAATTAAATGTAGAGACAAAATGATAAAAAGAATAGAAGAATTTTACCAAAAGCTTTACTCGTCGAAGGCCGTAAGTTCATGTGTAGACGTTAGTAGTGTACCAGAGATTACAAAGGAAGAAGTAGAATTTGCTCTAAAAACTATGAAACGAGGAAAAGTACCTAGGGAAGATGGTATATCAATAGATCTGTTGAAAGACGGTAAATTAGCTCATATTAAATTAGCTCAGTTGTACACCCAGTGCTTACGTCAAGAAAGCGTTCCGGATGCGTGGTGCAATGCTATAGTGATCTTACTTCATTAAAAAGGAGACCAGAAGGACCTTAGTAACTATCGACCGATTAGCTTGCTATCAAACGTATATAAAATATTCTCCAAGGTCCTTACAAATAGACTGAGTCAAGTTTTAGATGGAAACCAACCGAGAGAACAGGCAGGCTTTAGAAGCGGATATTCAACTCTAGACCATTTGCAGGCGATAAACCAACTAATCGAGAAAACGACAGAATATAATATACCTCTGTGTTTAGCTTTTGTAGATTACGAGAAGGCTTTTGATTCAGTAGAACAAATAGCAATACTAAACTCGCTACGCAAACAGGGTACAAAGGAACAGATCGTAAGAGTTTTAGAAAATATTTACTCGAAAGGTACCGCTATAGTTCGACTACATAAAGATACAGAAAAGATCAAAATCGAGAAAGGAGTACGGCAAGGCGATACAATTTCACCCAAACTATTTACAGCTTGTTTAGAAGATATTTTCAGAAGATTGAGTTGGGAAAAGAAACGTTTGAAGATTAATGGCGAATATTTGAACCACCTAAGATTTGCAGGTGACATCATTCTTATTTCAGAAAGAGCAGAAGACTTGCACGATATGCTGAGCGATCTAAACAAAGTATCAAAGTAGGTTTAAAAATGAATAGGAGTAAAACCAAAGTAATGTTCAACACGAAAGTTCAAAGTAAAGAGATTGTAATTGATGATGAGAGTCTTGAGGAAGTTGAAGAGTATAATTATTTAGGTCAGATGGTGAAGGTGACGAAAGACCATGATAATGAAATAAAAAGACGCATTACAATTGGTTGGAAAATGTTTGGTAAGTATCATAAAATCCTGAGAGGCTCTCTACCTTTATGTTTGAAACGTAAAGTTTACAACCAATGCATTCTACCAGCAATAATCTACGGATGTGAGACTTTGAAGCTGACTAGGGCGATGGAAACAAAGCTAAGGACTGCACAGAGGAGAATGGAGAGATCAATGATGGGAATAACACTGAGAGACCAAAAGAGAGCAAGTTGGGTGAGAGAGCAGACTACAGTGAAAGATATTGTGGAGGCAGTAAAAGAGAGGAAGTGGAATTGGGCAGGTAAGTTGGGGCGAACGACTGATGAGCGATGGAGCAGGTGCGATACTGAATGGACGCCGCGAGATAAGAAGCGTGGAAGAGGGAGACCAGACAGAAGGTGGGGAGACGAGATCGACAAGTTTACAGGAGTGAAGTGGCAGAGGATGGCACGGTCGTGTGAATCATGGAATGCTATGAAGGAGGCCTTTGTTCACCAGTGGACTCAGGATGGCTGATTTGATTGATTGATTGATTGATTGATTGATATATATATATATATATATATATATATATATATATATATATATATTCATATGTATATATATGTATATATATATATATTTGTATATATATATGAATATATATATATATATATTTGTATATATATATACATATATATATATATATATGTATATATATATATGTATACATATATAAATGTGTATTTATATATATATATATGTATATGTATATATATATATACATATGTATATATATATATGTATACATATATAAATGTGTATTTATATATATATATATGTATATGTATATATATATATATATATATATATATATATATATATTTACATAGTTACATATCCATCATACCTTTTTCGTGGTTTCTTTTTTCCTCCTTGCATATATCTACATAGTTGTTTCTTTTTTTATGTATGTTTACTATTTGGTAATTTTTTTGTCTTTTTTTCCATTTTTTCCAGGCTTTGTCTCTTCTATCTTCAGCCTTACTACACTTTTTGCTATACCAACTCTTTATGTAAAACCTTTTTTGTTTTTTCTTTTGTACATATTTATCTGTTCCCTCCTTCTATTTTTCTTTTAATATGTTCTATTTCTCTTCTCTCTTTGTTTCTTCATTTGAAACTTTTCCCAGTTAGTTTTACAAAGTCCGTTTTGTTGTACATTAATCTTCCTTCTCTATGTTTCTCATTTCTTCTCACATCATTTTGTTCTTTTTTGTTCGAATTCTATGAGTATATGGTCACTCTTCCTAATTGATGCCTTGTAATTCAATTTCCCAACGATTTCAGGCTCAGATGTGAATTTAAGTCTAGTCTCGACGGTTCCTCATTATTTCTACATCTGGCATTTTTCTTGCCCCG
>NW_027467715.1:2881263-2883763 GCF_046742065.1 Oratosquilla oratoria
GGGGGGACTTTCTCTTTCCATTCAATCTCTTCAGGTTGTATGTTCTCCCTTGTAAACACTGATTTAAAATGTTTGTTCATAATTTCCGCCATTTCCATTTCCTCAGTGTATTCAACTCCCTCCTGTCTTAATTTCTCCAAGTCCTGTTTGTTTTTCAGTTTATTGTTTACAAATCTGTAGAATAGTTTTGGTTGATCTTTACTTTTTTCTATGACGTCTTTTTCATATTTTCTCTTTTCCTCTCTGCACGTTTGTACATATTCATTTCTATAACCGGTATATATTTTCCATTTTTCAGGTCTTCTGTCTTTTTTCCATCTGGTCCAGGCTTTTTCTCTTTTGTCTTTTAACTCCCTACAACTTTTGTTGTACCAGCATTTTACATATTCTTTTTCTTGTTTTTGTCTTGGGACATACTTTTCCACTCCTTTTTTGTAAATTTTTGTCAAAATATTCCATTTCTCTTCCACTGATGTTTCTTCTTTGTATATTTCTTCCCAGTTTTCTTGTTGAAAGAATTCTCTTATTTTATCAAAGTTTGTTTTT
The DNA here is from genome assembly GCF_046742065.1 of Oratosquilla oratoria. Classification (NCBI taxonomy): domain Eukaryota; kingdom Metazoa; phylum Arthropoda; class Malacostraca; order Stomatopoda; family Squillidae; genus Oratosquilla; species Oratosquilla oratoria. The sequence continues at coordinate 2,881,810 of NW_027467715.1, forward strand.
TCATACATCATTCTTCCGTTTCTATATTGTTAATTTCTTTTCATATATTTTTCTTCATTAAGTTCCAGTTCAATCAATATGTGGTCACTTTTACCTATTGGTGTTTTATATTCAATCTTGTCCACTATTCTAGGTTCAGATGTAATTAATAAGTCTAGTCTCGATGGTTCTTCTTCATTTCTATACCTAGTGTTCTCCTGTATCCATTGTGTCATTGTGTGGTCAATAATCATCTCAAGTAGAGCGTTTCCCCATGAGTCGTCTCCACCCTTTACTGTCATTTCTTCCCAGCAGATTTCTTTGCAATTAAAGTCGCCCATCATAACTATTCTTCCTCCATCTTCCATTATTTTATTTAATGTTATCTTTGTGTCCTCTAACATACTTTTATGTTCACTCTCCTCCCATGAGGCTGTTTTTGGAGGCACATAATTTATCACAAATTTTCTGCTCTTCTTATCTCTGTCTTCCACTTCTATCATAATCATCTCTACTGTATTCTTTCCATATATGACACCTTTCACGTTTATATCCTTCTTAGTCAGGAACATAACTCCACCCCCTTGCTTTTTCTCTCTGTTTCTAATCCAATAATTGTATGCATCATGTCCTACACTGTTGGGTGGTAGTGGGCCTTTTAATTTTGTTTCTACAATTCCCATTATGTCCGGTTCTTTTTCCTTCAAATAATCATTCAGCTCATTCAATCCTGTTATTAATCCATCTATATTTGTGTAAGACACTCTTAGTTTTCTGCCACTTCCATTGTGTTCTCTGTTTCCCTTATGTTTTTCTTTTGTATGTCGAACTTCCTTAGTTTCATGTTCACTACTCTCCAATAGAATCTCTCTTTCTCTGACTCCGTTCTGTTCTCGTTTTTTGCCTTAGCTTCCAGTCTTTTCTGCTTTTCTTCCTCTCTTTCCTCTTTATTCATTTCCCTTTTTATCCATATATTTTTATATTGTTCACTTGTTGCTAGTTTCCCTGTTTTGGATAAGATATTCTCTGCCGTTGTTTGTGACTTGAATTTAATCTTAATTGGTCTGGTCTTGTCTGTGCTATACTTTCCGAGTCTAAATTTCTCTTCGATTTGTTTCATAATTTCTGGTTCATCTTCCTGAACTGATTCTAGTAATTGGCTTACTTTTTCATTTTCCTCATTGATTCTTGTGGTTCTATCTGGGTTGTGTTTCTCTTCCATTCCTAATATAATTATACATTTCTTCTTGTCTGCTAAATCTCTTACTATATTCTCCTTTTGTCTCATCACTTTAATAACTGAGTCTTCAGTATGTTCTTTCAATTGCTGTTTGACTATGTCAGTGAATGAAACCTTATTTCCTTCTTGGGTTGTTTTCCAATTCTTAGCTTCTTTAGCTATTGTCTCTCTGTTTTCTTTACTATTCTTCTTCAATTCCTCATTCTCCACCTTTACATCTCTTAACTGTCTTTTTAGGTCTTCTATTTCATCAGTTAAGTTTTTATTCGCCTTTTCCAGTTCTTCCAATCTTTCAACCCTTTGTAAAATGGTGTTCATATGACCTAACCTACTCTCCAAGTCCTCGATCACCTTATCAACCTTCTCCTCTAGTCTTGTCAGTCGGGGGGGGGGGGGGGGGTTTGTGTCCCCCCCACCCTCTTTAAATCCCTTGAAAATATTCTCATCACTTTCTACTGTATTGTTCCTATCTATACTTCTAATCTTTACATTCTTATTAGACATTTCGTCGTCTTCCAGTTGGGCTTGCGGTCGTTTGTTTACTTTTCGGCGGTCTGCTTGGGCCAAATCCTCTACTTCCTCATTTCCTTCCATTTCCCCAGCAATCCCTCCCCTTCTCCTCTTTCCTTACTTTCCCACTACCCCACGAGCAATTTCCCCCCCACCCTGTAAACACAAAAAGGCACTTCTCTTTGCGTTGGGATCCACAATCGGCACTTTTCTTCAGAACGTTCT
>NW_027467715.1:2906263-2913763 GCF_046742065.1 Oratosquilla oratoria
TTAAGGTTAGGTGGGGTATGGTTAGGTTAGAAATTATTCACGAACTCCTCCTAGGTTTTTACAGATAGTCCCTTATAACCATATATATTCTGAGAACTTATAACCCAAGGTACTTGGATTACTATCTTTCATTTCTGTCAATTTGTTTGTTTGTTTGTTTGTTTGTTTGTTTGTTTGTTTGTTTGTTTGTTTGTTTGTTTGTATGTTCACGAACTCCTCCTAGGGATTTGCAGATACACCCCCATAACCATATATATTCTGATACCCTATCACTCCAAGTACTTGGATTACTATGTTTCATTTTGAAAAAAATATATTTTAGTTAGGGTTAAGGGTTAAAGTTAGGTGGGGTATGGTTAGGTTAGGGATGATTCACGAACTCGCAGCAACGCGTGGATAATTGGCTAGTACTACTATAATTCTTTTACTTTTCATATTACTAATTACAGCTTTAATCATAATCGTTTCCACATTATGCTTTCCTTCTGTTATCCCTGTCACATTTAAGCCCTTTCTAGTCAATAATATGACTCCTCCCTCTGTTCACCCGTTCTATTTTTCGCCCAATCGTTGTATAAACCTTGTCCCGCCATACCTGATGATAGAGGACCTTTCAATTTTGTCTCCACAGTTCCCATTATGTCTGGTTTCTCTATTTACAGATAGTCGTTTAGTTCATTTATTCCAGAAATCATACCGTCCATGCTTATGTATGCCATTTTTTTCATTTTCTTGTCTTTCTTATGTTTCCTTTTTTCTGATGTACCCTTTTTTCAGCCTCAGATCCAGTACTCTTCAAAACAAAACAAAACAAAAACAAAAAACCAGTCTCCGTTCTTCTCTCGTTTTTTCATTAGCTTCATTTCTTAGTACTTTATCTTTTGACTATTTCCTCATCGCTTATTTCCTTTTTTAATCACACATTTTTGTAATTTTCGCTGTCAGCTAGTTTTGCCGCTTTTTAGTCCTTAGTTTTATTTCCAATGACCTATAAAGTTTTTCTCTAGAGTATGTGCCCACCTTATGCACCTCGTCGATTTCTTTTTCTAATTCTTGTCCTTCGTCCTGAACAGCTCTCAGAATTTCCTTCGCAACTTCTTTCTCTTCTTTTTCTCTTTGGTATTTGTAAACATTGTGGTTTTCTTTTACACCATAAACCACAATGCATTTTTTTTACCGTGTCTTTCACTCAGTTTCCCTTTTCTTTAATTACTTTAATTACTTTTTCTTTTGCATTTTCCTCTACTTGCTGTCGTACTATTTCTTTGCAAGTTATTTTCTGATTTTCACGTTCCTGTTACCACTGATTCATTATTTCAATGACATCCGTCTCTTTGATTCTCCCACTTTATCGGTCGCTGCTTGTATTTGATCTTTGACCTCTTTCTTCAGTTCTTCGTTTTTGTTTCTATCCTAGTTTTTCTTTCTTTCGTTTTCTTTTTTAATCATACTTAGTTCACTTTTTAAGTCATTCATCTCTGATTATTTCCTCGTTAGTTTTACGTAAATTTATCACCTCTTTGTACAAGGCTCTATAATATATTCTTAGGTCTATTAATTCCTCCATCAAGTCATTTATGTCTCGATTCCTTAGTACACTGCTATACTTAGTTTCTCTTTCTGTATCCATAACTTTTCCTATTACTCTCCTTTCTCTTTGGAATCCCGAAAAAATTGCTTTCCCACCTTTGGGCAGTCTTCGGGGTGTCGTTTCGACACGTCCTCTTTGATATCACACCCAGTGGCGATTCCACTCTACTCATATCCAATCCTCTCTTCGTTGGTTCATTAATTCTTCTGTCGTCTTTTCTTTCCTCCATTTCGTGCTATACTACACTTTTCCAAAACTGGATTTTACACCATACCGGTCACTCGATTACACAGTTCTCTCATTCCGAAAATAACAAGGCGTTTCCTTGCTCCAAGCGACAAAGCGCTAACTCGGAGCACATATGTGTGTGTATATGTGTGTGTGTGTACGTGTGTGTATATGTGTGTGTGTGTGTTTGTAGGTGCGCATGTGTATAGGTATATGTGTGTACGTATGTGTGAATATTTGTGAGTGTCTGCATGTGTCTGTGTGTGTGTGTGTGTACATGATTGCGAGTGTGTATATATGTGTGTGTTTTCGTGTGTATGTGTGTGTGTGTGTGTGTGTGTGTGTGTGTGTGTGTGTGTGTGTGTGTGTGTGTGTGTGTGTGTGTGTGTGTGTGTGTGTGTGTGTGTGTGTGTGTGTGTGTGTGTGTTCGGAATTACAAGGTCCTCCTTCAGGAGATGAAGGAACGTGGGAGCCGTCACGTAGTCTGTGGGATCCTCCCGAGGATCTACGCAGGCTCGTGTTGGAACAGTAGAGCCATAGGGATCAATGATAGGATATCGCAGTTGTGTACACAATTGGGATACCACTTTCTTGATCCTTGGTATCTCTTTTCTAGGCGCCATGACCTTTACGCTTCTGATGGGATCCACCTTACCCGCAGAGGCAAAGATGTTCTTACAAACCTCATTGTGGGAGTTTGTAATGAATTAGCTCCTTTTTTAGGGTAGAAGCCCAAAGGGAAGGGGAAATAAAATGTACTTGGGAAAACAGTGTAGAATATAGCATTAATGTAGAACAATGTGCCAGTATAGGACAAAATATAATTTTAGGGTATAATGTCGCTAGAGGACGAAATGTCACATTAGGATGTAATGTCATAGGACAAAATGTCACAATGGGATGTAATGACAGTGGAGGACAAAAGATCACGATGGGAAGTAATGATAGTGGAGAACTAAATATCACGATAGGATGTAATGATAATGGAGGAGAAAATATCACGGTAGGATATAATGTCAGTAAAGGACAAAATATAATTTTAGGAAGGGATACCGGACAGAATGTCCATGAAGGCCAAAATATCATGATAGGATGTAATGACAGTGGATATAATGTCGCTAGAGGACGAAATATCACATTAGGATGTAATGTCATAGGACAAAATGTCACAATGGGATGTAATGACAGTGGAGGACAAAATATCACGATGGGAAGTAATGATAGTGGAGAACTAAATATCACGATAGGATGTAATGATAATGGAGGAGAAAATATCACGGTAGGATATAATGTCAGTGAAGGACAAAATATAATTTTAGGAAGGGATACCGGACAGAATGTCAATGAAGGCCAAAATATCATGATAGGATGTAATGACAGTGGAAGACAAAAGATCACGATGGGATGTAATTATAATGGAGGAAAAAATATCACGGTAGGATATAATGTCACTGGAGGACAAAATATAACTTTAGAAAGGGATGCCGGACATAATGTCTCTGAACGACGGGAGGCCGGCGTGAATCACGGTGACGTAGGGGGACAAAATGTACAAAAGAGATCGGATGACCGTGATCGACCAGATGTCCGTGATGGGGGAAATGTTAATTTTGATAGGAGAAATGTTAATGAGGCATTGAACGTCAATGAAGGACCAAATAATAATATAGAGCAAGGTATAAATGAAAAACAAAATAATAATGTAAGATATGATATTGAAATTCAAAATGTGTCAAAAAGAAATAATCACGAGTTTCTTAAAACCATGTACTTTAATGCTCGTAGTATTAGAAAAAAAAATCAAGAAATACAGGCGTATGTCAAAAGCGAAAATCTCGATATGATAGGAATAACTGAGACATGGTTAAATGGTACAGAGTTCGAAGCTGAATTTAATATTGCGGGATTTAAACACTTTAATCAGGATAGAAACCACAAGAAAGGTGGGGGTGTTCTATTGTACGTTAAAAACAATGTTCATGCTTGTGTTTTAGAGAAAGTGAAACAGGATGCATATGATAGTTTGTGGGTTGAGTTAACCCAAACAAATGGACAAAAAATGAATATAGGTGTAATATATAGGCCAAAGACATTATCATTAGCAGACGACAAACTGTTATTTCAAGAACTGTCTAGTTTCTGCAACCGGGATTTGTTGATAATGGGTGATTTCAATTTTATTGACATTGATTGGATGACCCTTGAACATGGCCATATAGGTAGTCGCTTGTTTGATTTTCTTGGTGACAATTACTTAATTCAGCATGTAAAAGAGCCCACAAGATATGGAAACTTACTCGATCTTTTGATCACTACCCGCGAAAGCATGGTAACTGATGTAGAAGTCGGTGAATCTGTTGCAAATAGCGATCACAACCTAGTTAGATTCAAACTCCTAAACAATTTTAGAATAGATACTTGTGTTTCTAAAATACCCGATTTCAGTAAAGCTCAGTTCATAGAACTACGTCAGGAGCTTCAGCTTACAGATTGGGAGGCAAAATTAAACGAAAGACCTGTAGATCAGATGTGGGAAATATTTCAAAATACGCTCACTAAGATGATTCAAATTTACATCCCTTTTAAGGACAGACGTCCCCCAAATCAGGCTCGCCCAAAGTGGCTCGACAAAGAAACTGAAAAAAGTATTGCTAAAAAGAGACAGGCTTATAAGAAATATAAGTGCTCGGGTGTATCTAATGACTATGAAATTTATGTATCAATACAGAGAGATTTAAAAAAGACAATAAGAAAAAGAAAACGACAATACGAAATGAACATCGCTGAGAAATCCAAAGAGAATCCCAAAGAATTCTATAGTTACATTAGAGATAAAAAGGTTGTTAGGAATCACATTGGTCCACTATTATCTGCTGACGGTCAACTTGAATATTCAAATGAAGGAATGTGTAATATCTTAAACAATTATTTTAGCTCGGTATTCATAAACGAAACACCTCAAGGTGAATTCCAAACTGAAACCTGTGAAAAGTCTAGGGTAAACTTACTCGGTACGGTAAATATAACAAAAGAAAAAATTAAAAGGTGTATAGACAAACTCAAAGTTAATAAAACACCAGGGCCTGACGCCTGGCATCCAAGAATCTTAAAGGAAATGAAAAATGAGATTGTTGTTCCATTAGAAATTATTTTCAAGAAATCCATCATATCCGGAGATGTCCCAAGAGAATGGAAGCTAGCTAACGTTACTCCCATATTCAAAAAAGGTGACAAAAAGAAACCAAATAACTATAGGCCTATAAGTTTGACTTCAATCATAGGAAAAATAATGGAAACTATCATCAGAGATGCTATCGAACATCATTTAGAAAGTAACCGTTTGATAAATGATAGCCAGCATGGTTTCAGACGGAAACGTTCTTGCGTGACTAACTTACTCGAATTCTACAACACAGTTATCTCGAATTATGACAAAAGAAACAATATAGATTTAGTATATCTAGACTTTGCAAAAGCTTTTGATACCGTCCCACACGAAAGACTACTTACTAAATTAGCTTTGCATGGAATAAGTGGTAGCCTATTAGGTTGGACTAGTAATTGGTTGAATGATCGAAAACAGAGAGTTGTTTTAAATGGAAAAACTTCTGGATGGAAAAGTGTTGCAAGTGGAGTTCCTCAGGGTTCCGTTCTTGGGCCACTTCTATTCATAGTATATATAAATGATATAGACCATGGACTAAAATCTACTGTTTCCAAATTTGCTGATGATAGAAAACTGTGCGGAGTGGCAAATGATCACTCAAACCAATTAGATATTCAAGAAGATTTAGATCAATTACAGCAATGGTCTGAAAAGTGGCTAATGAAATTTAACACAAGTAAATGCAAGGTAATGCACATAGGTAAAAATAACAGTAAGTACGATTACAAGTTATTTCGAAATTCGTTAACAAAAGTGGATAGTGAAAAAGATCTCGGCGTAATTATCAGTAACGACCTCAAATCATCCAAGCAGTGTATTTCAGCCTCTGAGAAAGCAAATAAGATTCTAGGACTGATTGCGCGATCTTTTGATTTCAAAAGTCCATCACTCATTAACAAGCTATATAAATCGTTACTTCGTCCACATTTGGAATATGCTGTTTCCGTATGGTCACCGAATCTCATTAAAGACATTGACAGATTGGAAAGAGTACAACGGCGAGCCACAAAACTGATTCCAAATATCAAAAATAAATCATACGAAAATCGACTAAAACATATGAATCTGTTTTCCCTAAAAAAGCGTAGACTCAGAGGTGACTTGATACAGGTCTTTAAAATTCTAAAGGGAATTGACAACATCAAAAGTGACCAAATTTTTACATTGAATGAGAATCAGACAAGAAACAATGGTCTCAAACTGTCCGGAAATAGATTCAATTTGGAAGTAGATAGAAACAACTTTGCCAACCGTGTAGTTAATGAATGGAATAAACTTCCTGCACAGGTAGTGCAATGTAGTTCAGTTCAAAGCTTTAAGAATCATTTAGATAAATACCTAAGTAAGATGCTGTAATGATTATAATTTATCTTATATTATTTGTTTTTGTTTTGTTATCATTTGTCTGTCTGATTTTGATTTATTATTAGTTATATGTCAATTTATTATTATTTACTATTTACCTGTTTGCTTATTATTTAACTATACCTATGCATTTCTTTATGTATTTTATTTGTTATTTACATTATCATAGTTTTTATTTATTATTTTATTATTAATATGATTTTTTTTCGCATCCGACCTAGATATGGATCAAAAGGTCTCCTGTCGGCATGCTCCGCCTTTGTAATCCTTTGTAATCCTTTGTGTGTGTGTGTGTGTGTGTGTGTGTGTGTGTGTGTGTGTGTGTGTGTGTGTGTGTGTGTGTGTGTGTGTGTGTGTGTGTGTGTGTGTGTGTGTGTGTGTGTGTGTGTGTGTGCGTGCGAGTGTGATTCTCTGTGTTTGTCTTTCATCACGTGTTAGACTCGTGATCGAAAGTTATTAAACTCCCGGATGAGAGCTCAGAGCTCGTTTCACCGATCTATGGGTAATGCTATGACCTTACATGCACACACACATACACAGCTCCCCGCCCACTAGAGTTGGAGTAACAACCCGCAGTGCAGCGATACTGAAATTATTTCAGCCCTGGGCGGAATATGTGTGTGTGAGTTTGTGTGTGTGTGTGTGTGTATGTGTGTACATGTGTGTGTGTGTATATGTGTGTGCGTGTTTAAGTGTGTGCGTGTGTGTGTGTATGACTATATTTGTGTGTGTATGTGTGATTCATCATGGTCTTAGATCATGTGTTAGACTCATGATCGATAGATATTTCCCTTCCGAAGGAGAACTCAGATGCTCATATATGACCGATCAATAGTCAATGCTGTGACCTTACAAGAACACACACCTAACTCCCCGCCCACTAGAGTTCGAGTAACGGCTCACAGCGCAGAGATACTGAAATTATTTAAGCCCCAGGCGGGATTCGCTACCACTACGCCAACGAGTCGTGTGTGTATGTGTGTGATTGTTTGTTTGTTTGTTTGTGTGTGTGTGTGTGTGTGTGTGTGTGTGTGTGTGTGTGTGTGTGTGTGTGTGTGTGTGTGTGTGTGTGTGTGACTGTGTGTGTGTGTGTGTGTGTGTGTGTGTGTGTGTGTGTGTGTGTGTGTGTGTGTGTGTGTGTGTGTGTGTG
>NW_027467715.1:2918763-2923763 GCF_046742065.1 Oratosquilla oratoria
ACCAGACTATCTACGAAGCAAATCAAACATTCATAGACTGGCTAGCAAATACAAAGTTGGAGGTGTAAGAAAGCCATACGATACTACTACTACCTCCCCAGTTATCACTAAGAACCCACTCCCTTCAGGTGGTCCAGTCCACCAAGCTACTTGGCATCACATTAAACGACCACCTTAACTGGAACCAGCACATCAACATCATCAGGGCAGCCTCATACGTACTTTACATGCTGCGCAGATTGAGGTCCCTTGGTCCCCCTTTACCAGATCTAAAGGGAGTCTACACCACCTTCGTACTCTCCACCCTCATGTACGCCTCCCCGGCCTGATCATCATCACTCAACATCACACAGAGGAGTAAATTAGAGAGAGTACAAAAGAGAGCGTGCAGCATTATCTTGGGTGGTCAATATGAGGGATACAATCACGCCCTCACCACCCGCAGCCCGCCAAGAGTGTCAGACAAGCACAGTGAGGCACTGAGGAAGTTTGGACAAAACCTAATGTTCCACCCACGTCACTGTCACTTCCTCCAACCGACGCAACAACCGCCCGCCATGCCATCCGACATTCCAACAAGATCCAACCCATCAGAGCACCGAGGACTGACCGATACAAGAACAGTGCTACTGCATCCATTGTTTGCACAATAAACTCATTATAAAATTTAGACTAGGCATATCACTCATAAAATTGCTGTATTTTATTATTGTCAGCGTATCACTGTAAAACTTAGACTAGGCGTATTACTTATATAACTACTATATTGTATTATTGTCAGTGTATCACTGCTACTTCAATAAACCTATTATTATTATCATTATTACACACATATACACACACACACGCATACGCACACACACACACACACACACACACACACACACACGACTCGGTGGCGCGGTTGATAGAGTACTGGACTGCCAGTACGGAGGTGCAGCAGTACCTGGTTCGAATCCTGCCCAGGGCCGAAATTATTTCGGTATCGCTGCGCTTCGGGTCTTCACTCCGACTCTCGTGGGCGGGGAGTTGGGTGTGTGTGTGTGTGTGTAAGGTCATAGCGTTACCCATAGATCGGTCATATGAGCTCTGAGCTCTCTTACGGGAGGGAAATAGCTGTCGATCACAAGTCCAACACGTGATCCAAAGAACAAGACCAAGGTGAATACACACACACACACACACACACACACACACACACACACAAACACACACATATACACACACTCGCGCACACGTACACACACACACACAGACACATGCTGGCACACATAAACTTTCACACACACGCACACAAATACACAAAAATATACCTTCACACACGCACAGACACTCAGACACACACACACACACACACACACACACAGACAGACAGACACACACACACACACACACACACACACACACACACACACACACACACACACACACACACACACACACACACACACACATATATATATATATATATATATATATATATATATATATATATATATATTTATATATATATATATATATATATATATATATATATATATATATGCAAAGGTGACTTAGTGAGTGGATTGAGGATCCCAGGCGGGAGTCCCTTGGTGTAAATTGACAAGCCAAGTGTATATAATTGGGAGAAAGTTAGAAAAGTATACACACGTTTAATTCACCCTATCAAGAAACATTACTAATTTGCTACAGAAGATATGACGAAATATATACATATTCAAGTGAAGAAAAGTTGAAAGAGAATGAAGAAATATAATATCATAGAAAGGAACAGTTAAACCGAATTAAAACAGTAATTACGAGGAGACGGGAACTGGAAGTGATGGGGATGAAAATAGATATCTGGAATAAACTGAATGAGAAAAGAGTGAGTGCTAAAACTATACAAGATTTGAAGAACAAACTGGATGCGGAAAGATACAAAAGCGGGTAACTACGAGCATAGCTCTCTTCCCGTAAAATACAACTGGGTAAATACAACTATAAAACACACACACACACACACACACACACACACACACACACACACACACACACACACACACACACACACAAACACTCAAACAAATACACACACACACACACACACACACAAACACTCAAACCCACACACACACACACACACACACACACACACACACACACAATCACACATACACACACACACACACACATATATATATATATATATATATATACACATATATATATATATATACATATATATATGTATATATATATGTATATATATATGTATATATATACATATATATATATATAGGTGTGTGTGTGTATGTGTGTGGGTGTGTTTCTGTGTATGTATATATATATATATATATATATAAATATATATATATATATATATATATACAAACATAAATACATATATATATATATATGTATATATATATATATATATATATATATATACATATATTACAAATGAACTAATGAAAACCGTGTCAATAATTGTATACGAGTATATTATGACACCTAATATTGAACATATCTAGGTTGTGCATATTGATGTAAATCGGTACATGATGTTCATTTTTTTTATCATTAATTTTGGGGCCACCAGATTTTTTTTTATTAGTATGATGACAATCCGTTGTTAGCTGGCGGGATTCCCGCCTGAGCCCACAGCAGTGGCCCAAGCTACGACGTGAAGAGCCTTTAAAAAAGGCGCAGCAATTATATTGCTGTGACCGAGGCTCCAGCTGGTGGGAGCTTTCCCGAATTCCTGCAGCGACATTAGTTTTGTCCTGCATGGAGTTTCCAGCTCTAACCAACGGGATTGAATCCCGAGGCTCCTAGATAGAAGACTCCAATACAGGAGGTTGCTAGACAGAGCCTCGCTGTCGGAGGTCATGCAGCAGGGTCCCTCACGGGCATTTTATTCGACGCTGACTGCGCGAGGTCCCCTGAAGAAAAATGAAAGGTTACAGGGAAGTTACCGTTCAAAGCGTGGAAAACTGAGTACCACCTATTCAGGGAACCTCGCGCATTCAGCGTCGAATAAAATGCCCGTGAGGGACCCTGTTGCATGACTTCCGACAGCGAGGCTCTGTCTAGCAACCTCCTGTATTGGATTCTTCTATCAAGGAGCCTCGGGATTCAATACCGTTGGCTAGAGCTGTAATCTCCATGCAGGACAAAACTAATGATCGCTGCAGGAATTCGTGAAAGATCCCACCAGCTGGAGCCTCGGTCACAGCAATATAATTGCTGCGCCTTTTTTAAAGGCTCTTCACGTTGTGGCTTGGGCCACTGCTGTGGGCTCAGGCGGGAATCCCGCCAGCTAACAACGGATTGTCATCATATAAAAAAAAATAAATAAATAAAAAAAAATAAAAAAAATCTGGTGGCCCCAAAATTAGTGATCGAAAAAACTAACCACGTGTACCCATCTACATCAGCATGCACAACCTAGATACGTTCAATATTAGGTGTCATATACTTGCATGTAATTATTGATACAGTTTTCATTAGTTTATATGTATTATATATATATATATATATATATATATATATATATATACATATATATACATATATATATATATATGTATATATATATGCATCTATGTATGTATATATATACATATGTATGTATATATATACATATATATATATATGCATATATATATACATATGTATGTATATATATATATATAATATATATATATATGATATATGGATCTATGCATGTATATATATATATATATATACATATCTATATATATATATACGTCTCTCTATGTATATATATACATATATATATACATATATATACATATACATGTATATATACATATATATATATATATATATATATATATATATGATGTAAGCGGAATAGGAAACACAGGAGTCTTAGTCTTGAGTTTATTCCTGACTAGTTTCGCAGGTATGCTTTTTCAAAGGAATATGTGTACAAACGGGCTGTGGGTATTATATACATGGGGTGGACCTCACCACCTCTCCGAGTTGCCATAGTTGGTGGCGAATGTGAACATCACATTGTGGCTCACGTAACAATGAAGACATTTTTACAATTAAATATGATAACACTAATACCAAAGAAATTATTAATAGAAAATGTAACAATAGTAGTGAAAACGATGAAGATAAATATTTAATAATATTAACAATAATAACAAAATTGATAGTAGCAATACAGGAAATAATAACAATAAAATAAAAGTAATAATAATAAAAAAAACTATAATGAAAATAAAAATGATAATACTAATAACCAAGAAATAGTTATTAATAGTAATTATGACAATAATAGTGAAAACAATGATAATAAAAACGAAAAATTAATTAAATATTTAAATAGTAACAATAATAATAAAGAAAATGAAAGTAATAATAATAAAGATGGTAATAATAAAAATATAAAAATAAAAATGTAATGATAAAATTATAAACATAATGATAGAAATAATAAATAATAGTTATAATAACAATTATAATAATGATAATAGTGTTGAAAATAATAACAAATAGCATTAAAAGAATAAATCATGATAAAAAGTTGGGGCAAGGTAGCATGGAGGAACTTCAGAGTGAAAGGAAGAAAGCTGGGGAGGGTAGGCCGAAGTGGGAAAAAGGTATCTACTTAGGGTCGGGTGGTCTGGGAAGCCATTCTTGGAGGGCAAGTGTCGCGGTAGATTTTGTCCATTTCGAGTCACCAGTTCTCTTGTTTGTGTTTTTGTGGTTGGCAATGTAAAGTGATTCAATTATTTTCCGTTGTTTCTTGTGTAGTCCTTTAGCTAGAATGGTGGAACCCTCCCAGTTAGGCAAATGTCCCTCTGTGTCAATGTGGTTAACCAGAGCGTTGGTTTCTCGGTGGTGTCTAATGTCCGCTTTGTGTTCCTTGGGTCTGTTGTTAAGTCCTCTGTATGTCTCTCCGTAGTATGCACAGTCACATCCTTTGCAGGGAATTTAGTAAACGACGCTATTGTCACGGTTCAGTTGTTCCAGTATGT
>NW_027467715.1:2928763-2936263 GCF_046742065.1 Oratosquilla oratoria
TGTGTGTGTGTGTGTGTGTGTATGTGTGTGTGTGTGTGTGTGTGTGTATGTGTGTGTGTGTGTGTGTGTGTGTGTGTGTGTGTGTGTGTGTGTGTGTGTGTGTGTGTGTGTGTGTGTGTGTGTGTGTGTGTGTGTGTGTGTGTGCATGTGTGTGTGTGTGTGTGTGTGATTCACCATGATCTTGGATCACGTAATGGACTCGTGATCGACAGTTATTCCCCTCTCGAAAGAGAACTCAGAGCTCATATATGACAGATCTATGGGTAATACTGGGACCTTACACGCATATACAGCTCTGACTCCCCGCCCACAAGAGTTGGAGTAACAACCCGCAACGCAGCGATACTGAAATTATTTCAGCCCTGGGCGGGATTTGATCCCGGACCGCCGTAGTGGCAACTGCAAACTCTAACCACTGCGCCACGAGATGTGTATAATAATGATAATAATAATAGAAGGTTTATTTCAATTGCAGTAGTACACTGACAATAATACATTGCAAAAGCTGATTAAAAATATAGGACTTAGGGTATATACACTGTATAAGTTCACATGGAGTTGATTATGTGCACAATGGATGGGATGGCACTGTTTTTGTAGCGTTCAGTCCTTGGCACTTTGATTGGTACGAGCTTATTTCTATGTCTAGTCTTGTGGCGAGGTGGTGGGGCGTCGGGAGGGAGGAAGTGACGGTGTCTAGGGTGGGAAAGCAGGTTTTCTCCAAATTTCTTTAGTGCCTCACCGTGCCGCTGTGACACCCTAGATAGAGTGAGGGTGGTAAGAGCGTGGTCATAACCACTGTACTCCACGCCCAGGATGATCCTGCACGCTCTCTTTTGTACCCTCTCCAACTTCTGTCTCTGTGTGAGGGTGAGTGAGCTGGACCAGGCTGGTGAGGCATACATGAGGGTGGGGAGAATGAAGGTTTTGTAGACCTCCTGTAGCTCAGATGTAGGTGTTCCTAATGATTTTAACCTGCTGAGTATGTATAGTTTGTAAGACGCTGTCCTGACTATGCTGGTGACATGTTGGTTCCAATTTAACTGATTGTCGAGTGTGATGCCCAAGATCTTGGTGGATTGGACCAGTTGGAGGGGGTGGGGGCCCAATGAAAGTTGTGGAGGAGCCACCGCTTGTGTGGAGGTACAAAAGTGCATCACTACGGTCTTGTTGGTGTTGATTGTGATGTTGTTGTCTTCCGTCCACGTCATGAGCTTGTTCAGGGTGTCTTGTAATGGTGCGTAATCAGGCCGCCTGGTGTTGATGGGGATGCCTACGGTGCTGTCATCCACATATTTCCATCTATGAGGAGTGTCCTTGAGGGCGTCATTAATAAGGATAAGGAAGCATAGGGGGCCCATCTTGGTACCCTGGGGGACCCCATAGGTCAGGGGGAGAAGGGAGGAAGTTGACCCCTGGTACCTGACCGCCTGCTGTCGTCCGGTGAGGAAATCTGCCAGCCATGCTATTAAGTGGGGCTGGATCCCCAGTTGGATGGCTTTGGAGAGAACAACATTGTGGTCAACAAGATCAAAGGCCTTCTTAAAGTCTACAAAAGTAACAGCTAGAGATGTGTTACGCTTGTCTAGGTTACTGTGAAGGAAGTTGAGTAAGTCAATGAGGCAGTGAGTGGTAGAGGAGGATTTCGTGTTGCCAAATTGTTGGGCATCTATTGAATCTTTTATGTTTCTGTAAACTGAGTTAAAAACCAAGTCTTCACATATAAGGCTTGGGATAGGCGTGATGGCGATGGGCCTAAGGTCACTTAGTGATTGTGGGATGAGGGTTTTGGGGATGGGAGTGACATATGAGATTTTCCAGTCGCTGGGGCAGGTGTTTTGACTTAAAGAGGCATTAATTATGGAGGAAAGTGGGAGGACAAGTTCAGGGGCAAATTCCTTGTAGATTTTGATAGGAAGGTCAGAGGGGGTTGTTGATTTTTATGTTTCAGTTTACCCAATTTTGTAGCTACGTTGGCAACTTGAACATGAGTGGGGGGTGAGGGGGAAGGGAGGTAGGCAGGTAGGCAGGAGGGGTCGAGAGGGGGTAAAGTCTGACAGATAAGGCGAAGTGGGAGTTGATCTCCTGGGCTGCTAGGTCAGGTGAGAGGTGCGAGGTGCAAGGGAGGTGGGGGGTCTTATTACCCTGCAGGCCACAAAGAGCCTTGATTTTACTGAACCACAACAGCTGGCTCACCTCCCACTTTTCTCCATTTTCTTTAACCATCTCTAATCACTGACCCACTACCCTTGCATTTACCTCTCGCACTACCCCATCCATGTATAAGTTGAACAGCCAGGGCGACATAACGCATCCTTGACGAAGTCCCACCTTTACCTCGAACCACTCACTCTCCATTTCTAATCCTGACACAAGCTCTACTACTCTCATAAAAACTCTTGACAGCTCCTAGAAGCTTTCCTGTGTGTCTGTGTGTATGTGTGCTTTTGTATACATTTACCTAGTTGTATTGTCGGGAAGGGAGCTATGCTCGTAGTGACCCGCTTTTGTAGCTTTCAGCATCCAGTTTGATCTTAAATTCTTGTATAGTTTTTGCACTCACTGTTTCCTCAATCAGTTTGTTCCAGATATTTATCACTCTGCGTGGGAAGCTATCTTTTTCGGATCTCTTCTGTAACTTTCCTCTTTAAGGATCTTTTCATGTCCTCTTGTTTTTCTCCTATATATTATCTATATATATAAATATATATATGTATATATATTATATATGTATACATAATATATATATATATATACATATACATATATATATATATACACATGTATGTATATGATTGAGAGGATTAGGAGAGGAACAGAGGGAGTAATTGGTGAGGAACAGTGTGGTTTTAGGACGGGTAGAGGTTGTGTAGATCAGATCTTTGTGGTAAGACAGATATGTGAGAAAGCTATAGGAAAGGGGAAGGATGTGTTTTGGGCCTTTATGGACCTGGAAAAGGCTTACGACAGGGTAGACAGAAAGGCACTGTGGGAGGTTTTGCAGATATACGGGATAGGAGGAAAGCTTCTAGGAGCTGTCAAGAGTATTTATGAGAGTAGTAGAGCTTGTGTCAGGATTAGAAATGGAGAGTGAGTGGTTCGAGGTAAAGGTGGGACTTCGTCAAGGATGCGTTATGTCGCCCTGGCTGTTCAACTTATACATGGATGGGGTAGTGCGAGAGGTAAATGCAAGGGTAGTGGGTCAGTGATTAGAGATGGTTAAAGAAAATGGAGAAAAGTGGGAGGTGAGCCAGCTGTTGTTTGCGGACGACACTGCGCTTGTAGCAGGATCGGAAGAGGGGTTGAGGAAGTTGGTGACAGAGTTTGGGAGAGTATGTGATAGAAGAAAGCTGAAGATAAATGTGGGTAAAAGTAAGGTGATGAGATGTACAAGGGGTGAAAGTGGCAGTAGTCTGGAAGTGAGCATTAAGGGAGAGCGACTGGAGGAAGTGGATAGTTTTAGATACTTGGGTGCAAATGTGGCAGGAAAAGGTGGAGTAAAGGTGGAGGTAGAATATAAATTGAGAGAAGCGAGCAATTGCCTTGGTGGATTAAAAAGTGTAATGAGGAATAGACATTTGGGAATGGATGTTAAGAGGAGACTGTTTGGAGGGGTGATTGTGCCAACAGCACTGTATGGGGCAGAAACATGGAACATGAGAGAGGAAGAGAGAAGGAGTTTGAATGTGTTTGAGGCGAGGTGTCTGAGAAGTATGATGGGGTTACTAGGCTAGACAGAGTGAGAAATGAGGAGGTGAGGAGAAGAATGGGGGTGGAAAGGGGGTTAGGAGATAAGGTTGATAAAAGAGTATTAGGATGGTTTGGACACATGGAAAGAATGAGTGAAGAAAGACTTGTAAAAGAGGTGTGCAAGGCAGATGTGGAGGGAGTGAACATGAAAGGACGTCCTAGGATGAGGTGGATGGATGGGGTGAAGGGGGTTTTGGGGAAGAGGGGAATGTCTGTTGAGGAAGGACGGAAGAGGACAAAAGACAGGGGTGAATGGAGAATGGTTGTATATGGATGATGTTGTGATGCATAAGGTGGAATAGGTGGGGGGATAGGGGATGAGGTAGTGTGTGTTAGCAAATTTTGACGCAGCCCGAAGGGATTTCTCCCCCGTCTTCTCCTTTATGCATAGGGGGATGGAGAGGGGGGGGGTCGCCGATTTAATGAAGCGGCCTTGCTGTGGATGTGCTGTGTCTTACGATACTGCTTATGACCCAGGGTTGTGGACAAGGTGCAGGGATGACCCGTCATCCAGGAGGTGCAAAGATGAGAGGGAGGGTGGAGCTGTGTGGAGTGTATTCAGGGATGGAATGGGTGGGAATGATTTTATGCCTTTTCCTTTTTGGCTACCTCCCTTGTAAGGGGGAAAAAGCCTTGATATATGTATGTATGTATGTGTGTACGTGTGTACGTATATATATATGTATATATGTATATATGTATGTATGTATGTATGTATGTATGTATGTATGTATTTACAGTATGTATGTATGTATGTATAAATATATGGGTGTATGTATTATGTGTGTATGTATATATGTAATTATGTATGTATGTATGTATGTATGTATGTATGTATGTATATATATGTATGTATGTATGTATGTATTCATGTATGTATGTATGTATGTATGTAAGTATGTATGTATGTAAGTATACATGTATGTATGTATGTATGTATGTATGTATGTATGTATGTATGTATGTATGTATGTATGTATGTATGTATGTATGTTTGTTCACTTACCCTCGGTCAAAATTTCAGGAAGCTAATCTATGGTGACCGTTTTCTGTCTCCGCTCTCAGGCCTCGTTTCTCTCACGCTTCCGACGCAACGGCCGGAGGCGACAGGACCGAGAAGACGAGACCACGCCACGCCGAGAAGGAAGAGCCCCATGAGCGACTCCACAAGGTCAGTTCTGGTTCTTGGATGCAGAAGTGGTCTTGGAAGGAAAATTGCCCGCAGGATTTCCAGAGGTAAGGGTTAGAAAGCGAGACACAGAAGAGTCTCCTAAAAAGAAAAAAAGAAAAAAGAAAAAGGAAAAAGAAGAAAAAACATTGATGCCAAGGTGTCTTTTTCGGAGAACCCCCTCCAATTCCATGGGATTGGTCAAGGATTTTATTCAGCTGAGGGGAGCCCCGGAAATGCATTAAAGAATTTGGACGGAATCTCGTTGGTTTCGAGATATGGTGCAAACTAACCAATGCATTCACGGGGGCTCCTTCTGAGAGAAATAAAATCGTTTATCTTTCGCCAAAATAGAGAAATGAAAAAATCAAAAAAATCTGGAACTCTCATGGTTTTCTGTTGGACCTAAACCTTGCTCAGGACTGAGCGTTGTCAACGGATGTTCCGGGAAAAAATGATGAGGGAGATAAAAGAATAAAATAAATAAATAAATAAATGAAAAACATAAACTGTCCTCATCGACCAAAGTTTTCACCTGATTACCCGGTATTCAGTCAGTCTTATCAGGTTCTCCGTGACGTCACACTGAGATCCAATGCAACATGGATGACGTCACACTTGGACCACACGAAGCAAATGCGCCGAGAAAAAGCCGCGGGATCGGATCACATACCAATCGAGCTCCTTGACCACGGTGGAATCGCCATCAAGACCCGGTTGTTGGCCCTGATGATTCCAGTGTGGAGATCTTGGACAGGGCTATCCTGAATCGTCTTAAAGAAATTACAGAGGAAGTCCTATCGGAGCTTGAATTTGGGTTCCTTGACGGAACATTATTTTCTGTGCCAAATACATACAGGAAAAGGCTCCAGAACGTATGACAGTTTCCCGAGAGAAGCCATGTGGGCAGGTCTCAGACGATCCAAGTGATGCGTGATGGGATGACAGTGGACAACCCTGCCGTGGAAGTCAAGCATAATTTTGACTGAGGAGTTTCCATCCTATCCCGACTCAGATCTAAGAACACTACCTCCGTTTCTAAAGTGACGGAAATGTCGATGACATTGCTACACCTGCCCACTCACCCGAAGAACGGCACCAGTCGCTCAGTAACTTCCAGTCTGCATATTCCCGTTTTGGTCTGACTGTCAAATCAGGTAAGACCGTGAGTCTTGCCCAACCCCTACGGGCAGCAGCTCCACCTGACTGCCAGATCGCATCAAATGTGTGAAGGAAAGAACATCGAGAACCGTCTTCGAGTGACACCCGCTGCCCAAGGAAACTCACGAGTCGTGTCTTCAAAAACAAAGGCCTGAGCTACGACTAGTTCCACCCTTCACCCTGTAAGAGGCTGGTAGAGTCAACAGAGGAGCTGAAAGAGGCATCGGAAAGTTACCTGAAGGGACTACTGAAAAAGCACTTTGAGGAGGTCTTCCAGGATTGAGAGAGACGCATGTGTAGATGTGAGAGGCATTTATTTTCAAGGAGACAAAGTTTTGTAAGCTTATAGAGATAAATAGTGTCTCTCCTGACATTTTCTCATTACTTATTGATCGTAGTTTTATATATATATATTGTGAGGGGAAACGAATAACTAGGTTCTCTCTGCCCCTAAATACAAGAGTTGTAAGTCTGTGTGCTCCTATATTTGCTGGGGATCGAATCAAAACACCGAAAGTTCTAAATTATTTAAAGGATTCTAGAATACATCATACGAAGTCAACCTTCAAAGGGGAGCATTAAAGAGCACAACGGATCTTGATGACAGGAACACAAATAGTATGCGAAGTACTCAGCACCTGCACCTCTGTACTACAGCGACGGAGTACCAATCAATGGTTGTGATGTGAAGGGGAGAACCGTTCCAGCCCACTAAGGAAGACAATTTCCCTTCGGAGAACAGTAATGTGAAGACTTGACGTCGAGTAGACTGTGGCGGGAGTTGACAAGACTTGTGGTGGAAAAAAAAAAGAAATGTGCCAGAAAGAAGAAAACTTCACCCAGAGTTGATAGAAAAAAAAATTGCAGATAGATTAAAACCATGTTGGCTGAAGATAAAATTAATTAGCATCCCAGGATTGCGATTGACAGGCTTTTGGAAGCTGGGTTACGAGCTGATCGGCCCAGGAAGAAGCCACGACTCACAAAGACCTTGATGAAATCTCGATTTGAATGGTCTAAAACAGTATGTTCGATGGACTCCAGATGACTGGAAAAAGACAAATAGCCTTATGTATTCTCTGCATTGAGGTAACATGATATTAGAGTGAATTAAAGTTGATTAAAATTAAATTTGCAAAAAAGTAATACTAAATATCCCAATTTCTGTTGAAGCATCACTAGATTTCATAATCTTGATCAAATTCTTTGATTTTCTTCCACCGAGGCAAATACTCCTCTAAGGTCAATGTGTCTGCTTATCTGTCTATTCATTTTCAAAATTACAATCTCATTAAACTTGCAGTTCACACCTAATTTCATTATATATTTTGTATGAACAGCATGTTTTGATATAGTATTATCGATTCCGATGTACTATGAAAAAGTAAAACACCCTTTTGGATCCAGGAAATAATGTGACA
>NW_027467715.1:2963763-2966263 GCF_046742065.1 Oratosquilla oratoria
TTGTTAAAATGTATCTCTAATCACTCCCACCGAGTGTTCTCACTTGAGTCGTAAAAGGCGACAAAAATGGACGGGGATAGGACTAGACATCCTACTCTTTGTAGTGCTAAAAGGCCCAAAGGGGATATAAAAAAACTCATAAGAGGATCTGGGAGGAGTTTTCCGACCAGAATCCTATACTAGTATGTGAAGAAATAGGTAAGCGTATGGTGGAGTGGAAGGGTTTTTTTTTTCCAAGGTTAATGTTGATGAAGGTGAAACTAGGAAAGGAAATGTGGGTCTTTGTAAATGCATATGGGCCTGCTAGTGAGAAGAGTGTAGAGGAAAGGGAGGTTTTTGGATAGATTTAATGAGTGCATAGAGGGTTTAGTGAGAAATGTCAATGTAATGGTACTGGGGAATCTCAATGGTAGGGTAGAACCAATAGACGGAGTGGTTGGGAAGTGTTAAGTTCCAGAAAAAAAATCGTAGTGGAGAGATAATGGTGGAGATGTGTCGAGAAAGAGAGTTGATGATAACATACACAGTGTTTAGGAAAAAAGCCAAGCATAAGTACACATGGGACAGGGAGGTGGGTGGAAGGGTGGTAGAAAGGGCTTTAATAAACTATACAGTGGTAACCGGGAGAAGAATAGGGAGAGTTTTGGATGTACATGTTCTAAAGGAAGAGAATGGGGAAATATCAAATAATTTTTGGTGGAACGTAAGTTGAGAGTAGAGGATAGATGGAGAAAGAGGAAAAGGACAGAAGGTAAGTAGGTGCTTAGAGTCAACTGCTTAAATGAGAAAGAAAAGTAGAAGGAATACATGAAGAGGCTGAGAGAGGAGTGGGAGAGAGTGAAGGATAGAGTAGAACTAGGAGTAGAGGAGGAATGGGGATGTTTCAAGGAGGGAATGACAAGATGTGCAAAGATGGTGCGTGCAACAAGGAGGACGGGAGGAAATAGAAGGAAGGGTAGTAAATGGTGGGATAATAAAGCAAAGAAGGCTGGAGAAGAAAAGATACAAGCATTCACAGGTTGGTTACGAAATAGGACGAGAGAATCATATGAGAGGTACAGAGACAAGAGAAGAAAAGTAAAGCATAAGATAAAGAAGGCAAAGGGGAGAGCAGATGTGAAATGAGATAAGAGTATTACACTTTTTTTTATTAAAGTAATGAAAAAAGGTGTTGGTAAGAAATTAAGAGAGGAAGAGGAGGCGAATCAAGTAGAGAAGAAAAGGTAAAAGGTGAAGATGGAGAGATGATAATGGAAGAGAAAGCAGTAAGATGAAGATGGGGAGAGTACTTTAGGGAACTGCTAAATGTGAAGGAGAATATGAAGGGAAAGGTAGTTGCAATGGGAAACGCAAAGAAAATGACTGTGATGAGTGAGGAAAATGGAAGATAAATAAGGAAAAATGAGGTGAAAGCAGTTATTGAAATGATGAGATCAGGTAAGGCACCTGGGTTGGATGGGTGACATGCGGAATGTCTTATAAAGGAGGTACAGTGATGGTGGATTGGCTGGTGCGGTTGTTTAATGTTTGTCTAAGAGAGGGTCGAGTGCCGAAGGACTGGAGAAGTGTCTGTATAGTTCCACTTTACAAGGGAAAAAGGAAAAAGTGTGAGTGTAGTAGTTTCAGAGGGATCAGTTTGTTGAGTGTAGTTGTGAAGGTTTATGGGAGGCTTCTGATTGAGAGGATTAGGAGAGGAACAGAGGTAGTAATTGGTAAAGAGCATTGTAGGTTTGGGATAGGTAGTTATATCAAAACTAACTAGTTTAAAATCATAACCAATTTCTAGATTATTCAAATAATTAATGAAATCAACATTATTTGTGACATGGGGAAAGATATTGTACTCACTAAAGGACTCAAAATAGTAACAAGCCATTTGGATAAATTGTAAGTGACGGATCCTGTGGAACTGATGATGGGTCTAACTGGATAAACAGGTTTATGGATTTTAATCAATCCATACATGTAAGGCAAGGAAGGGGACAAAGAAGAAAAATGTTTTATCAGATCTTCACGCCCTTTCAAAATATTTTAACATTGCGATTAAACTCACTATTTACAGATTCCAACGGGTTTCTAGTAAGTTTTGTACATGTTTCACAATCTCCCAATAATGTTCCCATTCTTTCAATGTAACCTAATTTGTTAAGAATGACAATGCAATTGCTTGTATCAGCTCTAGTAGTGTGTAACTTTTCATCTCTTTTTAACTCCAGGTAAGACTTAAAAAACCTTTTAGGGCAATTTGGAATACCATTTGCTGATAAAGAAGCATATACAAAACCCTTGCTGATGTTGATGTTTTGAGTAGACACATCACCAAAATTTTCTAAATTGCAAAACCTTTTGGCAACGTTAGCATAGTCAATTTTTATTGTATCAATATGCTTCTGTAAGATTATGCGATTGAATTCTTGAAAGGGTTTATGACACATCCTCAACAGTCGATTGTTCAAAATCGAATTAGGCACAACCTGTTCTTGTAGGCAGATTTTCAAGA
>NW_027467715.1:2968763-2993763 GCF_046742065.1 Oratosquilla oratoria
CAAGTGTGACAAAAACATCAAAACGAAACCCAAAAGTAAAAACAAAACATAATCCAAAGACGTAAAAGAAAGAAAGAAGGTGGACCAAATGTCCGTCGAAGTAGGAAGTGGGGGACAGGAGGAACAAGGACTCAATGACAAATGACTACATTACAAGCAGACAAATAAAAAGCAAAGAAGATAAAAGAAGAACCGCTTGTAATGTAGTCATTTGTTATTGAGTCCTTGTTCCTCCTGTCCCCTACTTCCTACTTTCTGCGGACATTTGGTCCACCTTCTTTCTTTTCTTCTTTTTACGTCTTTGGATTATGTTTTGTTTTTACTTTTGGGTTTCGTTTTGATGTTTTTGTCACACTTGCTTTATGTTCACTGCCATTTACTCTTTTTATTTTGTTTGGTTTTATTTGTTTGGTTGTAATTTAGCCGTTTGCCCTTGACATATCTTTGAGGACATTTGGTCCTTGTTCTATGTTCTGAAGTGTTCACGTTATTGTTACGTTTGAGACTTTTTACTACTCTTGTTTTTGTTCACAGCCTTGTAACTTATTTTTTGTTTTTTTATTTCTTTATTCATTACTATTATTTTTTTTTTCTAGTGTATTTTTTATTTATTTAGTCGTTTGTTCCTTCTTCATTGCGGGCATTTGGTCCACTTCTATTTACATCTCTGTCCTGTTGTTTTTTTTACTGTGTGTCACCTATGGTTACTTTTGCTTCGCTTGTTTTATGTTCACAAATATGTAACTTTTATTTTATTTTTATTTTTCTAATTACAAAAAAAGGATTACAAAGGCGGAGCATGCCGACAGGAGACCTTTTGATCCATATCTAGGTCGGATGAAAAAAAAAAAAATCATATTAATAATAAATTAAAACTATAATAATGTAAAAATAACAAATAAAATACATAAATAAATGCATAGGTATAGTTGAATAACAAACAAAAAGGTAAATAGTAAATGATTATAAATTGACACATAACTAATAATAAATGAAAATCAGACAGACAAATTATAACAAAACAAAAACAAATAATATAACATAAATTATAATCATTACAGCATCTTACTTAGGTATTTATCTAAATGATTCTTAAAGCTTCGAACTGAACTACATTGCACTACCTGTGCAGGAAGTTTATTCCATTCATTAACTACACGGTTGGCAAAGTTGTTTCTACCTACTTCCAAATTGAATCTATTTCCGGACAGTTTGAGACCATTGTTTCTTGTCTGATTCTCATTCAATTTGAAAATTTGGTCACTTTTGATGTTGTCAATTCCCTTTAAAATCTTAAAGACCTGTATCAAGTCACCTCTGAGTCTACGCTTTTTTAGGGAAAACAGATTCATGTGCTTAAGTCGATTTTCGTATGATTTATTTTTGATATTTGGAATCAGTTTTGTGGCTCGCCGTTGTACTTTTTCCAGTCTGTCAATGTCTTTAATGAGATTCGGTGACCATACGGAAACACCATATTCCAAATGTGGACGAACTAACGATTTATATAGCTTGTTAATGAGTGATGGACTTTTGAAATCAAAAGATCGCGCAATCAATCCCAGAATCTTATTTGCTTTCTCAGAGGCTGAAATACATTGCTTGGATGATTTGAGGTCGTTACTGATAATTACGCCGAGATCTTTTTCACTATCCACTTTTGTTAACGAATTTCCAAATAACTTGTAATCGTACTTACTGTTGTTTTTACCTATGTGCATTACCTTGCATTTACTTGTGTTAAATTTCATTAGCCACTTTTCAGACCATTGCTGTAATTGATCTAAATCTTCTTGAATATCTAATTGGTTTGAGTGATCATTTGCCACTCCGCACAGTTTTGTATCATCGGCAAATTTGGAAACAGTAGATTTTAGTCCATGGTCTATATCATTTATATATACTATGAATAGAAGTGGCCCAAGAACGGAACCCTGAGGAACTCCACTTGCAACACTTTTCCATCCAGAAGTTTTTCCATTTAAAACAACTCTCTGTTTTCGACCTTTCAACCAATTACTAGTCCAACCTAATAGGCTACCACTTATTCCATGCAAAGCTAATTTAGTAAGTAGTCTTTCGTGTGGGACGGTATCAAAAGCTTTTGCAAAGTCTAGATATATTAAATCTATATTGTTTCTTTTGTCATAATTCGAGATAACTGTGTTGTAGAATTCGAGTAAGTTAGTCACGCAAGAACGTTTCCGTCTGAAACCATGCTGGCTATCATTAATCAAACGGTTACTTTCTAAATGATATTCGATATCATCTCTGATGATAGTTTCCATTATTTTTCCTACGATTGAAGTCAAACTTATAGGCCTATAGTTATTTGGTTTCTTTTTGTCACCTTTTTTGAATATGGGAGTAACGTTAGCTAGCTTCCATTCTCTTGGGACATCTCCGGATATGATGGATTTCTTGAAAATAATTTCTAATGGAACAACAATCTCATTTTTCATTTCCTTTAAGATTGGTATTTAATTTCTATTGTAATGTGTTTATTTTATTATTGCAAGGTATGCTTTGTACAATTGACTGAGAGGGTGAACCTTTCCCAGGTTTACCATTTCGGCGATTTATAATGAGTTCACATTCTTGTAACCGTTATACCCCCTGAAGACGATTCCTGGACGGGAATCGAAACGTCGGGCAAATAAACCCTTCAATTGAATCTGGTGTTTACAGTTTTCCAATATGGATCCCTGATTCCAAATCTTCTCTTACATTGAACAATATATATATATATATATATATATATATATATATATATATATATATATATTTCAACGACTTTGCCTATTTATTCAAATCCTTAAAAGCAGTGTTAAGCAGTTTATCAGTTCTTAAAGTAAACTTTGTGAAAACTATATGGTAAGAGGGAATGTACAAATATGTGGGAAACTATTTAGTATAGATATATATTCAGTGCGGGTAAAATGAAATATATTCCAAAGAACAATTAAGGAGGAAATTTGGTAAATGATAGTAAGAGGAGGATATGATGTTCTTACTCGATAAGGAAGACTGTGTGTGGACTGAAGCGTTCAATAGTTTGCTAGTCCTTAGGATGGTAAATGAAATATGACGCTATATGTGAAAAGTGTAGCATGTGATGTGATATACCAATAAGAAGCTAGACGAGTGTTAAAGCATAAAAAATGTAAAAACGGCACGGCAAAGAAGAGGTCAGGAGTATATGATTCATTGGCATTACGAGAAAGGGTTGCATTTAGAATTGATGAAGGGTATTGAGTAGGGGGGCGATAGGCAGGTGGTGTACCTCATCCGCCACCTTCGTCCTCTTACTTTTGTTTCGTACGTCTCTTAAATGTTCACCACTGTCTGCCTTTAGTCACTTCCCCTTCCTTCGCTTTCACCCACCATTCTTTTGCCACTTCTTCTTCTGTGTTAGTTCACAGATTTTAATCAGCAGGCCCTGTGCCTACGAGTATTCCTCTTTTTCAACTTCCATATAGTGTACTTCATTCAAGGGGGAATTAAACTGGTGATGACTTTTCTTATATTTTCTTCTTCAAAATTTTACACTTGCCTCTCTCTATGTCATTCAAGGAATCCCATGAAAACACGCATTGTTAGGTCCCAGGTAAGCTCTACAGTGACTTCATGATTTCTTTAGTTTAATGATCTTTAGGTTTATAATTAAGATCCTCCCCCAAGGGCGTGATCTTACAATCGTGAACCAATTGAATTTTCTCCACCGTTTCTCCAATCAGATTCGTTGTTACAAGTATATATGCAATATTGTTTACTTAAGGAACCTCCAATCTCTGCATAACTTAGGTTACAAAATTTCTACCCCAGCAAAAAATATACACGTCGTAAATGAGTATTAGGCCCCCGGCCATTTTTATTACTCCTAGCGGAGAACAAAAGCATATGACTGCTCGCTTATGAACTGTGCTGTTTACAAACACCCGATCCATAAAAATGCAACCCTCACCATCTACCTCACTTTCTACTCACTTTACCAGCCTTTTACAGGGTGAAGGGTGGAACTAGTCGTAGCTCAGGCCTTTGTTTTTGAAGACACGACTCGTGAGTTTTCCTGAGCAGCGGGTGCAGGAATAAACTGGCAGACAAAATACAAAGCATAATAAACAGTTCCTTGAAAGAAGGAAAAGTTCCAAAAGATTGGAAAAGAGCAAATATAGTACCTATATACAAAGGAGGAAATAAAGAGGACCCTACAAACTATAGACCAGTCTCTCTAACAAGTACAATAGCAAAAATCTGTGAAAGAATTATCAAAAGTAGGTGGGTAAAGTATTTAGAAAAAAACAACGTACTAAATCCAAGGCAGTTTGGATTCAGACAAGGACGATCATGCGTCACCAATTTAATATGTTTCTATTCAAGGCTAATAGATATAATACAAGAAAGAGATGGATGGGCTGATAGTGCATTTCTAGACCTAAAAAAAAGCTTTTGACAAAGTACCACATAAGAAGTTACTTAAGAAATTAGAAACTGAAGGAGGAATACAGGGCAAACTGCTTAAATGGATGGAAGACTTTTTGCAGGAAAGAAAAATGAGAGTAGTGATAAGAGATAAACACTCTAACTGGGATGATGTAATAAGCGGTGTTCCACAAGGAACAGTTTTGGCCCCAATAATGTTTGCTATATATATTAATGATATGGATAAAGAAATTGAAAGTTAAATGAGCTTCTTTGCAGATGACGCAAAACTGTTAAAAAAGTGAACACGGAAGAAGATTGTGAGTCACTACAGAGTGATCTCAATAAAGTATGGGAATGGAGTAGGAAGTGGGAGATGGAGTTCAATACCAAAAAGTGTAGTATAATGGAATTTGGAAAAAGCAAAAAAAGAACAGAAGGATCATATAAATTGGGAGAAGAAGGAATAAAAAAGTAGAAAATGAGAAGGACCTGGGAGTCATTATTATGAATAATATGTCACCTGAGAAACATATAAACAAGATTTTTGGAGAAACTTATAATTTGATAAGAACAATCAAAGTAGCATTTACATACCTGGATGAAGAAATGGTAAAGAAAATATTAATCACTTTGATAAGACCAAGATTGGAATATGCAGCAACGATGTGGTCACCAAATACAAAAAAACGTATAACAAAACTTGAAAGAATACAAAGAGCAATTACAAAATTGGCACCAACACTCTCAAAACAATCATATGAAAAGAGACTAGCAAAAATTTAGCTACAGACATTAGAGCAAAGAAGAGAGAGAGGAGATTTGATAACTATTTACAGAATCATTAAAGGCATAGAAATTATTGATAGGATCTAATAAAATGGGATGAAAGAAATACAAGAGGACACGGAAAGAAAATCAAGAAAGACAGCTATAGAAGAGATCTGAAAAAGAATAGCTTTCCTCACAAAGTAATAGACATTTGGAACAAGATAGATCAGAAAGTAGTGTGTGCAAAAACAATACATGAATTTAAAAATAGTTTAGATAAAATGAGATATGAAGACGGGACACCACGAGCATAGCTCCCCTTCCCGTAAAATACAACTAGGTAAATACATGCATACACACGCTTACAAACACACACACACACACGCACTCACACACACACACACACACACACATACACACACACACATAAACACATATACACATACATTTACACAAACAAACACCCACACCCACACAAACAAACACAAACACCCACACACACACAAACACATGTATACACACACTCACACAAACAAACACACACACACGCACACAGACATAGACACACACACACACACACACACACACACACACACACATATATATATATATATATATATATATATATATATATATATATATATATATATATATATATACACACATACACTCACTTTGGAACAGAGGAGAGAAAGAGGCGACTTGTTAACCATCTATAGAATTATGAAGGACATGGAAGTCCTTGACAGGGAAGACTTACTAAATTGTGATAAAAGAGACACAAGACAAAATGGAAAGAAGCTTAAAAAAGAACAATTATAGAAGGGACCTCAAAAAGAACAGATTTCCCCTTAGTGTGGTGGATGTATGGAACACACTGGATAAAAGCACGGTGTGTACAAAAACAACACAAGAATTTAAGAGCAAACTGAATATGGAGAGATACAGAGACAGGACCCCACGAGCTTAGCTCCCCTTTCCCGTAAGATACAACTAGGTAAATACACACACACACACACACACACACACACACGCTCACACGCATAGACACACATATACAAAATCACACATACACACAGACGCACACACGTCTGATTCAACAATTTTTCTTCTTCTGTTCAAGTCCAACTGTAGTTTTAGAAGAAGAAAATTTGAATCAGCCTTAATCGAAGAATGCCCGAACTTGAACATCTCCAAAGGTCAATGGTCCCTGGACATTATTTCACGGCTAGCTGTGAGCCGCTTGGTGAAGAATTATCACCCTCCTGACTCATCCCGCCCTTTCCCATGACCTCACACCACTCTTCTTCCCCTCACCTCTGACTCCGCCCTGCGAGACGGGTCATCCTGTTTTTAACTCTGCGTGTTCCCCTTCTTCACATATCTCTTTGTACTTATGTCTCTGCAAATTATTGTAATCTGTACTTTCCTGAAGAGGGCTATAGCTATTAGCCGAAATATAGAAGTTACACATTCTTCTAAAGTTTCCTTTTTATTCCGACTGTGGGTTCTTCGTGAATATATATATATATATATATATATATATATATATATATATATATATACATATATATATATATATACACATATATATCTATATACTTATAAAATTCTGATAATCTTGTTTATCATCTTGCTTGCTTGAAACCGTCACCCAGCCAATCAGAAGAAGAGATATGACGTCACGACTGAGGACTAGCCAATCAGAAGAGATATGACGTCACAACTGGGGACCAGCCAAGCAAAAGAAGAGATCAGAAGAAGAGATATGACGTCACGACTGAGGACCAGCCAATCAGAAGAAGAGACATGCGTATTATTCCAAGCAATGACGACATGACGTCACAATCTTCTGCATTTCATTTCTTATGACAACGTATCATTTAGAATTTTATTTGACCCAACATACATATACATATATAAATTTATATATATATATATATATATATATATATATATATACATATATATATATATATATATATATATACATATAATTATATATATTTATAAAATGTTCATATTCAGTATTTAAAAGTATAGTCAACTCCTGAATTAGCATCTATGAGGCATAATGAGTTTATTAGAATATTACGAACCGTATGAATCATATGATGCGTAGTGCTCCAAGCAATGATGACATGACGTCACAATCTTCTGCATTTCATTTCTTATAACTAATCAAGTCACTGCCTTTGTCTACTGAATAGTAAGAGCTCTAAATTATACTCAATTTGATATGGAAACTTATTTTCTGTGATTTATACTATACGGTGATAGTGACGTAGTATATCTATCATAATGTTTATATTTATAAACGTTGCTACTCGCTCAAGTCCCATGGGACTCCCTGAATGATATTGATAATAAGTGGGAGTGGGACTGGGAGTGGGATGACGAGACGTGCCATAACATAAGCATAATTAAGGAGGCTCTCTATTTAATTTCTTGAGAACGTCTGTATCTAGTTTACTTTCCTACGAGAGAGCACGAGGACCGCACAAAACTGGTAAGTCTTAAGTTAATATTAACCTGCTTTAAAAATATCGTGATATGACATGTTAACAATAGGTTGAAGATACACTTCCAGAGCAGAATGAATGCATACTTTGGTAGACAGAAAGATACATTATGGTACAGCATGGACAATTATATGTTGCGCTGAGTAGAGTTAAGCAAAGGGAAATATTGAAGTGGTTTTAAATCATTCAAATTACACAAATAATGTTGTAAATATAAGAGCATTGTCTTAATAAAGATTTTATTGACCATTTTATTAACAACGTATTATTTAAAAGATTATTTGACCCAACGGGGCACGGGTTGTCTAGTATATGCATATATATATATATATATATATATATATATATATATATAATATGCAAAGTAGACCATTTGAAAAAAGAAACTAACGAAGCAGAGCGCTTTCGTATATTACATCTTCAGTGCAAAAAGTACATGTACTTTTTTGCACTGAAAATGTAATATACGAAAGCGCTCTGCTTCGTTAGTTTATATATATTTATATATATACATATATATATATATAATATATATATATATATATATATATATATACAAATATATATGCTAATAAGAACACGGGTAAGTGTGTTCACTTATGCAAAGTAGACCACTTGGAAAAAGAAACGAGGCAGAGCGCTTTCGTATATTACATCTTCAGTGCAAAAAGTACATAGTACTTTTTACACTGAAGATGTAATATCTTATTAGCATATGTATATGTATATGTATACACACACACACACACACACACACACACACACACACACACACACACATATATATATACAGTGAACTCTCAACGCGAGGGTTACGTTCCTGGAGACCTCGTGTTAATGAAAATCGCGTTAGTTAAACATATTTTTCCCATAGGAAATAATAGTAATAGGGTTGTTAGGTTCCTGGACACTGGGAAAGTCTTGTCTATTTTGGGATTTTGTTACTCTGAACTTGAACAAACACATTATTAATACATTTGTAGGTTACAGAAACAACAAAAATACACATTCTTTGTATTTATTTGTAGTACACAGTTATTCATGAAGCGAAGAAATTCCTAGATGATGTACAGAATAATTTCCTAAAACAAGTGATTACCGATCCTACGAGGGGACAAAATACCCTGGACTTAATTTTAACAAATAATGAGCATAAAATTAGCAGCGTAATAGTGGGAGATAGTCTAGGCTCTAGCGATCATCAAGAAATAAGATTTAATGTTATTTGGGAAAAATTAGAAGGACGAATAACGTTCAAGTACCAGACTTCAAGAAAACAAACTTTGACAATTTAAAAACCTATTTGAAATTGAATACGAAACGTCATACGGACGTTTCAGACATTGTCGTTTCTCGTACCGGGGCTGAGAGTCAGGTCGGTACCAAGAGCCGGGTCACGGAGGGTAATATACATACCTTAGGTCAGGTCATTTGGGGGCGAGGGCCCAACAGTCAGGTCAGCGATTTAGAAGAAATGTATAGCAATCTAACTGATCTAATTATTAATGCACAAAACACATTTATCCCCTTAGTCAATACGGAAAAATAGTAATATTCCCAAATGGATGACGGACAGATTGAAACATGAGATCGGAATGAAAAGAGGACTTTACGTAAAAAGAAAAAACGGGGAATCACACCTTAGATCAAGATATAACGAAATGGCAAAGCTGTTTAAAAGGAATACAAGTACAGCGAAACGTAATTATGAAATCAAGGTGGCCAGTCAAGCAAAATTCAACCCAAAGGGTTTCTTTCGCCTCTATAGAACAAAAAATAAAGAAAGAATAGGACTGATTAAAAACGATGAAAATGACATGATAGAATCAGAGAAAAAAATGAGTGAGGAGTTTAAAAAAAAAATTCTATCGGTGTTTACTAATGAAAGGTTAGATAAAGTACCTGACTGCGATCCGATTTACAGAGGGGATGAAGAAAGTAGTCTATCTAATATCAGCATTAGTAAAGAAGAAGTAGTCAAACAGACTGACAGACTTAAAGCTACAAAATCTCCGGGTCCAAACGAAATTTTTCCAAGAATGCTTGAGGAGTGTAAATTTGAAATCTGCGACCAGTTAACTGAAATATTCAATAAATCGGTAGACACTGGTTTTGTGGCAACTGCTTGGAGGCAGGCAAACGTTGTTCCTGTTTTTAAGAAGGGAGATAAATCGTCCATATGCAACTACAGGCCAATCAGTTTGACATCGGTTAAAGGAAAATTGCTTGAATCAATAATAGTAAATAGACTCAGAGAGCATAATTTAATTCGTGATTCACAGCATGGTTTCTCCAAGGGTAAGTCATGTGTGACTTATCTTCTATCCTTTTACACTAAAGTACATAAGGCGTCAGATAACAATGAAAATTACGATGTTATTTACCTTGACTTTAGCAAAGCGTTCGACAAGGTGCCTCACCAGAGACTACTAAATAAAATCAAAGCTCATGTCATAGGAGGAAAAGTGTTAGAATGGATTAGAGCTTGGATTAGTAACAGAAAACAGCGGGTCACCATAAATGGAATTAAATCCAGGTGGGGCAATGTTACTAGCGGGGTCCCCCAGGGCTCGGTTTTGGGTCCCTTGTTGTTCATTATGTACATAAATGACTTAGACGATGGGATAAATAGTGATGTTAGTAAGTTTGCGGACGACACTAAAATAGGACGCCTAATTAGGTCAGGAGACGACGCAGAGATTCTGCAGGATGATCTTAATAAATTGTTAACATGGTCGGAGAAATGGCAAATGAACTTCAATATCTCTAAGTGTAGTGTGTTAAACGTAGGGCTACACAACCCCAAAAATAGATATATCTTAGATAACACGTTTTTAGAAAAATCTGAGTGCGAGAGGGACTTGGGAGTTCTGGTGAGTCCGGACCTTAAAATCAGGAAGCAGTGCATTAGCGCCCGAAATAAAGCTAACAGAGCATTAGGTTTCATTGCTAGGACGGTAACGAATAGAAGTGCAGAGGTAATTATCAAACTCTATCTGGTTTTAGACCCATCCTTGACTATGCGGTACAGTTTTGGTCTCCGTCCTACAGAATGGACATCAATTCACTAGAATCAGTACAGAGAAGAATGACCAAAATGATACATGGACTCGGAAATTTGCCTTACGAAGAGAGGCTTAGGCACCTAAACTTACACTCTCTGGAAAGACGCAGAGCGCGGGGTGATCTAATAGAAGTGTTCAAGTGGATCAAAAGCTATAACAAGGGAGATGCAAACAAGGTCATCATAATAAAACAACAGGGTAGGACTCGCAGTAATGGGTATAGACTGGACAAATTTAGATTTAAGAAGGAAATAGGCAAGAATTGGTTTACTAATAGGGGTGGTCGATGAATGGAATAAACTTAGTAACCATATAGTAAACGCTGAAACTATCAGTTGTTTTAAAAAACGATTAGACAACTTTATGGATGGGGGACGGCAGGTGGTGATGGATACGGAGCTACCTAGTGTAGGCCTTATGATCTCTTGCAGTCTCCTTTATTCTTATGTTCTTATGTTCTTATGTTCATTTTATGTGCGCACTCGTCACCAATCGCTCTCGTCACCAGCCACTCTCGTCACCAGCCGCTCTCGTCACCAGCCATTCTCGTCACCAGCCGTTCTCGTCACCAGCCACTCTCGTCACCAGCAGCTCTCGTCACCAGCCACTCGCGTCACCAGCCGCTCTCGTCACCAGCCACTCTCGTCACCAGCCCCTCTCGTCACCAGCCGCTCTCGTCACCAGCCACTCTCCTTCCATTTTCTTTTCAATTGTGAGTCTTGATTTCTTAGGAGCACTTTCCTGTGAGGTGGAGGGACGCTTGGGTGTCATAGGAGAGTGAACTTGTACACAGACACTTCCCCTCTCAGTGCTTTTACTGCCAAATTGTCGTGTTATTTAAAGCAATCCTTAAAAATTAACTCGTGTTAAATCGAAAACGCGTTAGTTAAACTCATGTTAATTGAGAGTTGATTGTATATATACATACATATATATATATATATATATATATATATATATATATATACATATATATATATAAACAGAAATATATTAGCACATTTGTAAGTAACACACAAGAAACCAGCGGCGGCGCCAAGAATTTTTATTTGGGGAGGCTAAGGGGGGCTGAGCAAAATTTTGGGGTGGCTTATAGTACTATAATTTCCGCGTTAGCGCCAATCCGAAAGGCGTAGTCCAAGGTCTGGTATGGGGTCAAAGGGGCCTTCCTAGGGTCCTTGGTGGGGTCCAGGGGTACCGCCCTGACGGGAGATCTGCTAGGGTTTTTTGTTAGGGGCTGAGGAGGGACTCGATATGTTGACGAGGGGGTGGTCTCAGAAAATAAACTCAGATGATGATCATTCACGAACATCTGAACATGGGAGGCATACCATGCTGTTTTGATCCCGGTAAAAAAGTTGATTTTCTAACCTCACTTATCTATTGTTCGAGTGAGGTATATCGAGTTTCCAACCCCACTGCTGGAGGTCTATTATTATCACTTCACCGAGCTGCTATTCCACTTAGGTTGCAAAAAATTACACAGTACTTTGGGCAGGATTGTAATCAAAACCCCCTCTACATGCTCTGCATGCTGTGACTAGGGTTTCTTGAGCTGGATTAAATGTCTATGAATGGGGTATTGTTGTCTGTCAATCATCAAATTATGCAATTGGGCAAAGAAGGAAACCATTTGTGTATTTTTACCATTGACCAATTCATCATGCAGTACATACCATAGGAAATTCAGGGCCAATGTGGAAATTCAAAAGCTTCTTGTATAGTATTGTGGGCCCTGGCATCTAATCACCCTTTTAACCCATGTGGCATATACGACTGTGCAAATTGCTTCATGAAACATTACTTGAAGTAGGCTATATTTCTTCAATTGTCGAATGAACAAAAATTGAAATAAAAACAAAAACAAAAAGGTTTTACGGTTTGTAAAACATTTATATGAATGAAAATGAAATTCATATATAGCTGAACAAACACTTTTGAAACATAAGCACTTCCCTAAAAACTATTTACATATTTAGATAACAGAAATATAATCCTCTTGCTAAACTTAATTGCAAGTTGTTCCTAAAGAATAGCTTAAAAAACATATAGAAATACATGTTTTCTTCATTCAGTGTCCTTCATATGAAAAAGCCAGTAAGTCCTTGATGTTTTGATATTTCATGGATTTCAACCATAAACAAAGTTAAAAAAAAAAGAGAAACTCACGGTGATATATCTCAGGAAATACATCGTTCCACCTACTTTAAAATAATACGCCTATTCCTATGGTTGGCAGTAAATGCATCGATGATCATATCCCTGTCTAACTTCTTTGCTCTTTGGGAATTGATGTTTAATACTCCAAGATTACTGGTACGTTTGTCACCGCTACTGTTGCGCAAGTAGGTTTTCAATTGTTTTAGGCACGAAAAGCTTCTTTCACATGATGCTGAGTTAACTGGAAGAGTAACACTAATACGCACTAGCTTATACAAATCTAGGAATGTATCTTTGTACGGTTGGAGCATGATGGCAAGTTGCATAGGTGTGTCCACTTCCATTCCCTGCTCCTGTTTTCTGGCAATCAACCTTCTTAGTTGGTGTAGCTCTACGGATAGATCTTTGTCCTCCACCCCGTAATTTGCAGCCATTCCTGATAGCTTTTCCTTGTCAAAAAAGGTTGGATGATTGGGATTGAGGGCAGATACTCCAAAAAGTACCTGACATGCATCGCCGGAAAACCTTCTTCTCAACTCACGGAGAAACTTGTCTATCATGGAGTAGTAAATCCGTCTCTTGGTAACATCGGAGTCATTTGAATCATCATGTTGTCCTATGCCGGATGTTATGACAAACTCATCCAAGTATCGTGGGGCTGCCCTTTGCCTCTGACGCGCAAGTTGTCTGCGAATCCCTACAGTCTGGCACAATTCTTCAGCATGATTTCGTAGTTGCTCCCACCTCTCTTCGTTTCTCATCTCTGTGAGACTGGACATCACCGCTTCAACCAAATCAACTGCTGAGGCAAGCTGGAGATCGGGGACTGGAGTTGATCTGACAAGGTTTTCGTCAAATGCAGCAAACTCTCCATGAACACAAGATTCGTCACAAAATGGTGATCCAGGAGGGCAGTGAGTGACCTTGCTCCACTGGCCCTGTCCACATTTTCCCCTTCCATTAGATGTTTTAGGGTTGCAACGATGGCAGGCAAGGTCCTCTAAACAGCTTGGCAGGCTGAGTGTTGGCATGCCCATCTGGTGTCCGATAACCGGTTGAGTTCTATATGTGGTCTTTCTGGGTTCAGCACCTTTTGGAATTATAGAAATTTCTGATGCACCAACGACGAGGAGAAAAAGTTGTACAGTGATTGGATAGTGACGAAAAACTCAGAGATTGACCTTATATTGTTTACACAGTCAACTAAAACGAGGTTTAGCCTACGAACATAGCAGTGGATGTATACAGCCTGTGGAACATCTCTTCTGAATCTTGTAGGTACCCCCACAAAAAAAAAAAAACCCTTTAAATTATTGTTGCATATGAAAGACAACTTTATTAGAAACAAAATGCTTTTTAAATTTTTGAAATAGCTTGAAAAATAAGGGAGATACGATTTTTTGAATTATTTTCTTAGCCCGCATTTTTGGCTAGACTTTACCATAACAAAGTGTTAGAATTAAGGGTGGTAATTTGTAAAGATTTCGGTAAAGAAATACACATTAACTCTAAACCACTGGTCCAATTTTATTAACATTCGGAATACTTGGGTTTTATG
The DNA here is from genome assembly GCF_046742065.1 of Oratosquilla oratoria. Lineage (NCBI taxonomy): Eukaryota > Metazoa > Arthropoda > Malacostraca > Stomatopoda > Squillidae > Oratosquilla > Oratosquilla oratoria. The sequence continues at coordinate 2,983,262 of NW_027467715.1, forward strand.
GATCAACAAATCACATGAGCATGTCAAAAACAATGCGAGACATCTCCATCATACCATATTTCCCTTTTCATGGCAACCATGAAGCTGTCAATGGTGGGTCTCGCTAAACGCCGACCATAGTCGACCAATGCCAACCAAAACCACACAATGACGGATTCTGCTCAAATGCATAATTTATATATAAAAAGTAGCACATGGTTGCATTATTTGACTTATTTTCTTTAAAATGGATCATTTCCACATAAAATGATCAAAGAAAAGTTACGTTTTTATCCTCTGAAAAATTATCAGCCGGCAACCAACACCGACGAAACCCAAACAATGACGGCGTTGGTTGCCGGTTGATAATTTTGTAGAGGATAAAAACAACTTCTCTTCGATAATTCTACATGGAATTCACACATTTTAAAGAAAATAGGTCAAATAATGCAACCATATGCTATTTTTATATATAAATTATGCATTTGAGCAAAAACCGTCATTGTGTGATTTTGGTCGTCAATGGTAATAAGTAAACAAAATCGAATGCGAACTGGACGCATCAGATTCATGGGTGATATGGCTACATTCCGGGGCGCTAAGCTCAAACATCAAGTGCTAAACGATATCAAGCTTCTCATGTCCGGGAGAAGATAGGTTGATAAACTTGTTTATGTAACTTAAAATTATGTTTCGTCATTCCTTACCTTAATATTTTTACTCGGAAAACTATGTTGCCAAGTTTGATAACCAAATTTCCGTTTAAATCGCTGAAAATTTGTTTCTATTTCAAGAATTAGCCTTACACTTGCAAAACAACAAGATAATTTGAATATCTTTTGCATGCGCTAAGCGCGGGAAGCATTCAAATTCAACTAAATAAAAGCTAGTGGGCCGCAACATATGGCCATGAAAACAATACATGGTCGACGGTGGCGCCGCGCGTGGATTCGGGGGTACCTAAATCTTGGACCCAATTGGTTCAACACGAAATAACTGCCCCCCCAGCATAGCACTGACCGACACAGATACTGTGGTCAATTTTACATTTGGCTAAAGTTTCTTTTATCTTCTTGGCTTGGGCCTGGGCCTCCTCGGCCTCCTGGGCCTGGGCCGGATGGGCTTGGGCCTCCTAAGCCTCCTGGGCCTCCTGGGCCTGGGCCTTTAATGCTTGGGCCACCTGGACCTGGGCCTCCTTGGCCTGGGCCTTCTTGGTCTGGGCCTTGGCCTCTTGGTCCTGGGTCTGGGCCTCTTGGGCCTAGGCCTCCTTGGCCTGGGCCTCTTGGGCCTTGGCTTCCTGGGCCTGGGCCTCCTGGGCCTCCTGGGCCTCCTTGGCTTATGCCTGGGCCTCCTGGGCCTTCTGGGCCTCCTGGGCCTCCTTGGCTTAGGCCTGGGCCTCCTGGGCCTTCTGGGCCTCTTGGGCCTCCTTGGCTTAGGCCTGGGCCTCCTGGGCCTTCTGGACCTCTTGGGCCTCCTGGGCCTGGGCCGTCTGGGCCTGGGCCGTCTGGGCCTGGGCCGTCTGGGCCGTCTTGGCCTTGGCCACGTGGTCCTTTGCCGCCAGGGCCTGTGCCTCCTGCCTGGGCTTCCTGGGCCTGAGCCTCCTGGGCCTGGGCCTGAGCCTTAGTTCTGGGCCTCTTGGCCCTGGGTATGGGCCGCCGGGTTCTGGGCCTCCTGGGCCTGGGCCTCCTGGGCCTGGGCCTCCTGGGCCTGGGCCTCCTGGGCCTGGGCCTCCTGGGCCTGGGCCTCTTGGGCCTGGGTCTGGGCCTCCTGGCCTGGTGCCTTTAATGCTTGGGCCACCTGGGTCTGGGCCTCCTTGGCCTGGGCCTAGCCCTGGGCCTCCTGGGCGTCCTTTGCTTGGGCCTGGGCCTCCTGGGCCTCCTGGGCCTCTTGGGCCTCCTAGGCCTGGGCCGCCTGGGCGTGGGGCGCCTGGGCCTGGGCCTCTTAGGCCTGGGGCGCCTGGGCTTGAGGCGCCTGGGCCTCCTGGGTCTGGGCCTGGGCCTGGCCATGGGCCGCTTGGGACTGGGCGGCCTGGGCCTCCTAGGCATGGGCCGCATGGGCTTGGGCCGCCTGGGCCTATGGCGCCTGGGCCTGGGTCTGGGGCACCTGGGACTGGGCCTCCTGGGCCCGGGCCTGGGCTGCCTGGCCCTGGGGCGCCTGGGCCTGGGCCTTCTGGGCCTGGGCCTGGGCCTTCTGGGCCTGGGCCTGGGCCATCTGGGCCTGGGCCTGGGGCGCCTGGGCCTGGGCCTCTTGGGCCTGGGCCTCCAGGGCCTGGGCCTGGGCATGGGCCTGGGCCAGAGGTAGGCACAGGTGACAAGGAAAGCATCTGCCTCTGGACTCTGCAAGAACGTCTTAGATATGTTTTGGAGTCGTAGTCAATTGTGTACAAATTATATAAGCATAAGTTGTACATGAAGAAATGATTATATATATACAGTATATGTATGTATATATAATATATATATATATATATATATATATATATGTATATATATATAATATATATAATATATGTATATATATATAATCATTTCTTCATGTACAACTTATGCTTATATAATTTGTACACAATTGACTACGACTCCAAAACATATCTAAGACGTTCTTGCAGAGTCCAGAGGCAGATGCCTTTCCTTGTCACCTGTGCCTACCTCTGGCCCAGGCCCATGCCCAGGCCCAGGCCCTGGAGGCCCAGGCCCAAGAGGCCCAGGCCCAGGCGCCCCAGGCCCAGGCCCAGAAGGCCCAGGCCCAGGCCCAGAAGGCCCAGGCCCAGAAGGCCCAGGCCCAGGCCCAGAAGGCCCAGGCCCAGGCGCCCCAGGGCCAGGCAGCCCAGGCCCGGGCCCAGGAGGCCCAGTCCCAGGTGCCCCAGACCCAGGCCCAGGCGCCATAGGCCCAGGCGGCCCAAGCCCATGCGGCCCATGCCTAGGAGGCCCAGGCCGCCCAGTCCCAAACGGCCCATGGCCAGGCCCAGGCCCAGACCCAGGAGGCCCAGGCGCCTCAAGCCCAGGCGCCCCAGGCCTGAGAGGCCCAGACCCAGGCGCCCCACGCCCAGGCGGCCCAGGCCTAGGAGGCCCAAGAGGCCCAGGAGGCCCAGGAGGCCCAGGCCCAAGCAAAGGACGCCCAGGAGGCCCAGGGCTAGGCCCAGGCCAAGGAGGCCCAGACCTAGGTGGCCCAAGCATTAAAGGCACCAGGCCAGGAGGCCCAGATCCAGGCCCAAGAGGCCCAGACCTAAGAGGCTAAGGCCCAGGAGGCCCAGGCCCAGGAGGCCCAGAACCCGGCGGCCCATACCCAGGGCCAAGAGGCCCAGAACTAAGGCTCAGGCCCAGGAGGCCGAGGCCCAGGCCCAGGAGGCTCAGGCCCAGGAAGCCCAGGCAGGAGGCACAGGCCCTGGCGGCAAAGGACCACGTGGCCAAGGCCAAGACGGCCCAGACGGCCCAGGCCCAGACGGCCCAGGCCCAGACGGCCCAGGCCCAGGAGGCCCAAGAGGTCCAGAAGGCCCAGGAGGCCCAGGCCTAAGCCAAGGAGGCCCAAGAGGCCCAGAAGGCCCAGGAGGCCCAGGCCTAAGCCAAGGAGGCCCAAGAGGCCCAGAAGGCCCAGGAGGCCCAGGCATAAGCCAAGGAGGCCCAGGAGGCCCAGGCCCAGGAGGCCCAGGCCCAGGAAGCCAAGGCCCAAGAGGCCCAGGCCAAGGAGGCCTAGGCCCAAGAGGCCCAGACCCAGGACCAAGAGGCCAAGGCCCAGACCAAGAAGGCCCAGGCCAAGGAGGCCCAGGTCCAGGTGGCCCAAGCATTAAAGGCCCAGGCCCAGGAGGCCCAGGAGGCCTAGGAGGCCCAAGCCCATCCGGCCCAGGCCCAGGAGGCCGAGGAGACCCAGGCCCAAGCCAAGAAGATAAAAGAAACTTTAGCCAAATGTAAAATTGACCACAGTATCTGTGTCGGTCAATGCTATGCTGGGGGGGCAGTTATTTCGTGTTGCACCAATTGGGTCCAAGATTTAGGTACCCCCGAATCCACGCGCGGCGCCACCGTCGACCATGTATTGTTTTCATGGCCATATGTTGCGGGCCACTAGCTTTTATTTAGTTGAATTTGAATGCTTCCCGCGCTTAGCGCATGCAAAAGATATTCAAATTATCTTGTTGTTTTGCAAGTGTAAGGCTAATTCTTGAAATAGAAACAAATTTTCAGCGATTTAAACGGAAATTTGGTTATCAAACTTGGCAACATAATTTTCCGAGTAAAAATATTAAGGTAAGAAATTACTAAACATAATTTTAAGTTAAATAAACAAGTTTATCAACCTATTTTCTCCCGGACATGAGAAGCTTGATATCGTTTAGCACTTCATGTTTGAGCTTAGCGCCCCGGAATGTAGCCATATCACCCATGAATCTGATGCGTCCAGTTCGCATTCGATTTTGTTTACTTATTACCATTGACGACCAAAATCACACAATGACGGTTTTTGCTCAAATGCATAATTTATATATAAAAATAGCATATGGTTGCATTATTTGACCTATTTTCTTTAAAATGTGTGAATTCCATGTAGAATTATCGAAGAGAAGTTGTTTTTATCCTCTACAAAATTATCAACCGGCAACCAACGCCGTCATTGTTTGGGTTTCGTCGGTGTTGGTTGCCGGCTGATAATTTTTCAGAGGATAAAAACGTAACTTTTCTTTGATCATTTTATGTGGAAATGATCCATTTTAAAGAAAATAAGTCAAATAATGCAACCATGTGCTACTTTTTATATATAAATTATGCATTTGAGCAGAATCCGTCATTGTGTGGTTTTGGTTGGCATTGGTCGACTATGGTCGGCGTTTAGCGAGACCCACCATTGACAGCTTCATGGTTGCCATGAAAAGGGAAATATGGTATGATGGAGATGTCTCGCATTGTTTTTGACATGCTCATGTGATTTGTTGATCCATAAAACCCAAGTATTCCGAATGTTAATAAAATTGGACCAGTGGTTTAGAGTTAATGTGTATTTCTTTACCGAAATCTTTACAAATTACCACCCTTAATTCTAACACTTTGTTATGGTAAAGTCTAGCCAAAAATGCGGGCTAAGAAAATAATTCAAAAAATCGTATCTCCCTTATTTTTCAAGCTATTTCAAAAATTTAAAAAGCATTTTGTTTCTAATTAAGTTGTCTTTCATATGCAACAATAATTCAAGGATTTTTTTTTTGTCGGCGTACCTACAAGATTCAGAAGAGATGTTCCACAGGCTGTATACATCCACTGCTATGTTCGTAGGCTAAACCTCGTTTTAGTTGACTGTGTAAACAATATAAGGTCAATCTCTGAGTTTTTCGTCACTATCCAATCACTGTACAACTTTTTCTCCTCGTCGTTGGTGCATCAGAAATTTCTATAATTCCAAAAGGTGCTGAACCCAGAAAGACCACATATAGAACTCAACCGGTTATCGGACACCAGATGGGCATGCCAACACTCAGCCTGCCAAGCTGTTTAGAGGACCTTGCCTGCCATCGTTGCAACCCTAAAACATCTAATGGAAGGGGAAAATGTGGACAGGGCCAGTGGAGCAAGGTCACTCACTGCCCTCCTGGATCACCATTTTGTGACGAATCTTGTGTTCATGGAGAGTTTGCTGCATTTGACGAAAACCTTGTCAGATCAACTCCAGTCCCCCGATCTCCAGCTTGCCTCAGCAGTTGATTTGGTTGAAGCGGTGATGTCCAGTCTCACAGAGATGAGAAACGAAGAGAGGTGGGAGCAACTACGAAATCATGCTGAAGAATTGTGCCAGACTGTAGGGATTCGCAGACAACTTGCGCGTCAGAGGCAAAGGGCAGCCCCACGATACTTGGATGAGTTTGTCATAACATCCGGCATAGGACAACATGATGATTCAAATGACTCCGATGTTACCAAGAGACGGATTTACTACTCCATGATAGACAAGTTTCTCCGTGAGTTGAGAAGAAGGTTTTCCGGCGATGCATGTCAGGTACTTTTTGGAGTATCTGCCCTCAATCCCAATCATCCAACCTTTTTTGACAAGGAAAAGCTATCAGGAATGGCTGCAAATTACGGGGTGGAGGACAAAGATCTATCCGTAGAGCTACACCAACTAAGAAGGTTGATTGCCAGAAAACAGGAGCAGGGAATGGAAGTGGACACACCTATGCAACTTGCCATCATGCTCCAACCGTACAAAGATACATTCCTAGATTTGTATAAGCTAGTGCGTATTAGTGTTACTCTTCCAGTTAACTCAGCATCATGTGAAAGAAGCTTTTCGTGCCTAAAACAATTGAAAACCTACTTGCGCAACAGTAGCGGTGACAAACGTACCAGTAATCTTGGAGTATTAAACATCAATTCCCAAAGAGCAAAGAAGTTAGACAGGGATATGATCATCGATGCATTTACTGCCAACCATAGGAATAGGCGTATTATTTTAAAGTAGGTGGAACGATGTATTTCCTGAGATATATCACCGTGAGTTTCTCTTTTTTTTTAACTTTGTTTATGGTTGAAATCCATGAAATATCAAAACATCAAGGACTTACTGGCTTTTTCATATGAAGGACACTGAATGAAGAAAACATGTATTTCTATATGTTTTTTAAGCTATTCTTTAGGAACAACTTGCAATTAAGTTTAGCAAGAGGATTATATTTCTGTTATCTAAATATGTAAATAGTTTTTAGGGAAGTGCTTATGTTTCAAAAGTGTTTGTTCAGCTATATATGAATTTCATTTTCATTCATATAAATGTTTTACAAACCGTAAAACCTTTTTGTTTTTGTTTTTATTTCAATTTTTGTTCATTCGACAATTGAAGAAATATAGCCTACTTCAAGTAATGTTTCATGAAGCAATTTGCACAGTCGTATATGCCACATGGGTTAAAAGGGTGATTAGATGCCAGGGCCCACAATACTATACAAGAAGCTTTTGAATTTCCACATTGGCCCTGAATTTCCTATGGTATGTACTGCATGATGAATTGGTCAATGGTAAAAATACACAAATGGTTTCCTTCTTTGCCCAATTGCATAATTTGATGATTGACAGACAACAATACCCCATTCATAGACATTTAATCCAGCTCAAGAAACCCTAGTCACAGCATGCAGAGCATGTAGAGGGGGTTTTGATTACAATCCTGCCCAAAGTACTGTGTAATTTTTTGCAACCTAAGTGGAATAGCAGCTCGGTGAAGTGATAATAATAGACCTCCAGCAGTGGGGTTGGAAACTCGATATACCTCACTCGAACAATAAATAAGTGAGGTTAGAAAATCAACTTTTTTACCGGGATCAAAACAGCATGGTATGCCTCCCATGTTCAGATGTTCGTGAATGATCATCATCTGAGTTTATTTTCTGAGACCACCCCCTCGTCAACATATCGAGTCCCTCCTCAGCCCCTAACAAAAAACCCTAGCAGATCTCCCGTCAGGGCGGTACCCCTGGACCCCACCAAGGACCCTAGGAAGGCCCCTTTGACCCCATACCAGACCTTGGACTACGCCTTTCGGATTGGCGCTAACGCGGAAATTATAGTACTATAAGCCACCCCAAAATTTTGCTCAGCCCCCCTTAGCCTCCCCAAATAAAAATTCTTGGCGCCGCCGCTGGTTTCTTGTGTGTTACTTACAAATGTGCTAATATATTTCTGTTTATATATATATATGTATATATATATATATATATATATATATATATATATATATATATATATATATATATGTATGTATATATACAATCAGCTCTCAATTAACATGAGTTTAACTAACGCGTTTTCGATTTAACACGAGTTAATTTTTAAGGATTGCTTTAAATAACACGACAATTTGGCAGTAAAAGCACTGAGAGGGGAAGTGTCTGTGTACAAGTTCACTCTCCTATGACACCCAAGCGTCCCTCCACCTCACAGGAAAGTGCTCCTAAGAAATCAAGACTCACAATTGAAAAGAAAATGGAAGGAGAGTGGCTGGTGACGAGAGCGGCTGGTGACGAGAGGGGCTGGTGACGAGAGTGGCTGGTGACGAGAGCGGCTGGTGACGAGAGTGGCTGGTGACGAGACCTGCTGGTGACGAGAGTGGCTGGTGACGAGAACGGCTGGTGACGAGAATGGCTGGTGACGAGAGCGGCTGGTGACGAGAGTGGCTGGTGACGAGAGCGGTTGGTGACGAGTGCGCACATAAAATGAACATAAGAACATAAGAACATAAGAATAAAGGAGACTGCAAGAGACCATAAGGCCTACACTAGGTAGCTCCGTATCCATCACCACCTGCCGTCCCCCATCCATAAAGTTGTCTAATCGTTTTTTAAAACAACTGATAGTTTCAGCGTTTACTATATGGTTACTAAGTTTATTCCATTCATCGACCACCCCTATTAGTAAACCAATTCTTGCCTATTTCCTTCTTAAATCTAAATTTGTCCAGTTTATACCCATTACTGCGAGTCCTACCCTGTTGTTTTATTATGATGACCTTGTTTGCATCTCCCTTGTTATAGCTTTTGATCCACTTGAACACTTCTATTAGATCACCCCGCGCTCTGCGTCTTTCCAGAGAGTGTAAGTTTAGGTGCCTAAGCCTCTCTTCGTAAGGCAAATTTCCGAGTCCATGTATCATTTTGGTCATTCTTCTCTGTACTGATTCTAGTGAATTGATGTCCATTCTGTAGGACGGAGACCAAAACTGTACCGCATAGTCAAGGATGGGTCTAACTATCGCTAGATAGAATTTAATAATTACCTCTGCACTTCTATTCGTTACAGTCCTAGCAATGAAACCTAATGCTCTGTTAGCTTTATTTCGGGCGCTAATGCACTGCTTCCTGGTTTTAAGGTCCGGACTCACCAGAACTCCCAAGTCCCTCTCGCACTCAGATTTTTCTAAAAACGTGTTATCTAAGATATATCTATTTTTGGGGTTGTGTAGCCCTACGTTTAACACACTACACTTAGAGATATTGAAGTTCATTTGCCATTTCTCCGACCATGTTAACAATTTATTAAGATCATCCTGCAGAATCTCTGCGTCGTCTCCTGACCTAATTAGGCGTCCTATTTTAGTGTCGTCCGCAAACTTACTAACATCACTATTTATCCCATCGTCTAAGTCATTTATGTACATAATGAACAACAAGGGACCCAAAACTGAGCCCTGGGGGACCCCGCTAGTAACATTGCCCCACCTGGATTTAATTCCATTTATGGTGACCCGCTATTTTCTGTTACTAATCCAAGCTCTAATCCATTCTAACACTTTTCCTCCTATGACATGAGCTTTGATTTTATTTAGTAGTCTCTGGTGAGGCACCTTGTCGAACGCTTTGCTAAAGTCAAGGTAAATAACATCGTAATTTTCATTGTTATCTGACGCCTTATGTACTTTAGTGTAAAAGGATAGAAGATAAGTCACACATGACTTACCCTTGGAGAAACCATGCTGTGAATCACGAATTAAATTATGCTCTCTGAGTCTATTTACTATTATTGATTCAAGCAATTTTCCTTTAACCGATGTCAAACTGATTGGCCTGTAGTTGCATATGGACGATTTATCTCCCTTCTTAAAAACAGGAACAACGTTTGCCTGCCTCCAAGCAGTTGCCACAAAACCAGTGTCTACCGATTTATTGAATATTTCAGTTAACTGGTCGCAGATTTCAAATTTACACTCCTCAAGCATTCTTGGAAAAATTTCGTTTGGACCCGGAGATTTTGTAGCTTTAAGTCTGTCAGTCTGTTTGACTACTTCTTCTTTACTAATGCTGATATTAGATAGACTACTTTCTTCATCCCCTCTGTAAATCGGATCGCAGTCAGGTACTTTATCTAACCTTTCATTAGTAAACACCGATAGAATTTTTTTTTTAAACTCCTCACTCATTTTTTTCTCTGATTCTATCATGTCATTTTCATCGTTTTTAATTAGTCCTATTCTTTCTTTATTGTTTGTTCTATAGAGGCGAAAGAAACCCTTTGGGTTGAATTTTGCTTGACTGGCCACCTTGATTTCATAATTACGTTTCGCTGTACTTGTATTCCTTTTAAACAGCTTTGCCATTTCGTTATATCTTGATCTAAGGTGTGATTCCCCGTTTTTTCTTTTTACGTAAAGTCCTCTTTTCATTCCGATCTCATGTTTCAATCTGTCCGTCATCCATTTGGGAGTATTACTATTTTTCCGTATTGACTTTAAGGGGATAAATGTGTTTTGTGCATTAATAATTAGATCAGTTAGATTGCTATACATTTCTTCTAAATCGCTGACCTGACTGTTGGGCCCTCGCCCCCAAATGACCTGACCTAAGGTATGTATATTACCCTCCGTGACCCGGCTCTTGGTACCGACCTGACTCTCAGCCCCGGTACGAGAAACGACAATGTCTGAAACGTCCGCATGACGTTTCGTATTCAATTTCAAATAGGTTTTTAAATTGTCAAAGTTTGCTTTCTTGAAGTCTGGTACTTGAACGTTATTCGTCCTTCTAATTTTTCCCAAATAACATTAAATCTTAT
>NW_027467715.1:2998763-3001263 GCF_046742065.1 Oratosquilla oratoria
GACGGGAGAGGACAGAAGATAGGGGTGAATGGAGAGGGGTTGTGTATAGATGATGCTGTGGTGCATGAGGGAGAGTGGGTGGGGGATGAGGGGCGAGGAAGTATGTATGAGAAAAAAAAAATGACGCAGCCCAAAGGGATTTCTCCATCTTCTCCTTTTTGCATGAGGGGACGGAGAGGGGGGTCGCCGAATTTATGAAGCGGCATTGCTGTGGATGTGCTGTGTCTTGCGACACTGCTTCTGACCCAGGGCAGTGGACAGGATGCAGGGATGACCCGTTATCCAGGAGATGCCAAGATAAGAGGGAGGGAGGAGGGTGGAGGGGAGTGGAATATATAGGAAATGAAATGGGTGGAAGTGGTTTTTATGCCTTTTTCTTTTTGGCTACCCCCCCATGTAGGTGGAAAAAGACTTTGGTATATATATATATATATATGTAATACTGATGACCCACTTTCGGAGAAAAATAATCGAAAGTATAAAGATCTGTACATCACTAACTATGGTCCTCTTCAGCAGTTAGTGATCGAAATATACAGATCTTTATACTTTCGCTTATTCTTCTCCACTTTGTTTAATCGTTTTATTTTGGGGGTGGAAAATGTGGGACGACACTTCTGGGTGTTTATTTTTATTCCAAGACACATTCTTTTTTCTTTTTTGCTTGAGGGTTTCTTATGCTATAGTGAAATTTCTATTTTCAAGATTTATTAGCTCAGCCAATATAACGTTATCAAACGTCATATAATTTCTTACAGCCATCATTACCCCCACCCCTGTTCTTATTTTTGGTGTGAAATCTGTAGATAGTATATTCATTATTTTTCAGTTGCCACTTTATAGTTCTTGGTATCATGGTCTCTACTAAGCACAAAATATCAGGTTTACTTATCACCAAGTATCTATTCATCTATAATGTAGCCGATGATAGGCCATCCACATTAGTATATACCCCCTTCTAATGTGGTTAATGAATGGAATAGACTTAGAAACCATGTAGTGAGCGCTGAAACTATCAGTTGTTTTAAGAGAAGGTTAGATAACTTTATGGATGGGGATGATAATTGGTAATGGACATGAAACTGCCTAGTGTAGGCCTTATGGTCTCTTGCAGTCTCCTTCATTCTTATGTTTTTAATGTTTTGCCGGCTTTTCGGTACATTTCACCCAGTCTCTGGTTTCAAAATCTATGAAAAGACTGTTGCTTCGTTCTCTTCTTGCTATATTCATTATTTCAGTTACAAATTTCCTTTCTATCTCTTGCTTTTCGTAGCTCAAGCTCTTCTGCTCCAGATATTTTCAAGGTTATCTTTGCTGACTACTTCCATGATCTGCTGATTACCTTGTTTCCTACATCAGCGACTTGAGTTTTATATGTAATTTCCGATCGTGTTTCATTCTTTCTGCACTGAACTAACCTAAACACGTCTTCAATCTGGTCAGGTGTTGTTTGTCTAGTGTTTGGCATTTCGCACTTCTTTCTTTTCGTTCACAAAACAAAGTGGTCTTCTTTCCAGACTGTTTGCCACAACATCCTTGACAAGTGAATCTCTCTTTTTTAAGGAATCTCTCCTCCCCCTTCTTCCATTCTCCCTTTTTCCATTCTTTTCTGTTGCTCCTCCATGATCTCTCTCTCTCTCTCAAGTTTATTGTTAACTTTTCTTTCTCTGCTTCCATATTTATATACTTTTCATTATATGTTTCCCTTTCTATCTATCTACCTACCTATCTGTATATCTATCTATCTATCTATCTATCTCTCTATCTATCCATCTACCTACCAAGAGGTTTCTTCCCCCTTATAAGACGGGTAGCCGGCAGAGGCACCCACCCCTCCCATCGCACTTCCATCCGGAACCCAATTGTGTCTCTTTTATCCTCTATTTCAGCATTCTGTCTAATTTTTCTAGCAAATATCTTGGCATTCGTGTCGCTACCCTTCAGTGTACATTGTCTCCTTCACTTTTCCATTTTCCCTCATTACGTGATCGATCTCAGAGCTGTGAGCGATATTGATTTTACGCTTTCCAGTTTAGACTGGAGTTCACATAACTTTGAACTGTAAAGTTAAACCAACTTCTGTAAGGGTTTAGTGAGAGATCACCATTTGCACCTTTGGGAAAAATAATTCTTCATATCGCCAGCCTTATACAAAAAATGCCCAAGTAATTTTTTCAACTTTTCGGAAAATTGAAAAAAAGTCCTAATTTTTCTGCTTCACAAATGTACGTAACGTTAGTCCTTATTAGTAGTGTGAACCTACTCAAACACTAGATATGATATTGGCAATTGTACCACAAGGATCGCCACGCGATAAGGAATTTATTTAGGCAAAAATCCAGAAATTGACGTAAAATGACCCCCTTTATGAGGGTGGTGACGATATTCTGATTTGTTGTCCAACTAATATTTCCAAATTAAATTTCATCTTGATATTCAACTCTCATCTTTTGCCGAACGTAAAGAAATTAAAAAATCTATAGCGTCGGCCGCTGACGAT
>NW_027467715.1:3003763-3156243 GCF_046742065.1 Oratosquilla oratoria
GTAATCAAAGGAACAATAAGGAAATGGGAGGAAATAAAGGATACATGAAAAAATAGAAGAAATTAAAAGGAAATATACAGAAATGAAATGAAATATTGCGCAATAAAAGAAAACACGGGGAAATGTAAATAAAAGGAATATGAGAAAGTGGAACGAAATAAAAGTAAATATGAAGAAATAAAATGTAACTAAAAGAAATGTGAGAAAATAAGAGGAAACGAAGGGAAACACATATATACATACATATACCAAAGACTTTTTCCCCCTTTTAAGGGAGGTAGCCAAAAAACAAAGGCATAAAAACCACGAAAGGTTATAGAAGGAAATAAATGCCAAGACGAGAAAAGAAAAAGAAATAGAAGTGATTAATAGGAAACAAAAAGCGACAGAAGGAAATTAAAGGCAAAATGAGGATATAGAAGGAAATTCAAGGAAATAGAAGGAAATAAAAGGAAATAGAAGAAAATGTGATGAAACGAAGTAATAGCCTTAGGAACATAAGAATGGAGGAGACTGCAATAGACCATAAGGCCAGCACTAGGCAGTTCCTTATCCATTACCATATATCATCTCCATCCATAACGTTATCTAACCTTTTTCTAAAAGAACCAATAGTTTCAGCTTTTGTTATATGGTTACTAAGTCTATTCCATTCTATGGCTAGTTAATCTAATATAACCATTAGCAGCAGCTCAAGATATTTTGGGGGAACATCAGTGTGGATTTTGAGGTGAAAGGTGGACCATGAATCCCGTCTTTATCCTTATATTTGTGGCAGAGTACAATAAGGATTTGCGCCAAATGTTCATAGATTTTAAGCTGACCTACAACGGTGTCTGGGATGGTGACGTCATCAGAAGATTTCTGGTTTGTATTTGCTTGGTTGTGAGTTCGAATCCCGCACTTTTCTCCAACTCCCTTCAGTGAATGTCACCTGCCCCAACATTCTAAGTGGATATGGCAATGGTGACGGCTTCGGCCGCAGCTACGCGCCTCCTGGCGTAGGCTCTTTATCTTCTACGACAGCGTCTATCGATTAATTATCAATGTGGCGAGACCTAAGGGAATATGGTATCCCAACAAATCTTATCATACAACGAAGAAAGTAAATGCACATTGACAACTGAAAAGATGACCACCCCTTATTTCAGTATTGTCAGTGGGTTAAGACAGGGTTACATCCTTTCGCCACCTCTAATCAATATTTTACTGGAGGAGGCTGTGAAACCAATGGAGCACAGGCAAGAAGGCGCGAAGCTGAGTAGCTGCAGAATTTATTTATAGGCCTGAGCAGATAATGCAGACATAATCATAAAAAAATCTATTAGGTATTATGAATCACTAAATCGCTATTTTATGCCAATTTGCAGGATTTTCAATATATTGTCATAGATCTTGAATAACATTATCATTCCATCGATATCGAGATCTCTCCAAGGGTCCTGCTCCGTTGACTATTCCATTCATCACCTGTTGAGGGATCTGAATGTGTTCCTTTCTCAGTGCAGTGGCCAGTCCATCTAAATTTTCTAGAGGCGACCACAACTTGAATTTAGGTCTGACTTGTGATCTCTTGGATCCCCTGATTATGCTTTTACCACCAGCGAGCTTTGTCATCGGCATACACTTGTCCAAGAATTTTTTTCTTCTTCAAAAAGCCCCCCGGCGCAGCCGGGGGGCTTGGCCTACGGCGCTGCGCCTTCGGCCGGGGCGCTGCGCGCCCTGGGCTACGCCCCTTTTTAGGAAAATAAAATATCAAAATCATATTGCTTTTTATTTCTTGTCAACATCTAGCTATTCTCGCAAGTCATTTATATAGGCGATTTGTGCTGGTGTTAAATTTCCGTTCAAAACACCCTTTTTATATATTTTTTTTTAATTCTTTTTTTTCCTTTAAGTAATAACTTTTTTTTTTACTTGCTTTTCTTGTTTTAAAACTTTGCGAATTGTTAAAGCTTTTGCTTTGGCCTCTCTCCGTTCCTTTCTAGCCTCCTTCTTCTTCATTTGTTCTTCATCTTCTTCTTCGAGTTCTTCTTCTTCAAGTTCTTCTTCTTCTTCTTCTTCGAGTTCTTCTTCTTCTTCGAGTTCTTCGAGTTCTTCTTCAAGTTCTTCTTCTTCTTCGAGTTCTTCTTCTTCTTCTTCTTCGAGTTCTTCTTCTTCTTCTTCTTCGAGTTCTTCGAGTTCTTCTTCTTCGAGTTCTTCTTTTTCGAGTTCTTCTTCTTCGAGTTCTTCTTCTTCTTCTTCGAGTTTTTCGAGTTCTTCTTCTTCTTCTTCTTCTTCGAGTTCTACTTCTTCTTCTTCTTCTTTGAGTTCTTCTTCTTCTTCTTCTTCTTCTTCTTCTTCTTCTTCGAGTTCTTCGAGTTCTTCTTCTTCTTCGAGTTCTTCGAGTTCTTCTTCTTCTTCTTCTTCTTCACCGCAGTTGGCGGTGTAACCGATTTACCCCTAAACGCCTCTCGCCTCAGGAAAAAGAAATAATTGTAACAGAATTTTTTTATTTGTAATAAAATCCCCATTTTCAAAAAGTTCGAGTCTCTGGTTCCAGTCCTTAGTGAGTCACCAGGCCTCACACCCATACAGTTTAATCACCGCATTGTATGTCCTTATCTTTGTTCTTCTTTATATTATTTCCGCTGTTAAATATATAAAAGAGGATAGACTCCCCTGGTTCGTAGAACATTTTTTTTTTATTTCCTGATTCATTTTATTGTCTGATATCAACATAATGATAAGGCGCCAAGGTACGTAAATTCATCCACACCTTCAACCGTCATCTAACCTAGCCTCACAAGGAGATCATTCTCATTGTTCCAAGATATCAACATGATCTTTGTCTTTCTTTCATAATATCTCAGTTCCAGTATTTCTTCACATATAAGTAAATGCTCTCTGTATTCTTTATACCTTTCTCTGATCTAGATATCATTATCTTGTCCTTCTTTGCTCTCTCTATGTGGGAACATCTAGTTTTCTCATTCTTTCCTCATACGATTTGTCGCTTAGACCTTGGATCATATTGGTTACCGCCCTCTGTATTCTCACTGTTTTCCTTATATCTTCCTTAGGGTGTGGTAACCAAACCACTGTTCCATATTCCAGTCTTGAACGAATCGGGTTTTATATAATCTTCATGTCTTCTTCCATATAATGAAATGCTAATCATATTCTTCTCCTTTGTTGTTTTTATATGACTCTCTGGCGACAGATCATACCTGATTAAAAACCCCAGCTCATTTCCCCCTTTGTTTTAATAATTTATTAATTTCCTATTTTATATCATCTCCATCTAAATACCTTTCCTAGGTCTTCCTGTACCAGTTTGCACTTCTTCTTTGACTTTCACTTCCTTCATTTCAGTGAATTCCCTTTAAAGACTTCTACTTTTTCCGACTATTGTATCAGTCTTTTGTGCTACACTTTGGCAAATGCCTTTTCCAAATTTATGAATGTACAATCAACTCATCCCTTTTTCTCTCTCTCATACAACACTTGAAAAACTTAATAGGTTGAATGCACAGTACTTTCCTTCTTTAAACCTAAATTGGTTGTCATTCAAGATGCCTTTCTTCTCCAAATGTTTGATTTTCTACGATTGTTGACACATTTTGGGGATCGTACTTGTCAAGGTCGTTACTCTATAATTCAGCGTTACCTTCAGTTTCCTCCTTTACATAGTGATACCATGTATGCTGATATCCTGTCCAGTGGTACTTTTCCTTGTTACAGGGAACATTCTATCAATTGATGTACATTATCCTCTAAATGTTTTCTATACTATTTCGCATTTCAATTTGAGAATCCACATTCTTCCGTGGCCTTTCTCACCTCCAATTTCTCAAGTAATTTAAAATCCTCACTTGTTTTCACTATTGGTTATAACATCGTTTTCTTTATTCTTCTCCCCCTCAATTTTCTGTTCCTTTTTTACTACATACAAGAAGCTTTCACTCATTCATTTATTCATTCTTTCATTATTGCATATTCATATGATACTTTTTCAACTTTCAGCTTATCATTTATACATCTGAAGAACAACTTTGGTTTTGGTTGATCTTTACTTTTGTCAGCTATTATTCTCAAAATTCTTTTCTTCTTTTCTTCTTATTCTCGCATACTTATTCTCTGACTATTTTGTGTCTCTTTTTTGTCATCCCTCCCCAATTTGTCTTTTTTATGTTTTACCAATGTCCATCTTTTTTAAAACTCTGTAAGAACATCTCTCCCACTCATCTTCGATACATAATGTAACACCGTTGATATAAATTTTCATGAAAATATCCTATTCTTTTTTTTTTTTTTTTTTTTTAGGTTCGTTGGACTCAAAGTATTTGCTTTTATTATGGAAAAGTTTACCTTTCGAAAGTTGTATCTTATTTGTCTATACGAGTATAATTCCTCTCCTCCTTTTCTTCTCCCCCTTCCAGCGTAAATTAAAAAACAACTTGATCACTCTTACCTATTAGAAAACGGTACATCAATGATCCAATCACATTATGTCCCTCTGATGAAATTCAATCAAATTTTGTAGGTATATATATTTGCTTTTATACTGTATAGTGTTGTTTCACTCACGGTGTCATTATATTATTTATTGATGTTTTCAGCAATATATCAACCCAGGATTCCTCACTTTCCTCTGTCTCCCATTCTTCCCATATCACCTCTTCACAATTAAAATCGTCCCTTTTACCCCTCACTCATCACGGTCATTTTCTTAGCACTTCTTACTGCAACCTCTTTTCCCTCCCTATCCTCCTTCACATTTAGCAACTCTCTAAAATACTTTGCCCATCTTCCTCTTACTGCCTTCTGTTCCATTATTATCTCTCCATCTGCACCTTTTACCTTTTCTTCTCTACTTGATTCGCTTCCTCTTCCTCTCTTAATTTCTTTCCAAAACATCTTTTTATTACTTTCAAAATTTTCTGTCATACTCTTACCCCATTTCACATCTGCTCTCCTCCTTACCTCCTTTATTTTATGCTTTACTTCTCTTCTCTTTTCTTTGTATCTCTCATATGATTCCCTCGTCCTATTTTGTAACCAATCTGTGAAAGCTCTCTTCTTTTCTTCTACAACTTTCTTTGCTTCCTCATCCCACCACTCACTACACATCCTTTTATATCCTCCCGTCCTCCTTGTTCCACACACCATCTTTGCACACTTTGTGACCACCTCCTTGAACCATCCCCATTCCTCCTCCACTCCTAGTTTTACTCTATCCTTCACTCCCTCCCACTCCTCTCTCAGCTTCTTCTTGTACTCATTCTCCTTTTCTTTCTCTTTTAAGCAGTTCACTCTAAAAACCTCTCTACTTTTTGTCCTTTTCCTCTTTATCCATCTGTCCCCCACTCTTAACTTACCTTCCACCAGAAAATTATTTGATATTCCCCCACTCTCTCCCCTTAGAACATGTACATCCTTAACTCCTATTATACTCCTATCTACCACTACATAGTCAATTAACGCTCCATCTACCACCCTACCATCCACCACCCTCTCTCATATGTACTTAAGCTTGACTTTCTTCCATTTATTGGTTCACTTCCTACCCTAGCATTAAGGTTTCCCAATACTACTACATTGACGTTTCTCCCTATTCCCTCTATGCACTCATTTAAATCTATCCAAAATGCCTCCTTTTCTTCTACACTCTTCTCACTACCAGGCCCATATGCACTTACAAAAACCCACATCTCCTTTCCCAGTTTCACCTTCCTCCACATTAACCTTGAAGAAAACTCCTTCCACTCCACTACAAGTTTACCTATCTCTTCACTAACTAGTATAGCCAAACCTTCTCTCCCTCGCCCTCTTTTCACTCCTGAGAACCTCCCAACTACGCTCCCAAACTCACACTCGCCCCTCCCTCTCAACTTTTCACTCAAAACTAACATATCCATCTTTCTTCTCACAAACATACTGCCTATATCTTCCCTTTTACTCTCATCTGTACTACATCTACGCACATTAAAAGACCCAAACCATAGGTTACTGGTTGGAAAGCTCCTAGACCCTCATATGGCTTTACTTTTTTTAGGAATGTCCCCTGTGGGGCTACAGGGAGAAGGATGTCTAATCCTAATCCCCGTCCCGTTTTTCTCGGCTCTTACGATTCGAGTGGGAAGACTTGGTGGCAGCATTGTATCCACGACCACAGGGTAGGCGAAAAAAGGAAATGAATATTTAGAGAAATGGTACAGGACAGTAACAAGGGGTTGGGGGACAGCATAACGGAGGGACAATCGCAGTATAATAAAAGTATCATAATTTCTCTGCGAATCGAGTCCCCCTCTATCACAGACAAAATGATGTGTGACTGGTCCGTAGCGGCGCCCCATATAGACCCTAAGGTATCAGCTGCATGCTACTTTGCCACAATAACATGCAACCAATACCCCAGACCGGGGTCTAATACTTTTTGTAATAAAGTTTTTATTTTATGTTTTTCATTTATAAAATTTTATCACCTTTTATTTCCTTTTAATACATTTTAATTTTTTCTTTTGATTTCCTTCCATTACCTTTTATTTTTTTCATTTGTATTTTTCCTTTTATTTCCTTGTATCATCTCTCATTTTATTTTGTTTTTCCTTTTATTCTAATTTATTTTATCACATTTTATCTTTTTATTTCAATTTATTAGCATTTTACTTTATTTCCCTTTATTACCTTTTATTGTTTTATAACCTTTTTTTGTTTATTATTTTTATTTATTTATTCATTTATTTATTTATTCATTTATTTACTTATATATCTTATATTATTTGTATTATATATTTCATATTATATATTCATTTATTTATTTATATATTCATTATTTATTTATTTATTATTCATTATTATTTTTATTTATTACCTTACTGCCCTTTCTTTCCTTTTATAAAATTTTCATTTCCATTTATTTCTTTACATTACTTTTTATTACCTTTTATATTCTTTTATCTTATTTTTATTTCCCTTTATTTCCTTTTATTACTTTTCATTACATTTCGTTTTTCCTTTGAATTTAATCTATTTAATTTTATTATCTTTTTCACCTTTCATTGAAATTTAATTGTATTTCTCTTCTTATTTTTTATTACTTTTATAACCTTTTATTTCATATTTTTCCTTTATCACCTTTTATTTCCTTTACTAGTATTTAATTTTATTTTGTTTTCTATATATTTCCTTGCATTCATTTTTATTACCTTTTTTCATTTTATTTGTATTTCTTATTTCCCTTTATTTCTTTTTATTATTTTTAACTTTATTCTATTTATCATTTAATTTCTACTTATTTAATTCTGTTGCCTTTTATTACCTCTAATTTCAATCTATTTCCTTTTATTACCTCTAATTTCAATTTATTTCCTTTTTTTTATTTCCCCTTGTTTCCTTTTATAACATTTTATTACATATTTTTCCTTTATTACCTTTTATTACCTTTCATTTCCTTTTACTACATTTTATTTCATTTTTTCTTTTACTTCCATGTATTTCTTTGCACTACCTTTTATCACCTTTTATTTGTTTTTATGTGTACTTTTCCTTGTATTTCTTTTTATTTTATTTTATTACCTTTAATTTTATTTTGATTTTCCTTCTATCTCCATTTATATTACCTTTTATTTATATGTGTATTTGTATATTGTATTTTTTCTTTATTTCCCTTTATTTTCTTTATCCTTTTACCTTCTATTACCTTATAATTCCTTTTATTACATTTCATTTTCTTTTCCTTCTCTTTCCTTTTATTTCCTTCAGTTTCCTTTTTATTTCCTTCAGTTTCCTTTTATTTCCTTTAATTTCCTTCATTTTTCTTTTATTCTCTTTTATTTCCTTTAGTTTTCTTTGATTTCCTTCGGTTTCCTTTTATTTCCTTTGTTTTCCTTTTATTTCCTTTAGTTTTCTTTGATTTCCTCCAGTTTTCTTTGATTTCCTCCAGTTTTCTTTTATTTCCTTTAATTTCCTTTTATTTCCATTAATTTCCTTCAGTTTCCTTTAATTTCCTTAAGTTTCCTTCTTTTTCTTTCCGTTTCCTTTGGTTTCGTGTCGTCGTCTGGGCGGATTCCTCTCCGGGGCAGTTCGCCGGGGTGCGGTGCCCCGTTGTCTCCGTGGTCGCTCTCCTCCGCCCAAGTTCCTAGCGGGGAACCTCCAGCGGAGGACTTGTGCACCACTCACGACAAGGCGTCTCGGATGAAGGATGTCCAAGTTCATGTTGTTGTTGTGTGCCTGTGTGAACGATACATACATACATACATACATACATACATACATACATACATAAATACATATACATACATACATACATACATACATACATACATACATACAAACATACATACATACATACGTACATACATACAAAATGGTGGTGTTCAATGAGACTAATTACTTCTAGCTATGACTTTTATTTCTTATGTTATTATTCTAATTCTAAATTATAGTGTTGGGTGTGGGAGGCTGGACCTAATTAAGTAATAGCGACCTTCTCTGATTGACGAGGGTGCCTCAAGGTTCTCGAGAACTTTGACAGTTAAACCCTTCTACTTAACTTTAAACTAAAGAACTTAGACTGCATTTTGTCTATCCGTCTTAGGACGTGAAGAATAATATCGCGGCGTACAGGTCTCAGGTCCAATAATATCACTCCCTGCACCCTAGTCATTATGGCTGAATTATTGAATATATATTACAATCAGCTAGCATACTCATCTGAGGGCTGGGTCGGCCGTCGGCTCCGTGAGCACTCCAGCTCCACGTTGTGCGAGCTATACGCCATCTTAGATGCTGTCAGTCTCGTTTGTCAAAGAGGAGTTAATGCTGTCATTATATGCGACTCTAAGCCTGCACTGGAATCCCTCTCCACTATTCATCCCACTCACCCTTCTGTTGTACAACAAATCCTTTCCTTTCTATCCCTACTGACTATCCGGAGTATCTGCATCAAATTTATTTGGATTCCCTCTCATGTAGGTTTACACCATAATACCAAAGTGGACCGCCTAGCAAAAGAAGCCTACCGACTCCCCCGTCGTAGTGATGGACGACCTCTCTCCCTGCCATATTACCTCACCAAGGTCCGCTCCGCTGCACTTCTACCCGAGCAGCGTCGTCGGAACACCGAGAGACCCTTCAGTGTCACCATCACCCACTACGAATCCGTATGCCGCCGCAAATACATGTACCGCCGCAAGGGACTTATGGTTCGTCGCCACAATGTTGTCTCGGCCCGACTGTGGCTAGGCTGCCGTCCAACGTGGCAGGTCGCCGGGTGTGGAAGGCGAGCCTGTATTCACAGAATGTCGCCTAAGCCACGCTCCACTAGCCAACACCATCGAACACTACTGCCTAGCGTGCCCCACTGTAAGACATCTACTACCCTAACGACTACCATTAGATGCCATCTGTCGTCATCTCCTAACACAAAATATATTAGATGAAATACTTGTCCGTTACCCCCCCTTTGGTGGGTTTTCATAATATCTGATGCCCTGCGTGATATCTCTAACTTACTTCCCCTTTGAATGGATGTACAATACCCAGTGTCCTATATTATGTTACCTGTAACTCATGTATAGTATGTATATGTATAAGTGTGTATATATGTGTATGTGTACGTGTGTAAGCATGTGTATCCCAGTTGCCTTCCTACGTTCATTATGAAAACCTCCCCCCACTGTATGACGCTATTGCGTAAAAAAAGAAGAAGAAAAAAAAAAAAGGCATACTCATCCCTTATAACAGGTTAACGGTGTCCATAATATTTCAATCGCGGTGGTGTGAGCGAAGATTTGAGTCAGGTGGCCCTTCGAATGTCATTTAATATGTTCCTTGTTATTATTATTCTTGAATTAGAATAATTTACTTAGTGTAATGCTTGCAATCTTTGATCAGAGGTATGGCATTCAAATAACACGCGGCAATTGTATCATGTGTCAATGGATGTTTTTGGCAACAGCAGGACGTAGACCCTGATCCAACTTATTTAAGTTAAACCATAGTCTCGAAACGTTAAAAGAATCCAAATTATGACACTGGTATAACGTAATGACATATGCAGAAAATCACTGGTGTAGTAGTGACATATACAGAAATTAAGTTAGTGTCTCACGGTCATAACTGACATATGCAGAAATTAAGATAATCTGTTTATTCCAATTTTATGGAATATAGATATAACTCTTCAATATTTGGCTAATAGGTTCCTGTATTAATCTTGTAAGTCAAATTGGAAACGCTGTTAAACATAAGAACATAAGAATGAAGGAGACTGCAAGAGACCATAAGGCAGCTCCATATCCATCACCACCTGTCATCCCCATCCGTTTCTTAAAACAACTGATAGTTTCAGCGCTCACTACATGGTTACTAAGTCTATTCCATTCGTTGAGCACCCTATTAGTAAACCAATTCTTGCCTATTTCCTTCTTAAATCTAAATTTGTCCAGTTTAAATCTATTACTGCGAGTCCTGCCCTGTTGTTTTAATATGATGACCTTGTTTGCACCACCCGTTTTAAAGTTTTTGATCCACTTAAACACCTCTATTAGATCACCCCGGACTGCGTCTTTCCAGAGAGGGTAAGTTAAGGTGCCTAAGCCTCTCCTCGTAAGGCAAATTTCTGAGTTCATGTATCATTTTGGTCATTCTTCTCTGTACTGATTCTAGTGAATTTATGTCCATTCTATAGGACGGAGACCAAAACTGTACCGCATAGTCAAGGATGGGTCTAACTATCGCTAGATAGAGTTTGACAATTACCTCTACACTTATATTCGTAGCCGTCCTAGCAATGAAACCTAATGCTCTGTTAGCTTTATTCTTGGCGCTAATGCACTGTTTCTCTAAAAACGTGTTATCTAAGCTGTATCTATTTTCGGGGTTGTGAAGCCCTACGTTTAACACGCTACACTTAGAGATATTGAAGGTCATTTGCCATTTCACCGACCATATGAACAATTTGTTAAGATCATCCTGCAGAATCTCTGCGTCGTCTCCTGTCCTAATTAGGACTCCCATTTCAGTGTCATCCGCGAACTTATTAACGTTACTATTTATCCCATCGTTTAAGTACATAATGAACAACAAGGGACCCAAAACCAAGCCCTGGGGAATCCCACTAGTAGCATTGCCCCACCTGGATTTTACTACATTTATGGTGACCCGCTGTTTTTTGTTACTGATCCAAGCTCTAATACATTCTAAGTCTTTTCCTCTTATGCCATGGGCTTTGGTTTTATTTAGTAGTCTCTGGTGTGGCACCTTGTCGAACCCTTTGCTAAAGTCAAGGTAAATCACATTGTAATTATCATTGTTATCTGACGCCTTATATACTTTAGTATAAAAGGATTGAAGACCAGACGCATATGACTTACCCTTGGGGAAACCATGCTGTGTATCACGAATTAAATTATGTCTCTCGACGTGTTCTCTGAGTCTATTTACTATTATTGATTCAAGCTTTTTACCTATAACCGATGTCAAACTGATTGGCCTATAGTTGCATATAGACGATTTATCTCCCTTCTTAAAAACAGGGACAACGTTTGCCTGCCCCCAAGCAGTAGCCACAAAACCAGTGTCTACTGATTTATTAAATATTTGAGTTAACTGGTCGCAGATTTCAAATTTACACTCCTTAAACATTCTCGGAAAAACTTCATCTGGACCCTGGGATTTTGTAGCTTTAAGTCTTTCTATCTGCTTCACTACTTCTACTTTACTAATGCTGATATTAGGTAGTCTATTTTCTTCATCCCCACTGAAAATTGGATCGCAGTCAGGTACCTCGTCTAATCTCTCATTAGTAAACACCGAGAGAAAATATTTGTTAAACTCCTCACTCATTTTTTTTCTCCGACTCTAGCATGACATTTTCATCGGTTTTAATGGGCCTATTCTTTCTTTACATTTTGTTCTATAGAGATGAAAGAAACCCTTAGGGATGGATCTTGCTTGATTGGCAACCTTAATTTCATAGTTACGTTTCGCTGTACGTGTATTCTTTTTAACCAGCTTTGCCATTTCGTTATATCTTGATCTAAGGTGTGTTTCCCCGTTTTTTATGTTTACCTAATGTCCTCTTTTCATTCCGATCTCATCTTTCAGTCTCCGTCATTCATTTGGGAGTATTACTATTCTTCCGTATTGACTTCAGGGGGATAAATGTATTTTGTGCATTAATAATTAAATCAGTTAGATTGCTATACATTTCATCCAAATCGCTGACCTGGCTGTTTACCCCCCACCCCCAAGTGACCTGACCCAATGTATGCATATTACCTTCCGTGACCAGACCCCTGGTTATGTCCCGACTCTTGACCACGAAGGTGATGGACGAATCATCCGTATGACATTTCATATTCAATTTCAAAAAGGTTTTTATCTTATCAAAATTGGCTCTCCTAAAGTCTGGTACTTGGACGTTATTCGTACTAATTAATTCTTCCCAAATAATATTAAATCTTATTTATTGATGATCACTAGAGCCTAGACTATCTCCCACTTTTACTTTACTCATTAGGTGCTCATTATTAGTTAAAAGTAAGTCCAGAGTATTTTCTTCCCTCGGAGGATAGGTAATCACTTTTTTTTTTAGGAAATTATTCTGCATCACATCTAAGAATTTTTTTTGTTTTCTGGTCTCCTACTAAAATTTCCCAGTCAATGTTTCTATAATTAAAATCTCCCATGATCACAACGTTTTTGTACTGGGACGCTCTGCGAATTTTATGAATCAGTGGATCAGTCTGCTCAATGCTGAGGTTAGGAGGTCTATATAGGACGCCAATAATAACTGTCTTATTCTTGCCTATAATCTCCACCCAAATAGATTCTGTACTGTCCTTTTCCTTAATTGAATTGTTGATAATACAGTTGATTGTATTTCTAACGAAAAGTGCTACTCCTCTCCCACTCCTGCCAACCCTCTCCTTGTGAAAAACTTATATCCTTCTATTTAGGTTTACGGAAGGAAATGTTTATCAGCCATGTTGATCCAGGATTCAGTAATAGCTATAATAATAGAATTATCTACACATGTTTTATCTCGAAGCAAATAATTTTTTTTTTTTTTTTTTACTACGCTTCTGCTGTTTGTATAGTAAACTTTAATTGTATCCTCCCTCCACCTGTTTTGGTGATTCTTTTCATAGTCCCTGTCTGAGCTGTTTCTATTGCCTAAAATAGATTCCGATACTCCAAAAAAAAAAAAAAAAAAAACAGTCCAACACAATCTACCCGAAAAAACCTTTAGGGTGCCTACTTCTCGCTCAAGGGATCTAGCAAGGAGCCGAAATCCTCTGGGCGACAAGTGCACTCCATCCCTTGTATATAGACGATTCTTACCGTAAAATTGATCCCAGTTGTTGACAAATGCAAATTCATTGGCCTTGCAATGTTTGCCAGCCTGCAATTCATTGCAGTAGCCCTGGAATGCCACATGCCTCCAACTCTACGCCTCGGAAGGATTCCACATACAACATGAACACCTCCCTTATTCCTAATCTTGTCTCGCGCACCCCGGAACCGCGCAAACAATTCCTCACTCCCTAACTTACCTATATCATTGCCTCCGACACTTAAGCAAACGACGGGGTCCCTACCTCCCCCAACTAAACACTCTTCAATCCTATCTCTAACATCACCTATCCCCGCGCCGGGGAAACACACCTGCGTCCTTTGTTTCCTATCTTTATCACAGAAAGCCCTGTCTAAGTACCTCACTTGACTGTCTCCTACAACTAAAATCTTACCTGTGGGCAGGAATCCAGCGTCTGCCCTTCCCTTTTTCTCTTGAATTTCCTTTGTTTCCTCTTCCTGTAGACCCTCGAGAGCTTGGAACAAATTCCTGCAATCGAGTGGGCCTGGTGAGGACATTTTCCCATCTTTCCGTGACTTATTTTTCACCGTTATCCACCCAGGCTCAAAACTTGGTTTGTCTTTCGTATTTTGGGCCTTCGAGCGGAGAACTCGATTCTTCTATTCAAGGCACTTTACAGCATCCTCCAAGGCTTCAATTCTATTGAGTAGAGATTGTACTTCATCGGCGCTGAACACTTGTAATATATATATATATATATATCACATATTTCACAAATATCTCATACATGCTCATAAACAATGTCCTCCCCTCCCGAGTGTATTGTTTTGAATGGAGAATGGTTGTATATGGATGATGTTGTGATGCATGAGGTGGAATGGGTGGGGGATGGGGGGTGAGGGAGTATGTGTGAGCAAATTTTGACGCAGCTCGAAGGGATTTCTCCACGTCTTCTCCTTTTATGCATGACGGGACGGAGAGGGGGGGTTGCCGATTTAATGAAGCGGCCTTGCTGTGGATGTGCTGTGCCTTGCGACACTGCCTCTGACCAAGGGCAGTGGACAAGGTGCAGGGATGACCCGTCATCCAGGAGGTGCTAAGATGAGAGGGAGGGTGGAGGTGAGTGGAGTGTAATCAGGGATGGAATGAGTGTGAATGATTTTATGCCTTTTTCTTTTTGGCTACCTCCCTTGTAAGGGGGAAAAGCCTTGGTATATGTATTTATGTATGTATTTAGTTTCATTTGTATTTTTCCTTTTATCAACTTTCATTTTATTTCGTTTTTACTTTTATTTTCATTTATTTTATTACATTTTATCTTTTCATCCTGGCTGTTCAACTTATACATGGATGGGGTAGTGCGAGAGGCAAATGCAATGGTAGTGGGTCAGGGTTTGGAAATGGTTAAAGAAAATGGAGAAAAGTGGGAGGTGAGCCAGCTGTTGTTTGTGGACGACACTGCGCTTGTGGCAGGATCGGAGGAGGGATTGAGGAAGTTGGTGAAAGAGTTTGGGAGAGTGTGTGATAGAAGAAAGCTGAAGGTAAATGTGGGTAAAAGTAAGGTGATGAGATGTAAAAGGGGTGAAAGTGGCAGCAGACTGGAAGTGAGCATTAAGGGAGAGCAACTGGAGGAAGTGGATAGTTTTAGATACTTGGGTGCAAATGTGGCAGGAAAAGGTTGAGTGAAGGTGGAGGTAGAATGTAGATTGAGAGAAGCGATTGGTGGATTAAAAAGTGTAATGAGGAATAGACATTTGGGAATGGATGCTAAGAAGAGACTATATGAAGGAGTGATTGTGCCAACAGCACTGTATGGGGCAGAAACATGGAACATAAGAGAGGAAGAGAGGAGTTTGAATGCGTTTGAGATGAGGTGTCTGAGAAGTATGATGGGGGTTACTAGGCTGGATAGAGTGAGAAATGAGGAGGTGAGGAGGAGAACAGGGGTGGAAAGGGGGTTGGGAGATAGGGTTGATGAAAGAGTAATAGGATGGTTTGGACACATAAAAAGAATGAGTGAAGAAAGACTAGTAAAAGAGGTATGGAAGGCACATGTGGAGGGAGTGAACATGAGGGGACGTCCTAGGATGAGGTGGATGGATGGGGTGAAGGGGGCTTTGGGGAAGAGGGGAATGTCTGTTGAGGAAGGACGGGAGAGGACAGAAGACAGGGGTGAATGGAGAATGGTTGTATATGGATGATGTTGTGATGCATGAGGTGGAATGGGTGGGGGGATGGGAGGTGAGGTAGTATGTGTGAGCAAAATTTGACGCAGCCCAAAGGGATTTCTCCCCGTCTTCTCCTTTATGCATGGGGGGACGGAGAGGGGGCGTCGCCGATTTAATGAAGTGGCCTTGCTGTGGATGTGCTGTGTCTTGCGACACTGCCTCTGACCCAGGGCAGTGGACAAGGTGCAGGGATGACCCGTCATCCAGGAGGTGCTAAGATGAGAGGGAGGGTGGAGGGGTGTGGAGTGTATTCAGGGATGGAATGGGTGGGAATGATTTTATGCCTTTTACTTTTTGGCTACCTCCCTTGTAAGGGGGAAAAAAGCCTTGGTATATGTATGTATTTAGATTTATTAGCATTTTCCTTTTTTACTTATTATTGCTTTTTATAACCTTTTATTTATTTATTGTTTTTTTATTTATTTATTTTTCATTTAATTTTATATTTATTCATTTATTTATTATATATCTATATCATATTATTCATATATTATATCTTCATTATATATTATTCATTTATTTATTTATATATCTATTATTTTTTTTTATTTATTTTTTTTATTTATTCATTTCCTCTTACTGCCTATGATTTCCTTTTATCAGATTTTCATTTCCATTTATTTCCTTACATTACCTTTTATTTCCTTTATTTCTATTTTTATTTCCCTTTATTTCCTTTTATTACCATTAATTACATTTCGTTTGTCCTTTGATTTTCATTTATTTAATCTTATTACCTTTTATCGCCTTTCATTTAAAATTATTGTATTTCTCTTTTTATTACCCCTTTTTTTTTACCTTTTATAGCATTTTATTTTATATTTTTCCTTTATCGCCTATTATTTCCTTTAATAGCATCTTATTCTACTTTTTATTTCTATACATTTCCTTGCATTACTTTTTATTACCTTTTATTTCATTTTTTTCACTTTATTTCCTTTTATTATTCTTAACTTTATTTTGTTTATCCTATTATTTCTACTCATTTAATTTTGTTGCCTTTTATTACCTCTAATTTGAATTTATTTTCTTTTTCTTTTATTTCCCCTTGTTTCCTTTTATTTCCTATTATAACATCTTATTATATATTTTTCCTTTATTACCTTTTGTTACCTTTCATTTCCTTTTATTACATTTTATCTAATATTTTCTTTTATTTCCATGTATTTCTTTGCATTACCTTTTAATACCCTTTATTTTCTTTTATTTGTAACTATTCCTTGTATTTCTTTTTATTTCCCTTTATTACCTTTAATCTTATTGTGTTTTTCCTTCTATCTCCATTTGTTTTATTACCTTTTATTTATATTTTTGTATTTTTTCTTTATTTCCCCTTATTTTCTTTAACACCTTACATAATCTTTTTCTTTATTACATTCTATTACCTTTTATTTCCTTTTATTACGTTTTATTCTATTTTCCTTGTCTTTCCTTTTATTTCCTTCATTTTCCTTTAATTTCCTTCATTTCCCTTTTATTCTCTTTTATTGATTTCGGTTTTCTTTGATTTCCTTCAGTTTTCTTTTATTGCCTTTGATTTCCTTTAATTTATTTTTATTTCCTTCATTTTCCTTTTATTCCCTTTAGTTTCTATTTCCTTTCATTTCCTTGAGTTTCGTGTCGTCGTCTGGGCGGAGTCCTTTCCGGGGCAGTTCGCCGGGACGCGGCGCCCCCTTGTCTCCGTGGTCGCTCTCCTCCGCCCAAGTTCCTGGCGGGGAACCTCCAACGAAGGACTTGTGCACCACTCACGACAAGGCGTCTCGGATGAAGGATGTCCAAGTTTGTTGTTGTTTGTGTGCCTGTGCATACGATACATACAGGCATACATACATACATACATACATACATACATACATACATACATACATACATACATACATACATACATACAAAAATACATACATACATACATGTCGTGCTTCATGATTTCGTTTAAATATAAATAGGTGGTAGCTGTGGCCAAAATGGTTAGATCAGGGAAACACGAGCAAGCGTATCTCATATCACAAAAAAGGTGGTGTTCAATGAAACTAATTTCTCCTATCCTTGACTTTTATTTGTTTTATTATCATTTTAATTCTAAATTATAATGTTGGGTGTACGGGTGTGGGAGGCTGGACCTAATTAACTAATACCGGCCTTCTCTGATTGGCGAGGGTGCCTCAAGGTTCTCGAGAACTTTGACAGTTAAACCCTTCTACTTAACTTTAAACTAAAGAACTTAGACTACATTTTGTCTGTCCGTCTTAGGACGTGAAGAATAATATCGCGGCGTACAGGTCTCAGGTCCAATAATATCACTCCCTGCACCCTAGTCATTATGGCTGAATTATTGAATATATGTTACAATCAGCTAGCATACTCGTCTGAGGGCTGGGTCGGCCGTCGGCTCCGTGAGCACTCCAGCTCCACGTTGTGCGAGCTATACGCCATCTTAGATGCTGTCAGTCTCGTTTGTCAAAGAGGAGTTAATGCTGTCATTATATGCGACTCTAAGCCTGCACTGGAATCCCTCTCCGCTATTCATCCCACTCACCCTTCTGTTGTACAACAAATCCTTTCCTTTCTATCCCTACTGACTATCCGGAGTATCTGCATCAAATTTATTTGGATTCCCTCTCATGTAGGTTTACACCATAATACCAAAGTGGACCGCCTAGCAAAAGAAGCCTACCGACTCCCCCGTCGTAGTGATGGACGACCTCTCTCCCTGCCATATTACCTCACCAAGGTCCGCTCCGCTGCACTTCTACCCGAGCAGCGTCGTCGGAACACCGAGAGACCCTTCAGTGTCACCATCACCCACTACGAATCCGTATGCCGCAGCAAATACATGTACCGTAGCAGAGGACTTATGGTTCGTCGCCACAATGTTGTCTCGGCCCAACTGCGGCTAGGCTACCGTCCACCGTGGCAGGTCGCCGGGG
The DNA here is from genome assembly GCF_046742065.1 of Oratosquilla oratoria. NCBI lineage: Eukaryota > Metazoa > Arthropoda > Malacostraca > Stomatopoda > Squillidae > Oratosquilla > Oratosquilla oratoria. The sequence continues at coordinate 3,022,225 of NW_027467715.1, forward strand.
TGGAAGGCGAGCCTGAATTCACATAATGTCGCCTATGCCACGCTTCACTAGCCAACACCATTGAACACTACTACCTAGCGTGCCCCACTGTAAGACATCTACTACCCTAACGACTACCATTAGATGCCATCTGTCGTCATATCCTAACACGAAATATATTAGATGAAATACTTGTCCGTTACCCCCCCCCTTTGGTGGGTTTTCATAATACCTGATGCCCTGCGTAACATCTCTAACTTACTTCCCCTTTGAATGGATGTACAATACCCAGTGTCCTACATGTTACCTGCAACTCATGTATAGTATGTATATGTATAAGTGTGTATATATGTGTATGTGTACGTGTGTAAGCATGTGTATCCCAGTTGCCTTCCTACGTTCATTATGAAAACCTCCCCCCACTGTATGACGCTATTACGTAATAAAAAAAATATATATATATAAAAAAGGCATACTCATCCCTTATAACAGGTTAACGGTGTCCATAATATTTCAGTCGCGGTGGTGTGAGCGAAGATTTGCATCAGATGGCCCTTCTCATATCATTAAATATGCTCCTTGTTATTACTGTTCTTGAATTAGAATAATTTATTTTGTGTAATGCTTGCAATCTTTGACCAGAGGTACGGCGTTCAAATAACACGCGGTAATTGTATAATGTGTGAATCGATGAACGGCACTTTAGCATGAGACAAATAGTTTTGGCAAACCTTCTCTTGGGTTTGGCAACAGCAAGACGTAGACCTTGATCCAATTTACAAAGGATTACAAAGGAGGAGCATGCCGACAGGAGACCTTTTGGTCCATATGTAGGTCGGATGCGAAAAAAATCATAATGATAATAAATGAATAAATAAAAACTATAATAATGTAAATAACAAATAAAATACACATATAAATGCATAGGTATAGTTAAATGATAAACAAACATTTAAGTAGTAAATAATAATAAATTGACACACACACACGTTCTAGCAGAAGGATTGCACGAAGAGCACGTACCAAAAAGAAATAAACGAGAACTAAAGGAAAAGCTACGAGCTAAAGAAAAAACACAGGCTATAAGTGAGAAAGAAAGAGAGAGAGACAGAGAGAGGAAGAGAGAGAGAGAGAAGAACGAGGAACTTTGAAAGCATAGGAGTAAACGAGTAGAACGCGTGCGAGAACGAGGAGGAGAGGCAGAGTTCGAGAGAGCGACAAAGGATCCAACACACAGTGCAACCAAAGGGAAAAAGGAGGAGGTAAGGCATTAAAAAATGGTTGGAAGATAGTGTGGCGGGGAGGAGGAAGAGGAGATCAAGACATGCGACAGGACAAGGAGAGGGAGGACGACTTTCCCGAGTACGAGGTCAAGAATGACCTCTGAGGAAAAATAACTGTAGTACTTTAATGTTTTCGTTTGTCATAGGATTCGTCTACTCTTCATATTCTTATATATACATAAACACACACACACATACATATGCACATATATATATATATATATATTATATATATTTATATATATCATCTATAAAATGTTTACTAAACTTGGGGTGTTGCACTACTGAGTGTAGAAGGCCCGTAGAGTTGGACGCTGCTATCATATATAATGCGGCATCGACACCCTTCAGGGGGTATCGGGATGTCTGCATCCGCCACGCTAAGAGGATCTCAGGGTCTTTATGGACAAGGAGGCAATAATTAGCTCAATTAATCCCTTGGCCGCCATGGGTAACTATCATCGACGTTTGTGTTTTAATTCTGGCTGCCGGCAGGTGAATTTATTCAGCTGAGGGAGCTCCGAAACCCCTAAGGAGGACAACGAGTTGAGTAATCAGTATGGATTGTACCTGCAGGACTTCCGACTGCGTTAGACACTTTATCTATTCTCCCCAACGAGTGCTGTCGACAGGCTCAAGATAAGAATTCATGTCCCGAAAATAACTTTATAGTTTAGTTATAAGGCCTTTCAGCTGAAACGGGTGCCCAGGAGTTTGACTGAAGATGTAAAGAAGGCATTACATTCCATCGGTTTAGTTCTACAATGTCCAGAGAGAGATGTGAGCTTGTTCTAAGACACAATTTTCCTTACGACGAACATAAAATGGCGTGCCAAACCATTTGATGGAATATATATATTTTTTGGGCCGGCATATTGAATAGTTCCTCAGGCAGCAACCGGTAATGAAACATTTCCTTTTACTTTATTATTAACATGGGCTCTCATTTGCCCTTTCTCGCCTAATTGCGCGAATCTTGTTGCCGGGCTTCTCATTTGGCCTTTGGTGGGTCTTTGATGGAATATATATATTTTTTCGGGCCAGCATATTGAATAGTTCCTTAGGCAGCAACCGGTTATAATACATTTCCTTTTGCTTATTTATTTTTTATTAACATGGCCTCTCTATTGCCCTTTCCCGCCTCAATGCGCGAATCTTGCTGCCGGGCTTTTTATTTGGATATACCAAGGCTTTTTCCCCCTTTCAAGGGAGGTAGCCAAAAAGGGAAAGGCATAAAATAATTCCCACCCATTTCATCCCTGAATACACTCCACACCCCTCCCACCCTCCCTCTTATCTGAGCACCTCCTGGATGACGGGTCATCCCTGCACCTTGCCCACTGCCCTGGGTCAGAGGCAGTGTCGCAAGATACAGCACATCCACAGCAAGGCCGCTTCATTAAATCAGCAACCCCCCCTTGCATAAAAGGAGAGGACGGGGAGAAATCCCTTCGGGCTGCGTCAACATTTGCTCACACATACTACCTCACCCCCACCCCCCCACCCATTCCTCCTCATGCAATCACATCATCATCCATATACAACCATTCTCCATTCACCCGTCTTCCGTCCTCTCTCGTCCTTCCTCAACAGACATTCCCCTCTTCCCCAAAGCCCCCTTCACCCCATCCATCCACCTCATCCTAGTACGTCCCCTCATGTTCACTCCCTCCACATCTGCCTTCCATACCTCTTTTACTAGTCTTTCTTCACTCATTCTTTCCATGTGTCAAACCATCCTAATATTCTTTCATCCACCCTATCTCCCAGCTCCTTTTCCACCCCTGTTCTCCTCCTCACCTCATTTCTCACTCTATCTAGCCTAGTAAATCCCACCATACTTCTCAGACACCTCATCTCAAACACATTCAAACTCCTTCTCTCTTCCTCTCTTATGTTCCATGTTTCTGCCCCATACAGTGCTGTAATGATTATAATTTATTTTATATTATTTGTTTTTGTTTTGTTATCATTTGTCTGTTTGATTTTCATTTATTATTAGTTATGTGTCAATTTATTATTTACTGTTTACCTGTTTGTTTGTTATTCAACACCTATGCATTTATTTATGTATTTTGTTTGTTGCATACATTATTATAGTTTTTTTCTGTTATTGTTTTATTATTATTATGATTTTTTCGCATCCGACCGACCTAGATATGGACCAAAAGGTCTCCTGTTGGCATGCTCCGCCTTTGTAAGGTGATTTGTTGACCCATAAAAACTTCACATGTCAAGTTGCATGTCAACTGGGCCAGCGGTTTGGATTTTATTATTTCTTAATTGACAACAGTTGCCATGGCAACATGATAGGTGTTAGTGAGAATGGTATAAGAAGGTCCTGCAATGTTAATGACATGCTCAGGTTATTTGTTAACCCATAAAACCTTCACATGCCAAGTTGCATGTCAATTGGGCCAGTGGTTTGGATTTCATTGATGCTAATCTGAAAATTGACAACTTCATGGTTGCCATGAAAAGGCAAATATGGTATGATGGAGATGTCTCACATTGTTTTTGACATGCTCTTGTGATTTGTTGATCCATAAAACCCAAGTATTCCGAATTTTAATAAAAATGGACCAGTGGTTTAGAGTTAATGTGTATTTTTTTACCGAAATCTTTACAAATTAATACCCTTAATTCTAACATTTTGTTATGGTAAAGTCTAGCCAAAAATGCAGGCTAAAAAATAATTTCAAACATTTAAAAAGCATTTTGTTTCTAATAAAGTTGCCTTTCATATGCAACAATGATTTACGGGTTAATTTTTCTTTATTTTGTGCCCATACCTAAACACTGATCTACTACAGAGGTGTGTGCATTATGTGACATATTTTCTTTAAAATGTGTGATTTCCATATAATTTGATCATGTTTTTATCCTCTGCAAAATTACCGACCATTGCTACGAATACCGTCCGACTCGCTAATTACCGACCAAACCCGAACAAGGACAGTTTTTGCTCAAATGCACAATTTTATATAAAAAAAATAGAATACGGTTGCATCATTTGACCTATTTACTTTATAATGTGTGATTTCCATGTCATTTGATGAAAGAGAAGTTACGTTTTTAGCCTCTGCAAAATTACCGACCACAGCTATTACTAATGTGTAATAGATTGTATATAGTTGAATTACTTGCACTATCTTTTTAAATGTGTGACTTTCACTGACTAATAACAGACCAAATCCGAACTAGGACGGTTTTCACTCCAATGCGTAATTTTATACAAAAATTGTTGCATATAGTTGAATTATTTTCTTTAGAATGTGCGATTTTCACTGATTAATAACAGACCAAATCCGAACAATGACGGTTCTTACTCAAATGCACAATAGTGTAGTTTGATCCATACCACCAGTGATCATAGATGGCGGGCTGGATGAATTGTAGCTATGGTCGGTAATATAGCAGAACGCAACCTCTCTTTCATATGAATCAAACTCCAAACACACACATACCTGACCTACATTTATGCTGAATCACGAGCAAGGTATGAAAATTGTGTGATCCGTACCAGTGGTGTGCGCATGTGGGTGGGAATTTTTGCATGCCAGCTTAATATCATGAGGTATGATTGAAATTTGTAATAAAGTAAACTTATGAAAATTCTGTGATCCATACCACCACTGATCTACTACAGTGGCGTGTGCATGTGGGCGGGAATTTTTGCATGCCAGCTTGATATGACATAATTCTGCTGCACTTCTGAACATGATTGAGAATTCATTTTTCATTGAATATATGTAGGTTCTCTTGATTTTATTTTCTTAATAATTTTCTCTTTGAATATATATATAGGTTCTAGTATTTTTATTTTCCTCTTTGCAATATCAACTCCGGACAAAAACAAGGCATCGTATTCTTTTAGGTCTTTATTTTTGTTTGCACTAATTTACATTATTCAATTCATAAAATACAGTTATAATAGAAATGATGCGAAGTGAAATTACTCCAAGTCGGCGCCATAATATGAGAACATCTTTTTAGTAATTCCTTTGCCGTCTTGTTACCGGCGATGTACTCGTCCCACAGCTCAAAAAGCTGACCCTGGGCCTGACGATACTGCCTACGTTGCCGGCGTTTTAGTTTATTTTCGGAAATAAGACGTACCTGGAGTTTGATTAAATCGGACTGTTCTTGGAGCAGGTGAACAAGTTTGTAGAATGACAGATTCGACCCCTTTGCATGTAGATTCAGCATCCCGTGCCAGCCTTCGACATCGTTGTTGGTCCGTACGGCTTCCATGAAGACGGACCAGGTCCTCGGCGTCCAAAAGCCCTCGATCCAAGTCTTCCGGACGCAGTCTGCAAACTCTGCCAAGCTGGGTGTGGTTGCTTTCTGTGATAGGTTGAAGAAGATTGCAGGAATGTGATCAGAGGGCAGGTAGGGAAGGGCAAGGAACTGCCACAACAGTTTGTGAGTGGGGTAGTCATTTCTATATGACGGCGAAAGTCCAAGTTCTTGCACCTTCCTCCACAAGCACTGGGTCCAGTGGAAGGCACATCCCATAATGCGTACGTTATGCAGGACAAGAGGGATAGCCTCCCACATGGCGCGCTCGAAGTCAAGCACGACTTTCTCCACTCTGACTGTCCCGCACATTAGCTTGAGGGCTTTCAGCACTTTTTTATAGTCCTTCTTCCTTTTCCCGGACATCAGCACCACCGCAAGGGGAACTTGCTTGATATTATCGTCACTGCGAACGAAAGCATGGACTGTAAATAGCTGGGAGAATGCCTCCTTCACGAGTTTAAAGGTGCCATCCAAGTACCATGCCTTCGCGTTCGACAGCAACTCCACCATCATGTCCAATGCAAACACCAAGTGCCTCTTGTCCCCAACTCTGACGTCCTTTCGAAGGAAACTGTCCTTCACGAAATTTAAGTCAATCTCGAAGTCGAGTGTGGCCGGCTCATCCGGTCGAAGCTTCTGGCGGTGCCGGTTAGCAGCCCTGGCAAGATTTTCTGGTCTCGACAGGGCAGGAATAGGAACATCTCTGACTTCCTGCAACAGTGTTTCGTTGACGATTTCGGCTGCTGGTGTGAATACTGTTTCAGTGGCCTTAGATTTTACTTTCCTCCGAATCTCTGTTGCTGCTCCTGTGCCAAGTTCTCCTGGGTGGATGTGGGGCTGGGAACCTCTCGTGAAAATGCTTCCTTTCTGGAGAACCGACGCTTTGCACCAGATGTTCTTGTTTCTGACACTGCACGTCCACGTTTTGTTGCCGTTTGCTCGCAGTGTCTTCACCGTGTACGTGTAACCGTTGACATCCGCTAACTTGTCCTTCCCTTTGTTGGAACCATCTGCGATGATGTTGTATGTCGTCGCTGGCCAGCGACGACGTCGTTAGGGGCTTCATTTTCAATGGACGATTCTCTGACCGGTGCAGGCACATCAAAACTGGGTAGGGTTGGGTCTCTGGATGCGTTGTCAAAAGATTTGTCCATGGCTTGCTGTTCCTCATCATCGTGGGGGTGGGATATGTCCATAGATTCTGTGCAGAGTTGAGTACTCTCAGCTGCGGGTGCAGTGGCTACCAGCTTGCATGGCAAGCACGTCCACTCGATGTTGGTTCCCTCTGACACAGCTTTTCTATATGCTGGACGACTGATACCACTGTAACACGTCCTGTGTTGCCACCGATTGCAGCCATCATACAGCAATCCTTCCTGCCTCATCCTCACTGGTCTTTGGCAGGCTATGCAGTTTTCTCGATCTTGATGTGTCATCTTCAGTCACTTGGATTGATTCTGTTGAACAGCAGGCATGAAAAAATTATATTAGGCATGAATAATTTATATTAGTTGGGTTTTACTATGCCACGTGATGAATACACAAAGATGATAAATTACTTAGTTTCCTGCCAAAAACTTTCAGACATCATATGAGAATCACAGAGCATTAGAGACATGCATTGTTTCTGATTCTCTATGAATATGAAAGAAAAAAAAACTAGAAAATATATAATAATGAAATAAAAAGAATCCACTGTCCTATGCGACTTCGAACAAGCAGTTATCTGTGCTGTAAGGGTTGTCCTTGGTGAGAACGTTCAAGTTCGTGGGTGCTTTTTCCATTTGACCCAGAGTACATGGCGAAAAATACAAGAACTTGGTCTTGTGCAGCTGTTTAGCAAAAATGAAGATATGAAACTCTTTAGTGGTATGCTGGATGCGCTCGCTCTTCTGCCACTCTGTGATGTTGAGGATGGGTTTCGGGGAAGGCACCCAAAATGCCTCCGGCCAAAATCCCACACCCAAAATACCTTCACCCAGAATACCTCCCAAATGCCCAAAATACCTCCATGCATATTGTGCTGTTTGTACTGCTTAGAAGGTTATAATCTTAAATTATCAAGTTTATGGGAATAATTATAATTTGCGGAATGAAGATTTAGATAAATTATAGCAATGGTCTGAAATTGGCTAATGAAATTTAACACAAGTAAATGCAAGGTAATGCACATAGGTAACAATAACAGTAAGTACGATTACAAGATATTTGGAAATTCGTTAACAAAAGTTAGTGGAAAAGATCTCTGCGTAATTGTCAGTAACGATCTCAAATCATCCATGCAAATGATAAGTGTTATGATGAGGACATTTGGGAATGATATTGTAAACAATATGTAGAGTATAGAATCCTATAGAAAGTATCATTAGAGGACTTTTTCATTCAGGATTATGGTAGTATGGTAGATCAAAGAAATAATCAATTCTATATAGAAATTGTTAATCAAAGGAATCAGACAAAACAATTGATCAAAGGAATTATTAATTCTCTATAGAAAATTTTAATCAAAGGAATCAGACAAAACAATACAATGACTTCAGTTCACATGTTCACCCATAGGTAATTGTTTAATAAATTGGATACAATGGTCCTAAAAATCATAAGTTAAATCAAATAATGTATTTTACCCTATATGTATTTTACCCTATATCAGTACCTGGTCCCCATCTGTAATGGCATATAGTAATTGGCAAATAGTAATTGGAGTCAGAGGTATCTTATTTTATTTTATTTATTTATTTATTCTATTTTATTTTTGAAAATCGGCTTAATTACTATTTGCCATTACAGATGGCGACCAGGTACTGATATAGGGTAAAATACATTATTTGATTTGAACATGTGAACTGAATATCGTTTTATTGTTTTGTCTGATTCCTTTGATTAAAATTTTCTATATAGAATTAATTATTCCTTTGATCAATTGCTTTGTCTGATTCCTTTGATTAACAATTTCTATATAGAATTGATTACTCCTTTGATCTACCATAATCCTGAATGAAAAAGTCCTCTAATGATACTTTCTATAGGATTCTATACTCTACGTATTGTTTACAATATCATTCCCAAATGTCCTTATCATAACACTTATCATTTGCATGGAGGTATTATGGGTAGTTTTGGAGGTATTTTGGGTGGAGGTATTATGTCATGGATCCATTTGTAGCAATGGTCGGTAATTTTGCAGAGGATAAAAACGTGACTTCTCTCTGATCAAATTATATGGAAATCACACATTTTAAAGAAAATATGTCACATGTGAGCAAAAACCGTCCTTGTTTGGGTTTAATCGGTAATTAGTGAGAACGACCGCTAATTAGCTAACGCATGCATGATCTCAAACGGTGCAGAGTACGTGCATGACTTTGTATGTGTATACAACATTGAAGACACCTGGTCATTCATTCACGGTTGTAGTCTTCTTAATTACAGATTAGATGTGGTTTATCAATTATTTTCATCATAAACAGACAAGTATGTTGCAGAACGGGGACGTTTTGACCCGTGGACGTTTTGGTACTACCACACTGGGGACGTTTTGGTACTACCACACTGGGGACGTTTTGACCCGGGGAATTAACTGAATGAGAAAGTATTTGGCAAATGTGCCGCTACAGTCTTGAAAGAAATTGTCAGAAGATAAACGATCACTACCACATAATATATATTGATAATCTCGTTACTTCATTTCAACTTCTCACAGAACTGATGGATAGAAATCACAGTGCTACAGGGACAATAAGAGCAAACAGGTGTAAACATTGTCCCCTGAATTCAGTTGACGTTATGAAGAAACAAGAGAGGAACGGCCAAATTCGATACAGACAAGGTGAATAAAATCTTGGTATGTAGATGGATGGATAATGCAGTCGTATCAGTAGCATCTACAGTCCATACAAACAATGCCTCAAGCAATGTAAGAAGGTACTCACAGAGCGAGAAAAAGAACGTAGAAGCTGACTACCCCAAGATATTTCAAGAATATAATCAACATATGGGAGGAACCGATAGTGTGAGTGGCATTTGCACTATGTATGGAAATATTGTATAATGTATGGAATTGTAATAGCATATTGAACTGATGTACATGTAAATAGATGTATTACGTAGAAGTAACAGCAATTACGGCCTGTGAGGTTGAGCACCTGGTTTTGAGTCGTAACAAAATGGAAAATGTTATTGTATAAGACTGATTGAATATAGTGGTCCAATGTGTATAAAAAAGGTAAACAAGATCAAAGAAACACTAGAAGCAAAGAATATTAAGTAGAACATGACTTTATTTACAGTCCCTTATATGTAGTAGGCTACTCCGCAAACAAAGTAGTGCGAGTTTTCCTCGGCATAATTGTAATGAGAGCCGTCCTTTTCTGTGTCTACACATTGAGCTGTGAAGATGTCTATTACCATAAGTGTCTGGGGAACCATTATTGGTAAGCATTGATTGAGCAGCTTATTGTGTTTAGGTAATGTGACTGATGGAATAATATGCAAAGAGTCAATGTAGAAGTCATAATAATTGATGTATTTGGTTTCTCAGAATAATTGTGGATGAAGAAGATATTTCAGGATAAATGTTAATGAGGCGGGTAAACAAAATCATGGTAGGAATCGTGAAAAATTATATAGTTATGTGCCTGCCCAAACTACTGGTGGTACCAAACAAGTGCAGTTAATGTTGAAGTTTCCTCTAAACTTGGAATATAAATGTCATTAATTTTTTAAAAATAATTTCTTGAAGATTTAGTGTTCTTAGCACTTTCAATTTGGTGATATGGCTAATCCAGTGAGGTAGGCTAAGGCTGCCTACATTACAAGTCATTCATACCAAGGAGAGTAATAGCTTTTATTTTTTATACTTACCCTCTACATTAAATATGCAGTGTAGGATTACAATAAAAAATCTACATATTTTTTTAAACATCAAAAGAGGGACACAACATGCATGTATTCTGAATGATAAAATAAAATATTTTGATTTCTAGGCACTATTTCATTTTGCCTTCATTAGTAAAGTTTAAAGACATGGTTCAACATACCCCTTAGCATTCCTACGCAGACGACATAACAATCACATGCACACATCGTAACACAGACAAAGCTGCAGAAATAATCCAGCCATACCTTGATACACTCAACACATGGTTCATCACAAACAGACTCAAAATAGCTCCAACCAAATCTACAGCGTCACTTCTCACCAACTGGACAAAAGAACACAAATACATACCTCATCTCTACATCAACAACACTCTAATACCACACACAAACACACCGAAAATTCTTGGTATAACATACGATACATCCATGTCTTTCAAACAACACATCACAAACATAAAAAACAAATGCACACCTAGACTTAACGCACTTAAGTCAATCACTGGAACAACATTTGGACAAAACAAAGAAACTAATAAAACAATATACAAACAATGCATACGCTCAGTGATGAATTATGCGAGTCCTGCATGGGATTCTAATCTCAGTGAGACACACCACAACACCCTTCAAATCATACAAAACAAAGCCCTAAAAACAATTACAGGCTGCACAAATACAACACCTACAGACCATTTACACCATGAAAGAAAAATCCTCAAAGTCAAGGACCACCTCGACATGAGAGGCACACAAACACTTGCCGCAGCCACCACAAACACATCACACCCGCTACACTACATAGCAGAACACCCATACACACCAACAAACATTAAAACAACACCCAAAGACCTTTATCACACGCAGATACTCTCTTCTCTTCCTCCACAACCACCAAATACCAGCCTCCGGAAACATATTCATAATCATATCACTCACCGCTCCATTAACACACTGAAAGACAACACACTGCTGCATGCCAAACCCCCTGATATCCACCCTTCTGAATTCTCTCTCCCACGAAAGGACAGAGTCCACCTGGCCAGACTGCGGTGCGATCACCACCCAGCACTTCTAAGCTACCAGAAGAGGCTGGATGACCGCATTGTGAACAGCTGCCCAGGATGTAACACTTCACCCCATACCATTCAACACATAATGGAAGACTGCATTATACACAATCATGCATGCAAACAACACAACATACACTCTATAAAGGATTTGTGGGAAAACCCAGTTTCATCAGTGGCATTCCTTGGGGAGACGGGACTGTTCGGACAGACAGTCTAGGGAACGACAACAACAACAACAACATACACCTTAGCATGGTTCAATGTACCCCAGTTTGAATAAATTTTGAAAAAAAATTCAGCTGCCAAATTTTCCACTATAAAAACAAGATACATTAAGCTTTCCTGTTGTCAAATTTGTGAAATAGGATGAAGATAAATATGGCATGGAAGAAACATAAGTTTAGCCAAAAGATATTTGCCTATGGCCAGAAATGTCTAAAACCTGTTCAAGTTGCCCCACTCTCCCCTACTCCGCGAACAAAGTAGTGCGAGTTTTCCTCGGCATGATTGTAATGAGAGCCGTCCTTTTCTGTGTCTACGCATTGAGCTGTGAAGATGTCTATTACCATAAGTGTCTGGGGAACCATTATTGGTAAGCATTGATTGAGCAACTTATTGTGTTTAGGTAATGTGACTGATGGAATAATATGTAAAGAGTCAATGTAGAAGTTAAATTAATAAATAATTGATGTATTTGGTTTCTCAGTATAATTGTGGATGAAGAAGATATTTCAGGATAAATGTTATTGAGGCGGGTAAACAAAATCATGATAGGAATCGTGAAGTTGAGTATGATGATTGTTAAATTGATGAAGTGTATTTCGTTATTGTATTGATTGTTAATTTAATAGATTAATTGTGAATGCAAATTAAATTGTGATAATTTGCAGAAACCACACATTTACACACCGTCTGTATGTGATCAAGAATGAAGGGCATAAATAAAGAAGATGGAAGTGTGTGTTGATGATCGATAGTCTTTCCCACACCCTCTGTAACCCCGAGCCGCCGACCTTTCGAGGCGGCATGTACAGTTTCATGATTTTGTCTAAAACAGTTTCATAATATGAGGTGCAGAGAAGGAGGGATGCCAAGCTACAAGACCCATAGGTTGGGACTTCAAGGAGCAGTTAAGCTGCAGGGAAGGATGGAAGCCGGCACGGCAGAGGCCAACGAGTGGTCCGATAAGCAAGTTCTGAAATTGGTAGTGTGACAAGACTTGAATATGATTAAGGAGACTTGAAATTTTGAATTTAAATGAGAAATAACTTTCTAGCTACTATTTATGCTTAAGTTGAATTGTGTAGATCAGTGTTGGACATCTAAGTTGTCACATTTAATTCTGTAACTCTTTAACTTTATAAAGTGACAAGAATAGTGCTGCGATTGAGCAACGAAACTATGAGTGCTTTAATAGAATTCTTTGTGATTGTATTTGAATTAATTATAAAAATCCCAGGTTTATTCAACATTGATTTACGTAAATTAGTATTGAATATCGATTATAGGGTTCAAGAGTGCTTTGACTATAAGTAGACTTGAAATTTGTATTTGAACAAGCATAGTTTTCCAGTTTCTATTCTACAACATGTTGTGAATAATGAAGTTTAAGATTCGAATTTGAGTGAGACAGTTTTCCAGTTTCTGTTCTATAACATGTTGTGAATATTAAGGTTTAAGATTTGAATTTGAGTGAGAGTTTCAGTTTCTATTCTATAACATGTTGAGAATAATGAGGTTTAAGAGTCGAATTTGAGCGAGACAGTTTTCCAGTTTCTATTCTACAACATGTCATGAATAATGAGGCAAAGAATTGAATTTGAGAGAAACTTAGTTTTCCAGTTTCTAATTTGGAACACATTGTGATTAAGGAGACTTGAACTTTGAATGTAAATGAAGAATAGTTTTCTAGTTTCTATTCATCTATCAATAGTGTGAGCGAGTGTTAAACTTTCTAAGATTTAACAAAATGGAAAAGGCCAATGTATCAACTGACAATATTTGTGGCTTAAGAGTCAATCGTGTTCTGGCAATAAGGCAGAACTTATGAGTAAGATACAGGAGTTAGTAACAGCTGAGGAATTAGATGTAGAGGAAGTACATACATATACCAAGGCTTTTTCCCCCTTACAAGGGAGGTAGCCAAAAAGTTAAAGGCATAAAATCATTCCCACCCATTCCATCCCTGAATACACTCCACACCCCTCCACCCTCCCTCTTATCTTAGCACCTCCTGGATGACGGGTCATCCCTGCACCTTGTCCACTGCCCTGGGTCAGAGGCAGTGTCGCAAGACACAGCACATCCACAGCAAGGCCGCTTCATTAAATCGACAACCCCCCCTCTCCGTCCCCCCCATGCATAATGGAGAAGATGGGGAGAAATTCCTTCGGGCAGCGTAAAAAATTTGCTCACACATACTACCTCACCCCCCATCCCCCCACCCATTCCACCTCATGCATCACAACATCATCCATATACAACCATTCTCCATTCACCCCTGCCTTCTGTCCTCTCCCATCCTTACATTCCCCTCTTCCCCAAAGCCCCCTTCACCCCATCCATCCACCTCATCCTAGGACATCCCCTCATGTTCACTCCCTCCACATCTGCCTTCCATACCTCTTTTACTAGTCTTTCTTCATTCATTCTTTCCATGTGTCCAAACCATCCTAATACTCTTGAGGAAGTAGTTCTCGAAATATTAGCTTTCAATAACACACCAGTGGAAGAGGCAATGGATGGTACAGTGAAACCAATAGATGGTGTATCTCAGGCAGGAGAAAGTGACCTAGGTAGTCAAATAGGTAAGGCGATGGCTAAGAGGGCGAGCTTAGACATCAAATTACACAAGCTGAAAAGGAAGCAAGAGTTGGAAAAGGAATTGCATAGATTGAAACAAGAGCAGGATAGGCTTGACTTGGAAATGGAATTAGAATCAGCTGAAGCAGAACTTAAAGTTTTAAGTAAATTTGAAAGTACTGTAGATGTTAATTTAAAAGATGATTCTCGTGATTGCTGAGGTGCAAATTGTAACAATGATGACCAGACAGATAGACATGATTATGACTTTAATGACCAAAACCACGATGCCTGTTCATGTAATTACAAAATTTTGTGAACAGTACGACAAGTACTTTGAATTTGTCAGAGATTTCGACATGTTAATTGATAGCAAGCATGTGTCAGATAATGAAAAGTTACAGTACCTGAAACAATATACAGAAGGTAAACCAAACAAAATAGTTAGAATGTGCTTACATTTAGATCCAAGAGAGGGTTACCAAAAGGCAAGAAATGAATTAACCCTTTACCGCCAAAAGAGGCATTTTTTGTCCCCTTATCTTTAAGTGCAAATCTAAAGCAAAGATTAGCCTGGATTGCTTGCTGTGACAGAGATGGCATATCTGGCACCCTTTGACATCCACTCACAAGTAGGATCTGGCAACTTTAGCCCGACTCCCATCAGTGTCGACAAAAGTGTTGTTGGTTGTGTACAGAAGGCACGTGCAGCTACTTTCTTCATTTTTAGATGACCATGTATGCCAGATCAGGTAAGTCTATGATTTCTAAAAAATCCTGCTAGTTACTAAAGTACAAAAGTCTACATTACTCACCAAAGAATAGCTTGCTGTTGAAAATAAAGGAAACTAGAGGAAATTATGAAAAGGGGACATGTTTGTCCCTTCCGGCAAATGAGTGAAATTGATGATTGTAAACAATGGGCCACCCAATGCTAGTTTCCTTGATATTTACTACAAAATATTCATGTATATTGCAGGATCAACCTCATTTACAGCTTCACGGTTTTATGGGAGGCAGCAAAAATATGAAATATGTCCAAAATTTGGATGACAGTTCAGGTATGTTCACTTACTAGTTCATTTACCTAAACTAGCCTTGCATAAATCTAATTATTGTTATTAACCTAACAGAAACTAAGTTCATCTACAGTAATCATGCCTAACTACATCAACACTAACATGTTCTAAACTGATCTAGTTATATGAAAACTAATCTAGCCTAGCCTAAGTAAGCAGTCTAAAGAAAAGCTATCAACTACACCAACTTTCCCCAAATTAAACAAGCCTAACATAAAGCACTCTCACATATATATATATATATATATATATATATATATATATATATATATATATATATATATATATATATATATATATACACACACACACACACACACTTCAACGAATGGACGGCTTAGAAGACGTTCTGAAGAAAATTGAAGTCTGTGGATCCCAACGCAAAGAGAAGTGCCTAGTGTTTTTGCAGGGTGGGGGGGAAATTGCTCGTGGAGTAGTGGGAACGTAGGGAAAGAGGAAAAGGGGAGGGATTACTGAGGGAAATGGAAGGAAATGAGGAGGGAGTAGACTTTGCCCAGCCAGACAAGCGGAAGGTAAACAAAAGACTTAGCGAGGATCAAATGTCTAATAAAAATGTAAAGATTAGAAGTATAGAGAGGAGCAATACAGAAGAAAGTGACGAGAATATGTTCCAGGGATTTAAAGAGGGTGGGGAGGACACAACCCCCCCCCCCCCGACTGATAAGACTAGAGGAGAGAGTTGATAAGGTGATCGAGGACTTGGAACGTAAGTTAGGTAATGTAGACTCCATTTTCCAGAGAATTGAAAGGTTGGAACAACTAGAGAAGGCTAACAGAAACTTAACTGAAGAAATAGAGGACCTAAAAAGACAGTTAGGAAATGTAAAGGAGGAGAATGAGAAATTGAAGAAGAATAGTAATGAAAATAGAGAGAAAATAGCTACAGAAGTTAAAAATTGGAGAATAACTCAAGAAGGGAATAAGGTTTCATTCACTGACATAGTCAAACAGCAATTGAAAGAACATAATGAAGACTCAGTTATTAAAGTGATGAGACAGAAGGAGAATATAGTAAGAGAATTAGCTGACAAAAAGAAATGTATAATTATATTAGGAATGGAAGAGAAACATAACCCAGATAGAACCGCAAGAATCAAGGAGGAAAATGAAAGAGTAAGCAGTTTATTAAAATTAGTCCAGGAAGATGAACCAGAAATTATAAAGGAAATTGAGGAAAAATTCAGACTAGGAAAATATAGTACAGATAAGACCAGACCAATTAAGATTAAATTCAGGTCACAAACAACGGCAGAGAAAATTCTATCCAAGACGGGGAAACTAGCAACAAATGATCAATATAAAAAGGTATGGATAAAAAGAGAAATGAATAAGGAGGAAAGAGAGGCAGAAAAGAAGAAAAGAATTGAAGCTAAGGCAAAAAACGAGGAAAGAACGGAGTCAGAGAAAGAGAGATTCTATTGGAGAGTAGTGAACATGAAAATAAAGCAGTTCGACATACTAAAGAAAAACATAAGGGAAACAGAGAACACAATGGAAGTGGCAGAAAACTAAGAGTGTCTTACACAAATATAGATGGATTGATAACAGGATTGAATGAACTGAATGATTATTTGAAAGAAAAAGAACCGGACATAATGGGAATTGTAGAAACAAAATTAAAAGGCCCACTACCACCCAACAGTGTAGGACATGATACATACAATTATTGGATTAGAAACAGAGAGAAAAAACAAGGGGGTGGAGTTATGTTCCTGACTAAGAAGGATATAAACGTGAAAGGTGTCATATATGGAAAGAATACAGTAGAGATGATTATGATAGAAGTGGAAGACCGAGATAAGAAGAGCAGAAAATTTGTGATCAATTATGTGCCTCCGAAAACAGCCTCATGGGAGGAGAGTGAACATAAAAGTATGTTAGAGGACACAAAGATAGCATTAACTAAAATAATGGAAGACGGAGGAAGAATAGTTATGATGGGCGACTTTAATTGCAAAGAAATCTGCTGGGAAGAAATTACAGTAAAGAGTGGTGATGACTCATGGGGAAATGCTCTACTTGAGATGATTACTGACCATTCAATGACACAATGGATACAAGAGAACACTAGGTATAGAAATGAAGAAGAACCATCGAGGCTAGACTTAATAATTACATCTGAACCTAGAATAGTGGACAAGATTGAATATAAAACACCAATAGGTAAAAGTGACCACATATTGATTGAACTGGAACTTAATGAAGAAAAATATATGAAAAGAAATGAACAATATAGAAAAGGAAGAATGATGTATGAAAAAACAAACTTTGATAAAATAAGAGAATTCTTCCAACAAGAAAACTGGGAAGAAATATACAAAGAAGAAACATCAGTGGAAGAGAAATGGAATATCTTGACAAAAATTTACAAAAAAGGAGTGGAAAAGTATGTCCCAAGACAAAAACAAGAAAAAGAATATGTAAAATGCTGGTACAACAAAAGTTGTAGGGAGTTAAAAGACAAAAGAGACAAAGCCTGGACCAGATGGAAAAAAGACAGAAGACCTGAAAAATGGAAAATATATACTGGTTATAGAAATGAATATGTACAAAAGTGCAGAGAGGAAAAAAGAAAATATGAAAAAGATGTTATAGAAAAGTGTAAAGATCAACCAAAACTATTCTACAGATTTGTAAACAATAAACTGAAAAACAAACAAGACTTGGAGAAATTAAGACAAGGAGGAGTTGAATACACTGAGGAAATGGAAATGGCAGAAATTATGAACAAACATTTTAAATCAGTGTTTACAAGGGAAAATATACAACCTGAAGAGATTGAGTGGAAGGAAAAAGTCCCCCCCATGGAAGAAATAGAAGTAACAAAGAATGAAATATTGACACACTTGGGTAATTTTGATGTCAGAAAATCGCATGGGCCAGATGAAATAGCAAACTGGATTCTGAAAGAATGCAGGAATGAACTGGCAGACAAAATACATAGCATAATAAGCAGTTCCTTAAAAGAAGGAAAAGTTCCAGAAGATTGGAAAAAAGCAAATATAGTACCTATATATAAAGGAGGAAATAAAGAAGAACCTACCAACTATAGACCAGTCTCTCTAACAAGTACAATAGCAAAAATATGTGAAAGAATTATCAAAAGTAGATGGGTAAAATACTTGGAAAAAAACAACGTACTAAATCCAAGGCAATTTGGATTCAGACAAGGGCGATCATGCGTCACCAATTTAATATGTTTCTATTCAAGGCTAATAGATATAATACAAGAAAGAGATGGATGGGCTGATTGTGCATTTCTAGACCTAAAAAAAGCTTTTGACAAAGTACCACATAAGAAGCTGCTTAAGAAATTAGAATATGAAGGAGGAATACAAGGTAAATTGCTAAATTGGATGGAAGACTTTTTGCAAGACAGAAAAATGAGAGTAGTGATAAGAGATCAGCACTCAAAATGGAATGAAGTAATAAGCGGTGTCCCGCAGGGAACAGTTCTGGCCCCAATAATGTTTGCTATATATATTAATGATATGGATGAAGGAATTGAAAGCTATATGAGCTTCTTTGCAGATGATGCAAAACTACTGAAAAGAATGAAAACTGAAGAAGATTGTGAATCACTACAGAGAGATCTAAATAAAGTACAGGAATGGAGTAGGAAGTGGGAGATGGAGTTCAATACAAAAAAGTGTAGTATAATGGAATTTGGAAAAAGCAAAAACAGAATAACAGGATCATATAATTTGGGAGAAGAAGGAATAAAAAGAGTAGAAAATGAGAAGGACCTGGGAGTCATTGTTATGAATAATATGTCACCTGAGAAACATATAAATAAGATTTTTGGAGAAACCTATAATTTAATAAGAACAATCAAAGTGGCATTTACATACCTGGATGAAGAAATGGTGAGGAAAATCCTAATCACCCTGATAAGACCAAGATTGGAATATGCAGCAACGATATGGTCACCAAGTACAAAAAAATGTATAAAAAAACTTGAAAGAATACAAAGAGCAATTACAAAATTGGCACCAACACTCTCAAAACTATCATATGAAGAGAGACTACAAAAACTTAAACTACAGACACTAGAGCAAAGAAGAGAGAGAGGAGATTTGATAACTATTTACAGAATCATGAAAGGCATAGAAATTACTGATAGAGAGAATCTGATAAAATGGGATGACAGAAATACAAGAGGACACGGAAAGAAAATAAAAAAAGACAGCTATAGAAGAGATTTGAAAAAGAACAGCTTTCCTCACAGAGCAATAGACAGTTGGAACAAGTTAGATGAGAAAGTGGTGTGTGCAAAAACAATACACGAATTTAAAAATAGTTTAGATAAAATGAGATATGAAGACGGGACCCCACGAGCATAGCTCCCCTTCCCGTAAAATACAACTAGGTACAACTAGGTAAATACACATACATTATTATCTATTATTTTTTTTACAGATGATAGTGAAGATGAGGCTGATGATTCCACAGTGGTGATTGAGATTGTTGCTACAACATCAGTTCCAGAACAAACGGAGAGTCGACATAAGAAAAAGCGCCGTCTTTACTGGAACCATATAGACAAGAAAGACTGTCCAAGTACTGTACCAATTTTTGACATCACAATGGATTAGGAAGACCATGTTTTGCTGAATCCTATTAACTATTTTCGGAATTTTATCAGTTCTGACATCACAGACTTACTTGTGAAGCAGTCCAACCTTTATGCAGTACAGCAAAACCCAAGGAAGCCTCTGGATGTAGACAAAAATTAAATGGAGCAATGGTTAGGTTTGTGCTTACGCATGTCACTTAGCAAACTCCCTGATACTAGTAGGTTGCATTGGTCAGGAATGGATGAAGCTGTAGCATCAATTATGAGTAGAGACAGGTGGGAGCAAATAAAATCTAAGCTTCATTTAGTAGATAACACCGCAAATAATGATACAGATAAGTTATTCAAAATAAGGCCACTCATTGATAGGCTAAAAGATTCATTCAGGCAGACACCAATGTTGGAACATTTGTGTGTTGATGAGCAAATTGTTCCATTCAAGGGTATTTCTTCCCAAAAAAACACACAAATGGGGATATAAACTTTTTGTCTTGGCTGACCATACCATAAGGGCTATGTTTAAGATTTTTTCCCATACACTGGAAAGATAAGCAGAGTGGATAATGTAAATGTACCAGACCTAAAGCCTTGTGCAAATGCAGTCCTTCAACTTGCTGAAAGTATTCCTAGTTTTAAAAACCACAAATTATACTTTGATAACTGGTTTACAAGTCTGCCTCTCATTGAACACTTGGCCACTAGAGGTATATGGTGCTGTGGCACTGTGCAACCCTTGAGACTGCAAAACCTAACATTCAAAACAGACAAGCAGCTGACAGCACAAGGTCGTGGTTCTTATGGTGAGTGGGAAACTCAGGGTGACAATGTAAAAGTAACAGCAGTAAAATGGATGGACAAAAGATCTGTTCACTTAGTTTCCTCATTTTTAGACAGTTCTATGGATAAATGTCAAAGATATGATAAGAAAGTCAAAGAAAAAGTTGAAGTCCCACAGCCAAATATGGTGAAACCGTATAACAGCTACATGGGTGGTGTTGATCTGTGATCAGATGATAGCTTACTATAGAACGTTATTCAGATGAAAGAAGTACTACCATAGGTTCATCTTCCATCTCATAGATCTGACAGTAGTAAATAGTTGGATGCTCTATAGGCGTGATGCAGAGGCTTTGAATCTGAGTAAACAAAAGCAGACTCCTCTTTATGAGTTTAAGTTCAAGATAGCAAATTCGTTGATGATTGGAAAAACTGTCCATAAAGAGAGAGGGAGACCTAGCATCTCTGTTGAGAGTGCCTTTAGAGCCAAAAAGAAAAGTGGAAGGGCAACAAAGCCTATTCCAAATATTGATTTCAGAGGAGATGCTGTAGGCCACTTTCCAGCAGTTTCACCAAAAAGAGCCAAATGTAAACTGCCTGGGTGCAATGGCAAAGTACAGATGTACTGCATCAAATGCAATGTACATTTGTGCTGTGATACAAAGAGAAACTGTTTCCAAGTTTTCATACAAAGATTTTTCAAGATACTTTGAATAATAAGTTTGATATCAGAGACTTTTTTTTCATGTTACTAACTTTTTTCTTTGTTTATGTCTTTGCACCTGTGTGCAGTAATTTCTTCACCAAAAGCGCTTTTCTTTCATTTCAATTTTTTTTTTCAGTGTGTCAAAAAAAGGACTGTGCCTGAAGAGACAAACTTGTCCCCTTTAAAATTTTTATATAAAATGGTTTCATTAGTTTTCATTACAACAGGATGTATTTTCTTATAATGAATAAAGAAATGTGTGCCATGAGCAGATGTGAAATGGGGTAAGAGTATGACAAAATTTTGAAAGTAATAAAAAGATGTTTTGGAAGGAAATTAAAAGAGAAAAAGGAGGCGAATCAAGTAGAGAAGAAAAGGTAAAAGGTGCAGATGGAGAGATGATAATGTTAAAGAAGGCAGTGAGACGAAGGTGGGCCAAGTATTTTAAGGAGTTGCTAAATGTGAAGGAGGATAGGGAGGGAAAGGTAGTTGCAGTGGGAAATGCTAAGAAAATGAGAGTGATGTGTGAAGAAAATGGAGAAATAGGGAAGGATGAAGTGAAAGCAGCTGTTAACCCATTCAACTCCGATGACAAGATGTCTTGTCATTTGGTCAAATAAAACAAAAAATCATAATAAAACAACAAAATGTTTGATGATCAAACAGCACCAGAAAAATATGACGTCGTCAGTCCTCCTCGAGGAGGAGGACTGACGATGTCATATTTTTCTGGTGCTGTTTGATCATCAAACATTTTGTTGTTTTATTATGATTTTTTGTTTTATTTGACCAAATGACAAGACATCTTGTCATCGGAGTTGAATGGGTTAAGATGATGAGAGCAGGTAAGGCACCTGGTCTGGATGGATGCCATGCAGAATGTCTAAAAAAAGGAGGTACAGTGATGGTGGACTGGCTGGTGAGGTTGTTTAATGTTTGTTTGAGAGAGGGTAGAGTGCCGGACGACTAGAGGAGTGCCTGTATAGTTCTGCTTTACAAGGGAAAGGGACAAGTGTGAGTGTAGTGGTTTCAGAGGGATCAGCTTGTTGAGTGTAGTTGGGAAGGCTTATGGGAGGGTCTTGATTGAGAGGATTAGGAGAGGAACAGAGGGAGTAATTGGTGAGGAACAGTGTGGGTTTAGGACAGGTAGGGGTTGTGTAGATCAGATCTTTGTGGTAAGACAGGTATGTAAGAAAGCTATAGGAAAAGGTAAGGATGTTTTTTTGGGCTTTTTGGATCTGGAAAAGGCTTATGACAGGGTAGACAGGAAGCCATTGTGGGAGGTACTGCAGATATATGGGATAAGAGGAAAGCTGTTAAGAGCAGTCAAGAGTTTTTACGAGAGTAGTAGAGCTTGTGTTAGGATTAGAGATGGAGAGAGTGAATGGTTTGAGGTAATGGTGGGACTTCGTTAGGGGTGTGTTATGTCGCGCTGGCTGTTCAATCTTTACATGGATGGGGTGGTGCGAGAGGTGAATGCAATGGTAGTGGGTCAGGGGTTGGAGATGATTAAAGAAAATGGAGAAAAGTGGGAGGTGAGCCAGTTGTTATTTGCGGACGACACTGCGCTTGTAGCAGGATCAGAGGAGGGATTGAGGAAGTTAGTGACAGAGTTTGAGGTGTGTGAAAGAAGGAACCTGAAGATAAATGTGGGGAAAAGTAAGGTGATGAGATGTACAAGGAGAGAGAGAGTGACAGCAGGCTGGAGGTGAGCATTAAGGGTGAAAGACTGGAGGAAGTGGATAGTTTTAGATACTTGGGTGCGAATGTGGCAGGAAAGGGAGGAGTTGGGGTGGAGGGAGAATGTAGATTGAGAGAAGCGAGTAAATGGAAAGAATGAGTGAAGAAAGATTAGTGAAAGAAGTGTGGAAGGCAGAGGTAGGAGTGAATATGAAGGGGCGTCCTAGGATGAGATGGATGGATTGGGTGAAAGGGGCATTACAAAAGAGAGGAATGTCTGGAGGAAGGACGGGAGAGGACAGAAGATAGGGGTGAATGGAGAGGGGTTGAGTATAGATGATGCTGTGATGGATGAGGGGGAGTAGGTGGGGGATGGGGGGGTGAGGAAGTATGAGAAAAAAATTTGGATTTCTCCCTGTCTTCTCCTTTTCTGCATGAGGGGATGGAGAGGGGGGGTCGCTGAATTTATGAAGCGGCCTTGCTGAGGATGTGCTGTGTCTTGCGACACTGCTTCTGACCCAGGGCAGTGGACAGGATGCAGGGATGACCCATCATCCCAAGATAAGAGGGAGGGAGGAGGGTGGAGGGGAGTGGAATATATAGGAAATGGAATGGGTGGGAGTGGTTTCTATGCCTTTTTCTTTTTGGCTACCCCCCTATGTAGGGGGAAAAAGCCTTTGGTATATGTATGTAAAATTCAGGCGGTAAAGGGTTTAAGAAAAGATATGGAAATAAAGAATGAATTGCTTTAATACACATAGATAAAGTTCTTGCTTGGCCTGATATGAAAGAGGAAAATGTCGAGATGTTAGACGAATTTATTGTCGAATTAGATTCATGTACAAGTGCTATGTCCAGTATACAATGTGGACTTTCAGAATTACAGAATCTTAGGACTTTACATCAGTTAGTTGGGAAATTGCCCAGGTATTTAAAGGATAGATGGAGAAGAATAGCTGACGAATTAGCTGAGAGTGGGAGATTAGTAGACATTAAAGAATGTCAGATTTTTAGAAAAGGAGGTAAGAATATTGAATAACCCAACATTTGGGAGAAGTGTTAAAGAAGGATTTAGAGATAACAGTAGAAGCAAACACATGGAGTTCAAATAGAAAGATGAATTACAAGAGAAGTATAGATTCAATTGATAGAAGGGTTCATGTCAATGTGACACAGAAAGCAAGACTTTCTTGTTGGAAGTGTCAAGAAGAACATATTATTGATGTGTGTCCTCAATTAAGATGATTAACTTATAAAGAGATATTAGACAAGGCTTACAGTCTAGAACTCGGTTTTAAGTGTTTAAGGAAGGGCATAAAGCGTCACAGTGTAGAATAGTTTGAACTTGTGAACAATGCGGTGGTTCACATCTTACAATTATGCATAGGACGAGTAAGAATTTCAGGGACAAAGGAAGTAAAGAAGTAACGGCAAATCCAGTGGTCACCAATAAGGTTGATGATTTTAAAGTTCAAGTATTATCCAGTTAACTGAAAGATTTAGTAGGAGACACAACTGCCATCCCTGTTCAAGTAGAGTTAAATGATAAGGTTGTTAATACCAGATGTTACCTTGACAATGGTAGCTCCGTCACACTTTGTACTAAGAATTTATTGCAGAAACTTGGAATGACAGACATGAACCATCAGTCAGCTACTTTACAAGTTAGTACAATGGTAGGAACGAAAGTAATGTCTTAATGTTGAAGGGATGTCCGTAGCTGACGTAGAAGGAAATAACCAAATTAGATTACCACCTGTATTTGCAGTGAAGAAACTTCCTTTTAATCAAGGTCATAATTAGAAACACAGAAGTGGAAACATTTGATGAAACAAGAATTTGATCACAGCCAAGGAGAAATAGAAATTATGATAGGAAGCAATGTACCGGAAGTGTCTGAACCTTGGGAGGTAGTGCATGCAGAGAAAGTAGGAGATCCATATGCTGTGAGAACACGTTTAGGATGGGTACTGTGTGTTGTGATTGCGTGAGGAGGAATGGGGTGGGGGGTGGGGTGGTGTGTGTGAGTAAATTTTGACGCAGCCCGAAGGGATTTCTCCCCGTCCTCTCCTTATATGCAAGGGGGGACGGAGAGGGGGGGTCGCCAATTAAATGAAGCGGCCTTGATGTGGATGTGCTGTGTCTTGCGACACTGCTTCTGACCCAGGGCGGTGGGCAGGGTGCAGGGATGACCCGTCATCCAGGAGGTGCTCAGATGAGAGGGAGGGTGGGAGGGGTGTGGAGTGTATTTAGGGATGAAATGGGTGGGAGTGTTTTTATGCCTTTCCCTTTTTGGCTACCTCCCTTGGAAGGGGGAAAAAGCCTTGGTATATGTATGTATGTACTGTGTGGAAGAATAATAGACAATACTCAAGAAGTTGCTGTGAATAATATAAAGGTTGATGGCAATCATTTAGAGAGGAAATTAATGAGTCTTATAATAGAGAGTTTGTGGATTCATCACTGAATTCGGTAGAACCAAGCATGGAAGATAGATGGTTACAATTTGTAAGTCTGAGTGTAGGCAAATGAATAATGGAAAGTACAAGATTCCTTTACCAATGATAGAGAAACTGATGGTAGTTCCTGATAGTGAACCTATGGCGTTTCAAAGATTTCAGCGGTTAAAGCGTAAATTCAAGGATGTTGAATATTATAGGCAGTATAAGCAATTTATGATTAATTTACTAGAGAAAGGGTATACTAGAAAAAGTTCCTAAGTGTGAGGTGAAGAATCAGTAAGCATGGTATATTCCACACTTTTGGAGTGCGTCATCCTACCAAAAAGGATAAAGTGCATGTAGTATTTGATTGCGCAGCCCATGTGAATGATTTGTCTTTAAATCTGTTGCGACAAGGACCTGATACAAGTAATCTTCTGTTAGGTGTCCTTTTGAGATTTAGACTTCGACTACATGTGTACTGCAGATATAGAAACTATGTATTATCAAGTTAAAGTACCTGAAGATGATAGAGATTATTTGCGTTTTTTGTGGTGGAAAGATGGACAAATAGGAAGTGATATAGTTAAGCTGCGGATGACTTCTCATCCATTTGGTACTAGTTACTCACCTAGTATTGCAAATTATGCTCTAAAACAAGTTGTGCAAGATCACAGCAGTCAGTTTCACACATCAGTATGCGAAATAGTTTTCAACAACTTCTATGTAGATGACCTTTTGGTGTCATCCAATGAAACTGAAGAGTTGATTGACAATAGTGTTAATGTGATAGACCTTTGTAGTAAAGGTGGATTCAATTTGACAAAGTTCAATAGCAATTCCTTTAAAGTTTTGAATAGCTTACCCAAAGAAAAGTGTAGTGATAGCATAGAAGTTCATCAAGGATGAAGATGTAGTAAGAAAGACATTAGGATTAAACAAGTCTCTTGGCAAAAATAAGTACATCACTCAACGTTGATGAGATACCTTGGACTACGAGAATTGTTAGCAGTAATTGGTTAAGTTTACGACCCATTGGGTATATTAGCACCAGTTGTTCTTGAAGGAGGAATATTGTTACAAAATTTATTTAGAAATGGCAGTGGATGGGATTGTGGTTTGAGTGAAAGGGATAAAGGACAAATAAATGTTTGGATGTCAAGTGTGAACAAGTTCAAGCTGTTTAGCATTGATTGTTGTACGAAGAAAGGTATAATGTCAAAAGTAAGAGTCAATTCAGTGTCACATTTTTTGTGACTAGTGAATTAGCATATGGTTCAGTGGTATATTTAAGATACAAACATGTTGATGGTACAATCCAGTGTAGCTTCATTTTGGGTAAAGCCAAAGTGGCACCTCTGAAATCAATTACCATTGCAAGACTTGAATTGGTAGCAGCCACACTTGCCATTAAATTGAAGTGTGTGATAGCGAGAGAATTACCTATAAAGATGAGTCAAATTTAATTTGGACAGCTTCAACTACAGTGTTAAAATACTTGTATAATGATCACATAAGATTCAAAACCTTTGTAGCTAATAGAGTGTCTCAGATTCGAGAGAATTCTGAGGATGTATGTCTCAAGCAAATATAATCCTGCTGATGATGCTACCAGAGTTAGACAAACGAGTAGATGGTCTGAAGGACCTGCTTTCTTGTCTCAAAATGAGGAGTTCTGGCCAGTCCAACCGCAGATAAGCAAGGAAGATGTTTCTAATCTTGAAATTAAGAAGGTTTTGAGAGTTCAAGTAGAGCCAATACAGAATGACACAGTTGATCCTGTATTGTTACAACTAGTGTGTCATTATTCTTTATGGTTTAAATTGCTTAGAGCATGTAGCTATCTTATATTATTTGTCAGATATTTGCAAAGACAAAGGGTGTCAATTACCGAACTTAATGTTCAATTAATGGATGTTGCGGAAGAAAGTAATCAAATTTGTGCAAAACTGTTTTGCAAAGGAAATTGACTGTTTATCAAGAAATTATACTATTAATCTTTCCAGTTCTATAAGGAAACTTAAACTGATGTTGCTGAATGGTATACTCAGGGTAGGAGGTAGACTAGTTAACTTAGAATTGCCCTTGGATATGAAACATCCAATTACTCTTCCCCATGAACATCATGTGAGTTTAATCATTCAACATTATCACATGAGAGTACGACACATGGGAAGGCAAGCAGTGTTAAATCAATTGAGACAGAAATACTGGGTAATTAAAGGTAATTCAGCTGTAAGGAAAGTATTGTCTAAATGTGTCACTTGTAGACGTTTCAAGAGTCCAACAATCACTCAAGAGATGGCAGCCTTGCCAGTAGATAGAGCAAACGTAAATCAGAAACAATTTTTTGTGACTGGAGTGGATTGCTTTGGGCCATTTTTTGTGAAAAGAGCATGGTCTCAAATCAAGAGATATGGAATAATATTTACATGTTCCATTAGAGCTCATCTTGAAGTTTTACATGATTTAACAGCAGAGCATGATAAATGCATTTATCGGGTTTATATCTAGACAGGGTACAATTAGTAAATTAATTAGTGATCACAGCACAAACTTCATTGAAGCAAACAAGGTATTGAAGGACAATCTTACTATGCATCACATTGGTACTGAATTAACCATAAGAGGTGTGGATTGGGTATTCACTCCTCCTGGAGGTTCTCATCATGGTGGTGTTTTTGGGAGAATGATAGGAGTAGTCAGACGAGTTTTGGAAGTTGTGATAGGTTCACAAACTTTGTCTGATGATAGTTTGAGTACATTTTTTTGTGAAGTTGAGAGCACACTTAACAGTCGTCCTCTAATTCTAATATCGAATTATGTAAACGATTTGTGTCCCAGCACCCCTAATTCGTTAATTTGGATAATTATGTAGTGACACTTGATAGCCAAGAAACTGCGAGAGTAGAAAGAAATGGAGACAGGTACAATATTTAGCAAAAGAGTTTTGGCGAAGATGGCAAAAGGAGTACTTGCCTTGTCTGCAGGGATGCCAGAAGTGGCTGAAGGTAAATAGAAATCTCATAGGAGATATTGTCTTGATGGTAGAGAATAATACACCACGTAGCTATTGGCTATTAGCAAGGGTTGTAAGAGTGATGAAGAGCAAAGATGGACTAATTAGACAAGTGGAAATAGTATGTGGCAAAAGACTATAAGCGACATATTTCCAAACTAATACTACTATTAGAAGGTGACTTACTGTAGTAATTTGTGACCTCCCGTCAGTGGTTTTGTGATCCTAGGGGATCACAAGGGGGAGGGTGCAAGTGCCGATTGCACTATCTATGGAAATATTGTATAATGTATGGAATTGTAATAGCATATTGAACTGATGTACATGTAAAGAGATGTAGTACGTAGAAGTAACAGCAATTACGGCCTGTGAGGTTGAGCACCTGGTTTTGAGTCGTATGTAACAAAATGGAAAATGTTATTGTATAAGATTGATGGAATATAGTGGTCCAGTGTGTATAATAAAATAAAACAAGATTAAAGAAACACTAGAGAAGCAAAGAATGTTAAGTAGAACATGACTTATTTGTTTATGGTCCCTTATATGTAGTACTCCGTCAACAAAGTAGTGCAAATTTTCCTCGGGATGATTGTACTGAGAGATGTCCTTTTCTGTGTCTACACATTGAGCTGTGAAGATGTCTATTACCATAAGTGTCTGGGGAACCATTATTGGTAAGCATTGATTGAGCAACTTATTGTGTTTAGGTAATGTGACTGATGGAATAATATGTAAAGAGTCAATGTAGAAGTCATTAATAATTGATGTATTTGGTTTCTCAGAATAATTGTGGATGAAGAAGATATTTCAGGATATATGCTATGGAGGCGGGTAAACAAAATCGTGGTAGGAATCGTGAAGTTGAGTATGAGGATTGCTAAATTGATGATGAAGTGTATTTCGTTATTGTATGGATTGTTAATTTAATAGATTAATTGTGAATGCAAATTAAATTGTGATATAATTTGCAGAAACCACACATTTACACACTGTCTGTATGTGATCAAGAACGAAGGGCATAAATAAAGATGATGGAAGTGTGCATTGATGATTGCCTTTCCCACACCCTCTGTAACCTCGAGCCGCCAACCCTTCGAGGCGGTGTGTACAGATAGGCAGGACCAAAATGTAAACAAGCATTGTATTGCTATTCGGGGGAAAAAGTGGTATTGGTGTATATTTACTTGGTTGATTGATGTAACAGAACAAAATGCTTGGTTGTTGCATAAGAATTCTGGCGGAGGGATTGGCACAGTTTGAATTCAAGGAACAGATTGCTCAGACGCATCTTACTTGATTTGGTACACCACCTAAGGGAGCTGGGAGACCACCGTCCTACTCAACAAAGGGTGACAAACGAGTGTTAGAAGATATTTGTTTTGATGGAATAAAACATTTTCTTGTGGAAACAAGATAATAAAAGATGCACTGGAGAGGGATGAAAGAAAAGACCTTTAAGTTAGTGTAGCAAATGTAATGTAGGTCTTTGCTTGGTATGTAATCTTTTATTTCATATCAAATAATGATGATGTGCTCTGGGTATTTACATTCTGATCAATATTGCCTTTTACCTTTTACATGCAAATCAAACTTGAGGTAATATGTATTTGAACACAATTTGGAACTAATTATTACTTTAGTAGCTCACGCAATAGTTCAAATGTTTGTTTTAGTTTTGCCATTTTCCAGTATTTGGCATAATTTTGATAAAAATATTGAAAAGGTTACACATCATTGTTAATTTTAGATTTGCAATAGCCTACAGTTGTACTATAACTTATCAATTTACAAATAAATAAGTCTATTTCTGATACAATTGTTTTTTCTTTCAACATAAAAAAATTGTACTTGGATGTGTTCAGTGGTACATATATGGCACATCATATTTTAGCAATACTATTGCAAAGAAATGTAAACCAAGACATTTTCCTAATCATTTAGGTAGAACCAACACCAAAAATTAGAAAATATGAAATTACTACACAAAAAATAATTCGAGCTGAAATGGGTTGATGATAGGGTAACCCAGTTCACCTCAGGAATGATGAGTTCCTATGATTGCTCGATCCAAGGCATACGAACTACTCCTTATCACCCCCCAATGCAATGACCTTTGTGAGGTTCAAAGGCACATTTAAAGAATGCTAAAGCATCCTAAAATCCATTGGAGAAAACAAAAATGTCAATGCAATATATCTAGACTTTGCAAAAGCCTAATAAAGTTGACCATATCCCTAGATTACTCGACCTGTGCCATTTGGAATCACAGTATGCAGTCATATGTTTTAAGCTGTATGGTTTTCACACAAATGTCTAACTGGAAACTTTTAACATTTATATCGTCACTACTGACCTAGGAACAAGTGTGGATATACACGCCTTTGTACTCTGCCTTTATACAAGCTCCAGTTAAGTTCCAGTGATTCCATATGGCACAGGTCAAGTATAATAGGTGATTTTATTGAAAAAAGAAAGATAAACATATGGTATAATGTGTGTTTACATGATGGCTCAGGAGAAGCTTTGAGACGTGTTTTAGCCATAAATGGATATGTAGGTTGTAAATATGACCCACACTGTACAAATGAAGTGCGTATGTCTTTTTCTTTCATTTTCCTGCTAGGTAGACCTGATTAGCCATGAAACGGAGCCGCTTTTACACTGTTGATCAGTTAGTGACGCTGGTAAACTCGGATGAGTTCCAGCGTGACTTGGACAATATGTTGGGGTCGGCCGGTGATTCCAACACGACCACTGGGATGGTGCAGGGGGATGCTGCTGGAGGGTCGCAAGTCAGCCCCATCACAGGGGACATAGCAGCATCAGCTACCATTATTCTACCATCTCCTGTGTGTCCTGGACCATCAGAGACAATAGAATGTGTAGAAGAACCTAGTGGTAGTCTAAGTCATATAGTAACACCGCACAAGGGTCAGGAGCCACCCGAGGTAGTGGTGGAGGCGCTAGTGGACCCGTCAATCTCTCCAGTCCCCTCAACATCACGAACTGTGAGACGTGCACAATACACGTCGACCCCACAACCCAAAAAATGTCGTATTTGGGTTACTTAAGAGCCCAGTGATGATTCTAGTCCTGGTTATATTCCAGGAAGTGACAGTGAATGTGACTCGCCCTACCCTATTTCATCTGATACAGTTGTACCAACCCCTTCTCACAGCCCACCACAACCACCAACACCATTGTCTTCAGCTCAAGCCTCACAACCAACACCGTCCCGTCACCCCTTCCACCAGGCCTGGTGATGCTAACCAGCACCTGTTCAACTTATCTGGTACCCAGCTACGCAGTTCAGATAAAAAAAAATTAAGGTGTAGTAAACCTTATCCACAAAAGACCACAGCTAAACATCCAGCTAGACAATACACAAAAGGACTAACAGATACGTCAAAGGATGCTGAATCTGCCAGGGATTTTTTTTTACTGTTTCTCACTGATGATATGCTGCAAATGATCGTAACTTATACCAATCTGATGATCGATTGCATGGCACCCAAGTATGCTGATCAGCCTAAGGGATCATGCTCCCACACATGCCCAGAGGAAATATTAGCCCTCATGGGCACTCTTATAGAGAGTGGAAGCAAACAAGACAACAAAAGAACTGCAAAAGAAATGTTCGATCCACTTCATTGCCCACTGTTGTACCGTGCTGGGCTAAGCGAGTCCAGATTCTCTTTCCTTTTATGGGCCCTATGTTTCGATGACCTCACCACCCGAGAGGAACACAGAAGGACTGACAAGATGGCATCATTCAGGGACATGTGGGAACTATTTATAAGAAATTGTAAAGAAAACTATGTACCTGTGGACGAGCAGATGTTGGGTTTTCATGGACGCTGCCCCTTCAGGTTCTACATCTACTAATAAAAAATTAATTTCAATACCGTGATCGACCACCGGCGGTACATGGTAATTCTGTGACACGCGCAGCGCTACCTCATGTAAAGCTTTGCTCCATACCTTTGGCAAATTACCATGGGTGTGTAAGATGTCAGACGACGCAGCAGCTAGGAAGAAGCGCCAACGTCACTTTTGGAAGTGGGTGACTGATACGAAGAATGCATCTAAAAGTGAGGTATCAAAGGACCTTAAAACACTAAACACATTAAGGGCAGAACATAGCAAAAACTTTCCGGACCTTTATGGTACCAAAAAGTCCTTTTCTCTTAGCGAATCCGTGAAGGAGTTTCATCGTAAGATATTGAAGTTCAATATCACAATACGAGAATCCGATGATTTTACATATTGTGATGAAATGTTTGATGGTTTGCCATTATTTGATGGTGAAATAGAGGATAGTGTTTCTGGTAATTTTCTGAAGCACTATTTAGCGGGCTACAAGAGCTTTACGAAAAATGGAGGTGTGTCTAATCACAGAACTTATCAGATGCATTATTTGGACATGCTTTTCAAGAACTTCAAGCGAATTGAACGGAAAAATAAGTACGCTATACGAAAAGACAAAGAGGTACATAAAAAAGTGTTGCTGAAACAAAAGGAAGAGAGGATACAAAATGAGAAAAAGGAACAAATAAAAAGATTGAGAAAAAAAGGAAATGCGAAAGAGGAAAATTGAAGAAACAGCCAAGCGGAAAGCGTTGAGGAAACTAAAAGTTAGTATAGAGAATGAAGGGTTGTTGAGAAAGTTAAACAACGAAGAATTGAAACTTTTAAGTGAGGATAGAGAAGAGCGACGATTGAAGCAAAAGGAGGACAGTGAAAAAACTGTAATGGATGATTTCGATATGGGGGGAACTTGAAGAAACTACACGTAACGAATCAAAAGTTAAACCTCACTATATCGGAAAACTCGGCGACTTCAAATGTAAATTCTGCCAGGCATTGTTATGGAAAAAAGAACCCAAGACTCTATGTTGTAATTCTGGGCAAGTGCCTCCCATTAACCCTTCAGTTATTGAAGATGGAGACATACTTCAACTTTATGAGGGTAAAACGGAGCTCTCTGAGCGGTTTTTGAATAACATAGCGGGTTTTCCTTTACATCTTTATGTACATCAGGAAGATTAGAAAATTATGCAGATAAAGCTATGTGCTATAAGATCCAAGGAAGAATATACCATAAAATAGGGTATTTGAGACCCAAACATCATCAAGCATCATTTGGATTATTTAAAAATGAAAGGGGTGTTTTGTGGAAAAAGAAAACCGATTGTTTTCTGGATCTTTATTTCTATCACGATGTCGACCAACAAATAAAATTCAGAGCTAACAAAATAACGAATGCGTCTAATTTTTCGAAAAGGGACAGAACCGATAATCCAGCAACTAAAAGTCACCAAAAACGAGAATTTAAAGCTTTTCAGGATAACGAAGCAATAGTACGACTCTTTTTCAATTATTTTACAACCAATAATAAATGCCTCTCTAAAATTTTGAAAGAAGTTGAAACTGCAAAGGATTTAATAAGACTCCATGTAGAAAAGAATGGAAAAGTCCCTGAAGTTTCAATAACTTTGAAGTCCGCGGAAGGCATACAGACCCGCGAACACAAAGGAGTGTATCGTCTACCAACCTCTTCTTCTTCAGTTGGAGCCATCGTTAACTTAGATACTTCAAATCGTCATCTGCAAATAACAATAGAATCTCCCAAACCAGATACGAAATATAATACTAAAATTGTTACCCACGAAAACGTATTCTATGATGACTTCCATTATCCATTATTGATACCTAATGGAAATGTTGGTTATTCACATAGTCTGAAACTGACACAGAAGGAAGGGCGTAATAAGCGGGTGTACGACAGGTTGACCCCTGCTTCCTTTTACTCTTCGATGTACATGGAACGTGAAGGGATTTTCAATTATGTAACAAAATGTCGACGTTTATTACAGCAATTTGTTGTTGACAATTATGTAAAAGTTGAGTCAATGAGGTTAGCATTCATTGAAAATAACCAAAGTGATATCAGAAAAGAACGGTCTGACATTTTGCAGGGAGAAAACGGAAAACATAAAGGGCAGCGGATAATCATACCTCCAACATACGTGGGAGGGCCAAGATACACGAAGCAGCGACAGCAAGATGCGCTTGCTTTCGTGTCCAATTACGGTTCTCCTGATTTTTTCATGACGTTTACGATGAATCCAGCATGGACAGAACTAGAGGAGTCGTCAACACAAACCAAAAGCACGTCGAAAAACAAAGGAGATAGACCTGATTTAGTTAGCAGAATTTTCAAGATGAAAATCGACAGCCTCATAGATGACTTGACAGTCAGATGCGTTTTCGGAAAAGTAAAGGCATATCTTTATAGTGTAGAATGGCAGAAAAGAGCTCTTCCCCATATTCATATTCTCTTATGGATGAAAAACACAGTAAATGCGGAATTGGTTAGTAATATAATATCTGCAGAAATACCAGACAAAAACAAAGAACCGAAATTATTCGAAATAGTTACAAAATGTTTGATCCATGGACCTTGCAAAGGGTTCGATGAATCACTTGTGTGTTGCCAAACAAAATCTGTGCAAGGAAAAAATTGCTGTGGCAAGGGATTTCCTAAACCGTGTAGGGATAATTTGTTATTCGGGAATAACGGGTACCCACTGTACAGAAGAAGGGCTATAGAAGGAGGCAATAGTTTTGAAAAGAAAGTCAAAGGAAACATTGTGAATGTGGATAACTCCTGGGTTGTGCCGTATAATCCGTATTTGTGTCTTAAATATAACGCCCACATAAACGTTGAGTGTTCAAACTCTATAAAAGCTATAGCTTACGTGACTCAGTACGTGAACAAGGGTTGTGACCGTATACTGTATTCAAAAACAAAAGAAGACGACGAAGTCATCAATGAAGTAAGAAATTATCAAGATGCTCGGTACATCAACGCTAACGAAGCTACATGGAAGATATTCAAGTTTCCAATACACAAAAGTTTCCCCCCTGTTACAACTCTAGACCTTCATCTGGAAGGCGAAAACGAAATATTTTTCAAGGAGAACGAAAATGCTGCAAGCTTACAACGTAAAACTGCAAAGGATACTCAACTTACAGCATTCTTCAAGTTATGTAAGGAAAATGAATTTGCAGCCACCCTTTATTATCATGAAATTCCTAACCATTTCATTTATGATAAGGCTAACTCAAAGTGGTTAGAAAGAAAAACTAGGACAGCGGCTCTCGGACGGATAAGGGCTGTTACGAACAAAACAGTAGAACTGTTTTACCTCCGTGTGTTATTGACACACGTCAAGGGGCCTTCATCCTACTAAAACCTCAGGACAGTGGACGGTGTCACACACGACACATACAGGGAAGCAGTCAAAGCCATGGGTTTGCTGAATGATGAAGAAACTTGGTTGAAAACAATAATGGAAATCATCTCTCATACCAACAACAGGGATCAATTGAGAACAACATATGCTAGCATGTTGGTGTTTTCAGATCTGGAGGATCAGAGGAACATATGGGAAGAAACAAAGGATTTATTCGCGAGTGATTACCTTTTTCGTAGAGGGTTAACGGAATATAAACACGAAATATACCGTGATGCCCTCGACGACATACAAGGTATATAATTGTGGCGGAAGCAGGATTGAACAGTACGGTCTACCTCCTTCAAGAAACGGGCAAAAGTTAACCAATATTGTACGTAGAGAGAAGGCATATGATAAAGCAAATCTAGCAGAGGAAGTGAAGGAAAAGATACTGTTGATGAACGAGAAACAGAGATACTGTTACGACACTATAATGGAAAGAGTACTAAATGGACACAAATACCCCGTAAACGGCTTTTTCATAAATGCTCCTGGGGGAACCGGAAAATCATTCCTTTTGAATGTTCTCTTGGACGCGGTTCGATCAAAGGAAATGATAGCGTTAGCTGTTGCTTCCTCTGGAATTGCTGCAACTGTTCTTTATGGAGGAAGGACAGCCCATAACATGTTCAGGATACCTATTACGGAGCACAATGAAGTACATTCATGCAATGTGAAGAGAAATACGGAGATGGCAAATTTACTTGAAATGACCTCTTTGATTGTGTGGGACGAGGCCGTCATGGCTAACAAAAACACCATAACGGCTTTAGACATTACTCTTCGAGACATATTGGGTGTGAACCGTTTTATGGGAGGTGTGGTATTCGTATGCGCAGGAGACTTTCGTCAAATTCTTCCACTGGTGCGTGGAGGTGATGAAATTGATTGTTGTATAAAGTCAAGTTATTTTTGGGGACATTTGTCTCATTTGGAACTAACACAAAATGTGAGGTTGAAAAATGATTATGTTTTAAATCGTCAAATTTCCTGAGAACTTTTGGAGTTGGGAACAACACATAAAGAGGAATATGTGTTTCCTACTAATTTTGGAGTAATAGTAAACAACAGGGAAGAGTTGGTGAAAAGAGTATACGATAAGTTCGAAGAGAACTTCCTCAACGTTTCTTATTTCAAGAAAAGAACAATCATTTCTCCTACTAACGATGATGTTGATTGTATTAACGACATGGTTTTCAAGTGACTAAACACAGAAGCGAAGATCTATCGAAGTGAGGATACTTCTGTGGATAATGAAATGGACATTCAAACATCAGTATACAATTCTATCAACAGTCCTTCAATCCCTCTTCATGAGTTGAAGATGAAAATCGGGGCTGTTGTGATGGTTATGAGAAATATTTGTCCTCCGAAATTGTGTAATGGAACAAGAATAATAGTCACTAATCTACAAAAGAACATTATTGTTGGTAATATCTTAACGGGCGCATACAGAGGTGAACAGGTTATGCTTCCCAGGATAACATTAGACTCTACAGACACGTCTGTCATATTCAAAAGGAAACAATTTCCTATAAGATTATGCTATGCCATGACAATCAACAAATCGCAAGGACAAACGTTTGATCGTTGTGGATCACTTTTAGACAGAGCCCAGTGTTTTGCTCATGGACAGCTGTATGTGGCGTGTTCACGGGTAACAAGCCACGATTCCCTGATTGTGTACACGGGATACCGTAAGCAGGGAGATGAATATGTAAGGAAACCGGCATGCAATTGCGTGTATAAAGAACTTTTTACCGAAAGAGACAAAAAAACTCCCGTCATTGACAAATGTTCTGGGACTTGAAAGTTATCCATTGTAACGAAGAGGCACGAATAGCTGAAGAAGAACCTGATCATTCAATTTCTGTATTGCCTTCGATTACTGAAGAGGAAGCCGTCAGCATGATCATACCCGAAGAGTTTTATAATAACGATTATTCGGGTAGAGAGGATAACACTGAAATGGCGGAAATGGAACGCGGGAGGGAACTGAAGGAAGAAAATGAGAAACTCAAGAAGGAACTGAAGGACGAGAAGGAAAAACGCAAGAAGGACCTGAAAGCAGATAACGAAAACCATAAGAAAGAATTAGAGAGTGTGAAGGAACTTTCTGTACAAAATCATTGGTAGTAGTGATGAAGATGTATCTCCCCCTATAAAGAAGAGAAAAATTGTAATGGTTTGTTAATAAAACAATGATAATAACACGGTATTCATGTACAACCATGGGCGTAGCCAAGCACCCCTGGCGGAGCCAGGGCCGGCGAAGCCGGGTGCTTGTGGGAAAAAATAAATAAATAAATAAATAAATAAATAAATAAATTAATAAAATAAGGACTGAAAATCATTATGGTATGTGACAACTCCAACAGTTACATGTTGAATGGAATGTTGGACTTGGGTAAATCACAGTGGAACCCATAGCCCCTGGAAAAGTACAAGTAGGGGAATATTACACAATGAAGCTGTGTGAACCATATCTTGACAGTAACAGAAATGTTACTGTCGACAACTGGTTCTTGTCCATGTCACTGGCAAATCAACTCTTCACTATTAAGACAACCATGGTCGGGACACTACGGCACAAAGGGTATGTGCCTGCTGCTATGGCTGACGTGAAGCTCAAGAGGCCCGTGGGGAGCAGCACCTTTGTGTTCAAACAGAACCTGACTATGGTTTCATACAAACCAAGTTCAAGTAAAATAGTGTTGTTATTGTCATCAAAGCACAACACTCCTCAGCTAGGGGAAAAGAACAAGCCCGAAATAATACATTTCTATAATAAAACCAAAGGAGGAGTTGATGTATTGGAACACATGTGTGGCAGGTATTCCTGTAGCCGAGAGACCCAGAGATGGAGCCTTTGTCTTTTTTATGAATTCATCAACATAGCTGTTGTCAATGTTTTTGTTCTAGCAAGGCTGAAAGGTGGTGACAAAGTGCGATGTACTTCCATGCACTCGCTGGCTAGTCAACTTGTGAAGCCATGGGCTGAGGAGCGGATTCAGCAAAAGGGGATGAAGTCATCAGTGATATCTACAATCAAGTTGGGATTCGGCATTATTGATGAGAGGCCAGAGGACCGTTCGTCTAGAATATCACACAACAAGAGGAGATGTGCCTTCTGTCCATTGAAAAATGCCAAGCAGACAAGGGCAATCTGCTTCTACTGTGACAATCCTGTATGCCCAGACCACTCTGATGTCATCTGCAGAGAGTGCCAAGAATAACTGGTAAGTCCAATATACCTAATTTCCAAAGTTTTTATTTATATTACATACATATACCAAGGCCTTTTCCCCCTTACAAGGAGGGTAGCCAAAAAGAAAAAGGCATAAAATCATTCCCACCCATTCCATCCCTGAATACACTCCACACCCCTCCACCCTCCCTCTTATCTTAGCACTCCTGAATGACGGGTCATCCCTGCACCTTGTCCACTGCCCTGGGTCAGAAGCAGTGTCGCAAGACAAAGCACATCCACAGCAAGGCCGCTTCATTAAATCAGCGACCCCCCCCCCGCTCTGTCCCCCCCATTGCATAAAATGAGAGGACGGGGAGAAATCCCTTCAGGCTGCGTCAAATTTTGCTCACACATACTACCTCACCCCCCCATCCACCTGCACACATAAAACAAAACCAGGCACCATTTTTACATAAAAATACATTTACCAAAATCACCCTTTCATTCATTCCAGGCAAGGTCCGTCCTCTGCAGTCTGGGATTGGGAGGATCCAGTGACATCAAATGATGCTTAAAATGTACTTTTATAGTATTAGTTTTCTTCATTTCTTCCATTTTTTGTCTCAGGACCACAGAATCTAAGTATGTTTTTCTCAAAAGTTTTTTTTTTTTTTTTATTGTTCAGAATGGTAATTTTTTGGTTATTACATATACTTTTGTATCTGCTGGGCTCTATAAGCCTTATTTTTCTAAGATATCACCATTTGGTGGAAATAAAATATGTTTACATATTTTATTTTATAATTTTCCTCAACTTATTCCATTTGGATACAGGTCGAGTTGGATCATCACAAGAAGGTAGGTCGAGTAATCTAGGTATAAGATCTTCATTCAAAAGACCAAATCACTAGGGATAAGGGGCAAGCTTGGGGAGTGGATTCAGTCATTCCTTACAAATCATAAACCAATTACCTATGTGGAGGGAACAGCATCAAGACAAGAAGCAGTGATAAGTGCCATTCTCAATTATGATGAACGACATCAACACATATCTCCAGCCCACTACTATCGTTTGCAGATGACACTCTGATATTCAAAACAATCTCTAGCAAAAAAAGATAGCTCCCAACTACTTCTTAAAGATCCAAAAGGAAACCATATCACACAAACATCTGTAAGAGATCTTGGAGTTACACTTTCGAATGATTCTACATTTGATCAATACAGAAAAAACAGTGTCAAAATGCAGACAACAAATGGGATACATACCTTCTACACCAGAGAACCAGAAACCCTGCTAACCTTATGGAAAGCCCTAGTCATCCCCATCATCGACTACTGCTCACAACTTTGGGCTCCATACAAACAAGGCCACATCTTGTAGCTGGAGGCTTTCCAGAGAACCTTTACCTCAATCAAAAGAACCCCAGTTCACCAAGATGTGGACAAACACAATTACTGGGAAAGACTGGCTGAAAATTAACTCTACTCAATAGAGGAGACTAGAGAGATATCCGATAATATATACATGGAAAATTCTAGAAGGCCAGATTACTCATACTTAGAACCTTCCACACCAGAGAACCAGAAACCCTGCTAACCTTATGGAAAGCCTTAGTCATCCCCATCGACTACTGCTCACAACTTTGGGCTCAATACAAACAAGGCCACATCATGCAGCTGGAGGTTTTACCTCAAAAGAACCCCAGCTCACCATGATGTGGACAAACACAATTACTGGGAAAGACTGGCTGAAAATTAACTCTACTCAATAGAGGAGACTAGAGAGATATCCAATAATATATATATGGAAAATTCTAGAAGGCCAGATTACTCCACCCAAAACAGAACCTATTAAACCAGTAAAGACCCATATCACCCCAAAAGAAAATAGAACTGGAAGGAAATGCACCCAATTAGCCCTGCCATCAGAGTGCCGGCTAAAAGTCAGGACGCTCCAACATGACAGCATCTCAAGAAAGGGGGCCAGACTGTTCAATCACTTGCCTAAACACCTACGGAACATTACAGGTGTTAAAACGGAAGTTTTCAAATGGGAACTTGACAAATTCCTGTCAACCCTACCAGATCAACCAGGCATCCCAGGTCCTTGAACACGCTTTTGAGTGCTGAAAGTGGCCAACAAGGTTGCGCAAAACACCAAATCCGCTACTGCGCAGCTTGGGTTTGAGGCAGCAAGTTGTCGCCTGCTGCTGTGGTCAGTCTGAGATGGCGCTCCACAGTGAGTGGACATGTTTTTCCCTGCTCCGCCAACCCAGCAAGATACAGCTAGCCCTGTGCCACAAGTGGAACTGTTTACAGGTAAGGCTTCTGTGAGCAAGATAAAGTGTTTATTTATGAAGTGTTTTTAACAGTGAACTACTCCGAATAATTAAATGAAAATTTTACACGATTTGGTGAATAGGTTTAATTTGAATATGCAACAATCAGATTTAAGATCAGTCAATGAAGACATTAAGAATTTTTTTTTTCATTTTCAGTGGTTCATCATGGATCGCCGTGGACTCACCGACGAGGAGATACAGCAGGCCCTAGATGAGTCTTTTGACGAGGGTAGTGATATAGGTGATAGTTACTTCGAGGGAGCCGAGCTAGAGACCGAGTTAGACGACTCCTTGATAGACGATCCCCTGGCGGTGGAGAGGGGGCCGAGTTGTGAGAGGGATGCCACGTCCCCAACCCCTCTGTCCTCATTTGACGGCTCCCCATCGCCACAGAACCATTCTGATGCATCCTCAACGAGTAGCCTACATAGTACAGACCTGTACATACCAGTGTGTACCATTAGCACACCAAGTACGTCACGTGGCCGCTTGGCGAGGCGCAGGAGGTCCCTCCCACCTACTACATCAACACATCCAATGTACTCGCTCCCCCAGCGGCCTGTATCGTCCGTCTCTGGGTATTATTCACTACCACAAGATGAAGATAGTGATTTAGAGGTACCTGACGACACTCCTGACCTGCCACCGCCCAAGACCAGACTGACGCCACCACCTAGACCCACTCATCCCTATCTTCTGCCACTTCCCTTCCCTGCTCCACAGACATTCCTCTCTTGCTCAACGCCCCTGTCACCCCATCCATCCATCTCATCCTCGGTTGTCCTCTCAAGTTCACTCCCTCCATCTCTGCCTTCCATACCTCTTTCACCAGTCTTCCTTCATCCATTCTTTCCATATGTCCAAACCATCCTAATAGTCTTTCATCAGCCCTCTCAGCCAACTCCTTTTCCACCCCAGCTCTCCTCCTCACTTCCTAGTTTCTCACTCTATCCAGCCTTGTAACCCCACCATACTACTCAGACATTTCATCTCAAACACATTTAAACTCTTCCTCTCTCAAATTCCATGTCTCTGCCCAATACAGCACTGTCGGCAAAATCACTCCTTCATACAATCTCCTCTTTGCATTAATTCCCGTATGTCTATTTCTCATTAATTTTAAATCCCCCAAGGCATTTATTTGCTTCTCTCAATCTACAGCTTAGCTCTACCTCTACTCCTCTCTTTGTGGCCACATATGACCCCAAGTACCTAAAACTATCCACTTCCTCCAGCCTCTCCCCTTTAACCCCTTCACTACGGGCCAAAATCTCGCAGGCTGCCAGACGTGCGATGTTGCGTCATAATACTCACATTATAAAAAATAAAGTTACCGCTGTGTTGCTCGTTCTTTTTCACCTGTGAATTTTGATAACCATAGAACATATGATGAAGCCAGTTTACAGAGTATGGGGGTCACACAGGTACAACTACAATATATATAATCAAGATGCCGACATCGACATCCTTGTGTACCCACTTGCTCCTCATGACGCCTACATAGGCATCATCATATCGAAGGGGTTAAGACTCCACCATCCTCTCCCCTTGTACACCTCATCACCTTACTTTTACCCACATTCACCTTCAACTTTCTCCTATCACACACCCTCCCAAACTCAGTCACTAACTCTCCCAATGCCTCCTCTGACCCTGCCACAAGTGCAGTGTCATCAGCAAACAACAACTGACTTACCTCCCACTATTCTCCATTTTCCGCAACCAACTCCAGTCCCCTGCCCATTACTCTTGCATTTACCTCCCGTACCACCCCATCCATGTACACATTGAACAGCTATGGCAACATGACACATCCCTGACATAGTCCCACCTTTACCTCAAACCATTCACTCTCTCCATTTCTGATTCTAACACAGGCTCTACTACTCTCATAAAAACTCTTGACTGCTCTTAACAGCTTTCCCCCCATACCATATATCTGCAAAACCTCCAAAAGTGCCTTCCTGTCTACCCTATCATAAGCCTTTTCCAAATCCATGAAGGCCCAAAAGACATCCTTACCCTTTCCTAAAGCTTTCTCACAAATCTGTCTTATCACAAAAATCTGATCCACACAGCCCCTACCTCTCCTAAACCCACACTGCTCCTCACCAATTACTTCCTCTGTTCCTCTCCTAATTCTCTCAATTATAACC
This sequence comes from Oratosquilla oratoria, assembly GCF_046742065.1. Classification (NCBI taxonomy): domain Eukaryota; kingdom Metazoa; phylum Arthropoda; class Malacostraca; order Stomatopoda; family Squillidae; genus Oratosquilla; species Oratosquilla oratoria. Next base: position 3,065,833 of record NW_027467715.1, read on the forward strand.
CTCCCATATGCCTTCCCAACTACACTCAACAAACTGATCCCTCTGAAAATACTATACTAGCACTCGTTCCCTTTTCCTTTGAAAAGCGGAACTATATATGCACTCCTCCAGTCCTCTGCCCTCCCTTAGACACACATTAAACAACCTCACTAACCAGTCTACTATTACTTTACCTACCTTCTTCAGACACTCTGCATGACACCCATCTAACCCAGGTGCCTTACCTGCTCATCATTTTAATCGCTACTTCCACCTCATCTTTTCTTATTTTTCCATCATTTTCCTCACCCATCACTGTCATTTTCTTTGTGCCTCCCACTGCTATCACCATTCCCTCCCTACCCTCCTCTACATTCAACAGTTCCCTAAAATATTCTGCCCATCTTCCCCCTATCGCTTCCTCTTCCATTATCATCTTTGCCTTTTACCTTTTCTTCCCTACTTGAATCAACTTCCCTTCCTCTTTTAATCTTTTAATAATAGTAAAAAGAAAATATTTAGGCCAAATCTTTTAAATTGTGTAATGTGACCTTGGTAAAGACAAATATTGATATACTGGTATACAGAATAGTATGGAAAACCCTACTATTGATAGTAGCCTATTGAGTGACCACCAGACCTTAAATATTACCTACAAGATTACAGTTTGCATGATTTGGCTATGTTTTTTTTGCAGGAATTTGTAAACAATAAGCACTGGATACAAGAACAATTTAGATTACTTTGCCAAAGTTTCCTATTTTTCCCAGTGATGTAGCCTAGGCCAAGGTAAAACGAATACTATAAGCTACGTTGAGCACCCCCCTCCGCGCACCTCCACCGTGACGTCATAGGAAATACAGAGGGGGAGAGTGAGAGGTGAAAGAAAATGCAAACTTCAAAAGAAAACCATCTGTATGTTTGGTAGATTTTAAAATTACACTATGATGTTCACAATACGGAAATTACTCGGTATCACTTTCTTATCCTCAATTTATCAGTATCTGAGATATGACCGCCAGAAAAGTTATAAAAATATTTTCCATGCTTTCACATTAAGTGGATTATATTAATATGACGAGTTATTAGATGGGATGACATGTCAAGCGTGGATTTTATATGTAGACCTTTATCTCCACAAAGCTCAGTTATGTTTCAACCGGATTCTTTTGTTTTATTTGCAATTGAATTAAAATTTCAGGAAATGTTGCTAATAAATAGTTACTTTCAAAATGACGGCTGTATACATATCCAGATGACCGAGTATTATGTGTGCCACATAATTCAATTAATTTCTTTCCAAGTGTTTTATCTTTGGGTAGTGAAAAGAAATGTATATTTTTATCACCTTTCAGTCTAACGGCATTGCACTTCTGCACTATACAAACTGTTGGCATTTTTATATGTTATTTGTCTGCCTTAGCTACCCCTTTAATCAGAAGATGGAGCTTCGCTCCACACACTGGTGTGTGAGTGACTGACAGCTCTCGACCCACGGAACCCTGGTCTCAATATTTACGTTGACACCATCATCTACCTGCGCAGTGGAGAGGTTTTCTGGCTCTCCCTCACACCCCCGCTAACGTACCTTGTATTATTCGTTTTACCTTGGCCTAGGCTACTTGTAAGGTCCTACCTGTTGTATGATAAATGCTGATTATGAGATCAGCTAAACTAGCCTATCAGTTTGTTGGCCTAGGCCATCGTTTCCCAAAGTGGGCAGTACCGCCCCCCTGGGGGCGGTGCTTTGATATTGGGGGGCAGTAACGCAAAAAGGGGCGGTTGGGGGGCGGTAACACATAAATAGGCAGTTGGGGGGTGGTAACCAAAAAATAGGCGGTTGGTGGCGACAGTGTAGCAGCTGTAGCTGCTACAGTACTTACACCGTTGTCCCAAACTGTTGGCGTCAACCGTCAAAAATCATACAAGTAATAAAAATTATAAATATAAAATTTCAAAAGATATGCCGCTCTTTTACCTGAGGATTAAGGGGTCTCATCTTTTAATCACATCCAACCGGAACTAACCTGGTTCCGATAAAAGCAATTGTCGATGTTCCTTTGTAATACGTGACTCACGGTCAAAGATTTCATCCATTAATCCTGCAATTCTTACCCCTCATGGAACTTACTTTCAGTAGAAAGTTCTGTCATGTTTCTGTATAAATAGCGCTTGTCAAACTGGTCAATCTCACAGTCAACAAACAACTATGCTACATGGTCCGACTCCAAAGCTTGTCTCAGGTATGTGAAAATTTCACTTTAATTTCAATCTTGTAATATTCAGAATTTTTAAATATACTAAAGATGCGACAGAATAGGAGTCTATTAACGTAAGAACACTACTAAAGGGTTTAAAAGAGTTACTTTGCAGTGTATACTAAAAGTCGGAAGCATTCGAAACCTCGGAAGGCAACAAACTTGAGTTTTTTTTTTTTTTTTCTTTCTCCACAAAAGCTAAACCTGAATAGGTTAGGTTAGTTCTGATAGGCTTTTTGGCATATCTTTCCATTTTTAGCAGTGTTCATACATGTTCATACTATTTCATGAACACACACACGTACGCACACACACACACACACACTCATTCACTCAAACCCCTCCACCCACACACACACACACACACACTTCAACGAATGGACGGCTTAGAAGACGTTCTGAAGAAAAGTGAAGTCTGTGGATCCCAACGCAAAGAGAAGTGCCTAGTGTTTTTGCAGGGTGGGGGGGAAATTGCTCGTGGAGTAGTGGGAACGTAGGGAAAGAGGAAAAGGGGAGGGATTACTGAGGGAAATGGAAGGAAATGAGGAGGGAGTAGACTTTGACCAGCCAGACAAGCGGAAGGTAAACAAAAGACTTAGCGAGGATCAAATGTCTAATAAAAATGTAAAGATTAGAAGTATAGAGAGGAGCAATACAGAAGAAAGTGACGAGAATATGTTCCAGGGATTTAAAGAGGGTGGGGGGGACACAACCCCCCCCCCCCGACTGATAAGACTAGAGGAGAGAGTTGATAAGGTGATCGAGGACTTGGAGCGTAAGTTAGGTAACGTAGACTCCATTTTTAAAAGAATTGAAAGGTTGGAACAACTAGAGAAGGCTAACAGAAACTTAACTGAAGAAATAGAGGACCTAAAAAGACAGTTAGGAAATGTAAAGGAGGAGAATGAGAAATTGAAGAAGAATAGTAATGAAAACAGAGAGAAACTAGCTACAGAAGCTAAAAATTGGAGAATAACTCAAGAAGGGAATAAGGTTTCATTCACTGACATAGTCAAACAGCAATTGAAAGAACATAATGAAGACTCAGTTATTAAAGTGATGAGACAGAAGGAAAATATAGTAAGAGAATTAGCTGACAAAAAGAAATGTATAATTATATTAGGAATGGAAGAGAAACATAACCCAGATAGAACTGCAAGAATCAAGGAGGAAAATGAAAGAGTAAGCAGTTTACTAAAATTAGTCCAGGAAGATGAACCAGAAATTATAAAGGAAATTGAGGAAAAATTCAGACTCGGAAAATATAGTACAGATAAGACCAGACCAATTAAGATTAAATTCAGGTCACAAACAACAGCAGAGAAAATTCTATCCAAGACAGGGAAACTAGCAACAAATGATCAATATAAAAAGGTATGGATAAAAAGAGAAATGAATAAGGAGGAAAGAGAGGCAGAAAAGCAGAAAAGAATTGAAGCTAAGGCAAAAAACGAGGAAAGAACGGAGTCAGAGAAAGAGAGATTCTATTGGAGAGTAGTGAACATGAAAATAAAGCAGTTCGACATACTAAAGAAAAACATAAGGGAAACAGAGAATACAATGGAAGTGGCAGAAAACTAAGAGTGTCTTACACAAATATAGATGGATTGATAACAGGATTGAATGAACTGAATGATTATTTGAAAGAAAAAGAACCGGACATAATGGGAATTGTAGAAACAAAATTAAAAGGCCCACTACCACCCAACAGTGTAGGACATGATACATACAATTATTGGATTAGAAACAGAGAGAAAAAACAAGGGGGTGGAGTTATGTTCCTGACTAAGAAGGATATAAACGTGAAAGGTGTCATATATGGAAAGAATACAGTAGAGATGATTATGATAGAAGTGGAAGACCGAGATAAGAAGAGCAGAAAATTTGTGATCAATTATGTGCCTCCGAAAACAGCCTCATGGGAGGAGAGTGAACATAAAAGTATGTTAGAGGACACAAAGATAGCATTAACTAAAATAATGGAAGACGGAGGAAGAATAGTTATGATGGGCGACTTTAATTGCAAAGAAATCTGCTGGGAAGAAATGACAGTAAAGAGTGGTGATGACTCATGGGGAAATGCTCTACTTGAGATGATTACTGACCATTCAATGACACAATGGATACAAGAGAACACTAGGTATAGAAATGAAGAAGAACCATCGAGGCTAGACTTAATAATTACATCTGAACCTAGAATAGTGGACAAGATTGAATATAAAACACCAATAGGTAAAAGTGACCACATATTGATTGAACTGGAACTTAATGAAGAAAAATATATGAAAAGAAATGAACAATATAGAAAAGGAAGAATGATGTATGAAAAAACAAACTTTGATAAAATAAGAGAATTCTTCCAACAAGAAAACTGGGAAGAAATATACAAAGAAGAAACAACAGTGGAAGAGAAATGGAATATTTTGACAAAAATTTACAAAAAAGGAGTGGAAAAGTATGTCCCAAGACAAAAACAAGAAAAAGAATATGTAAAATGCTGGTACAACAAAAGTTGTAGGGAGTTAAAGGACAAAAGAGACAAAGCCTGGAACAGATGGAAAAAAGACAGAAGACCTGAAAAATGGAAAATATATACTGGTTATAGAAATGAATATGTACAAAAGTGCAGAGAGGAAAAAAGAAAATATGAAAAAGATGTTATAGAAAAGTGTAAAGATCAACCAAAACTATTCTACAGATTTGTAAACAATAAACTGAAAAACAAACAAGACTTAGAGAAATTAAGACAAGGAGGAGTTGAATACACTGAGGAAATGGAAATGGCAGAAATTATGAACAAACATTTTAAATCAGTGTTTACAAGGGAAAATATACAACCTGAAGAGATTGAGTGGAAGGAAAAAGTCCCCCCTATGGAAGAAATAGAAGTAACAAAGAATGAAATATTGACACACTTGGGTAATTTTGATGTCAGAAAATCGCATGGGCCAGATGAAATAGCAAACTGGATTCTGAAAGAATGCAGGAATGAACTGGCAGACAAAATACATAGCATAATAAGCAGTTCCTTAAAAGAAGGAAAAGTTCCAGAAGATTGGAAAAAAGCAAATATAGTACCTATATATAAAGGAGGAAATAAAGAAGAACCTACCAACTATAGACCAGTCTCTCTAACAAGTACAATAGCAAAAATATGTGAAAGAATTATCAAAAGTAGATGGGTAAAATACTTGGAAAAAAACAACGTACTAAATCCAAGGCAATTTGGATTCAGACAAGGACGATCATGTGTCACCAATTTAATATGTTTCTATTCAAGGCTAATAGATATAATACAAGAAAGAGATGGATGGGCTGATTGTGCATTTCTAGACCTAAAAAAAGCTTTTGACAAAGTACCACATAAGAAGTTGCTTAAGAAATTAGAATATGAAGGAGGAATACAAGGTAAATTGCTAAATTGGATGGAAGACTTTTTGCAAGAAAGAAAAATGAGAGTAGTGATAAGAGATCAGCACTCAAAATGGAATGAAGTAATAAGCGGTGTCCCGCAGGGAACAGTTCTGGCCCCAATAATGTTTGCTATATATATTAATGATATGGATGAAGGAATTGAAAGCTATATGAGCTTCTTTGCAGATGATGCAAAATTACTGAAAAGAGTGAAAACTGAAGAAGATTGTGAATCACTACAGAGAGATCTAAATAAAGTACAAGAATGGAGTAGGAAGTGGGAGATGGAGTTCAATACAAAAAAGTGTAGTATAATGGAATTTGGAAAAAGCAAAAACAGAATAACAGGATCATATAATTTGGGAGAAGAAGGAATAAAAAAAGTAGAAAATGAGAAGGACCTGGGAGTCATTGTTATGAATAATATGTCACCTGAGAAACATATAAATAAGATTTTTGGAGAAACTTATAATTTAATAAGAACAATCAAAGTGGCATTTACATACCTGGATGAAGAAATGGTGAGGAAAATCCTAATCACCCTGATAAGACCAAGATTGGAATATGCAGCAACGATATGGTCACCAAGTACAAAAAAATGTATAAAAAAACTTGAAAGAATACAAAGAGCAATTACAAAACTGGCACCAACACTCTCAAAACTATCATATGAAGAGAGACTACAAAAACTTAAACTACAGACACTAGAGCAAAGAAGAGAGAGAGGAGATTTGATAGCTATTTACAGAATCATGAAAGGCATAGAAATTACTGATAGAGAGAATCTGATAAAATGGGATGACAGAAATACAAGAGGACACGGAAAGAAAATAAAAAAAGACAGCTATAGAAGAGATTTTAAAAAGAACAGCTTTCCTCACAGAGCAATAGACAGTTGGAACAAGTTAGATGAGAAAGTGGTGTGTGCAAAATCAATACATGAATTTAAAAATAGTTTAGATAAAATGAGATATGAAGACGGGACCCCACGAGCATAGCTCCCCTTCCCGTAAAATACAACTAGGTACAACTAGGTAAATACACCCACACGCACCCACACACACAAACACACACACAGACATATACACAGAAACATACACACACATACAGACATAGCCTACCTACACACACATACAGACATAGCCTACCTACACACACATACACACACCTAAGCTTTACCTTTACCTTTATATATTACATATGTACATTACATTAAGCATTTATATATATATATATATATATATATATATATATATATATATATATACACATACACAAACACACACACAGACATATACACAGAAACATACACACTTATACAGACATAGCCTACCTACACACACACCTAAGCTTTACCTTTACCTTTATATATTACATATGTACTCTACATTAAGCATTTATATATATATATATATATATACATATCTTAAATGGTATTTTTTTTCCAGAATAAAGGATGGCAATCCAACAGCAAGCAAAAAAGAAGTGTAGGCAGTATAGCGTGGAATATCTGAAATATGGATTTGTATCGGCACCACAGAACCAACAGCTACCTATGTGTCTGCTGTGTGAGAAAGTGTTTTCAAATGAAGCCATGAAACCTTCGAGACTTTTGGAACATTTGACAAAAATACACTGATAAAGCAGACAAAAATATAGCATATTTTCAGTCACTTCGAGATAAGTTCCAGAAACGAAAAACAATTGTAAATATGTTTTCTAGCACTTCACAATAATCCACTGACGGTTTGCGTGCTTCATACAACATATCTTTGCTGATTGCTAGATCTGGTAAGCCTCATATGATTGGGGAGGAACTTATTCTGCCTGCAGTAAGAGAGGTTCTGCACACAGTTGTACATAGGTCACCTGACCAAATTATAAAAGCTATATCTCTCAGTGATAACTCGGTTCAAAGAAGAGTAGATGAAATGGCTGAAAACATTGAAGAAGCATTGTGCAACATTCTTGCCACAACAGAATTTAGCTTGCAGTTAGATGAGTCCACTCTACCAGGAAATGAATCTTTGCTTCTCACTTATGTTTGTTTTATCAAAGATGAAAAGTTGGTTCAAGAACTGTTATTTGCAAGACAACTCAAAACAGACACTAAAGGAGAGTCGGTATTTAATGTTGTTGAGAATTTTTTCAAAGAGAAAAACATCACACTTTCTAACATTCTTTCGTGTGCAACAGATGGAGCACCATCCATGATAGGTCATCATCGTGGCTTCATCAGTTTCTTGAAAAAAGCCGTACCTGGTGTTCTTACGGTGCATTGTGTAATCCACAGGCAGCATCTGGTAGCAAAAAACTTAAGTGGTCGACTTTACAAATCAATGAATATTGTTATCACAGCAGTAAATAAGATCAAGGCACATTCTCTCAAATCCAGACTGTTTCGACAGCTTTGCATTGATAATGATGAAGAGTTTGAACGTTTATTGCTACACACAGAAGTTAGATGGCTGTCAAAGGGAAACTGCCTGAAACGTTTCTATTCTTTATTTGATACAGTTGTAGAATTTTTCCAAGAGTCTAATAGTGGGCTCTGTGATGATCTAAAAAACATCAAGAATGACATTGCTTATTTGTCAGATATATTCACAAAATTCAATGAAGTTAATTTGCAGTTGCAAGGAAATGATGTCAACCTTATCAAAGTCAAATCTGCTATCTCCACCTTCCTGTCTAAGTAAGTTATTCAAACAAAACTTAAGCCGTCATGAACTCTACCAGTTTCCAAGCCTCTGTGAATTGGATAAAGAAAAGAGTATATCAGATACCTTCAAGTGTATTGCTCTCACCTAGAAGAGTTGCAAAGAGACAGGTCTGAAAGATTTCAGGATCTTTTATTGGTAAAAATACCAGACTGGGTAATCAATCCATTCTTAGATGTCAGCAGTGAAGAAACAAGAGAGGCAGAGGAAGAATTAATTGCAATCCAAAACGACACTGAGCTGAGTCCGAAGTTCAAGAAATTGTATCAAGACTTTTGGCTACAAAAAAAGATCTCCGACTTCTATCCAGTATTATGGAACAAGGTGAAGATATATTTTATTGCTTTTCCAACGTCATATTTGGTAGAACGGGGCTTCAGTGCAGTTGCCTTTCTTCTTTCCAAGCAAAGGAACAGACTTAGAATTACCGAATGTGGGGATCTACGTCTTCTTCTAAGTGAGTTCCAACCAGATGTGGAGAAACTAATATACCTACACCAAGTACACCCATCCCATTAGCAATAATTGTGAAATTGTGTATTTGGGTAATTAAATAAAATTGTTCATTAAATTAAATATTATTTTTGAAAAACATATTTTGTGTTTAATGCTGTTGTTTTCAATTTAAAAAAAAATGCTCGCATGTTTGTATTGGGGGTAGTGCTGGGCAAATATCGCTAATTTCAATATCAAAATTATTGGTGAACAACAATACAGTTACCGAAATTACTGACAGTTTACCGGTAAAAGACTCGTGAGCTAGTAGTGACGTCACAAGTTCGAGTAGAGTTCGAAAAATCAATGTTTTTGTCCTTTAATAAGCTATATCTCTGGTTCTATTTTACATATTGCTTTTATTGTTATGTCATTGTAAAGGGAAAAGGTCATACTTTAATTGGTGCTACTATAGTCTGCTATCTACCGCTCAAATGAGTGAATGGAGGGTGTCTGATGGTGGGTGTGGTGTATACATTTTCGTTCGCGTCTGTTTGCATGCATGGGTTCATGTTTGGAGGTGGTAGTGGTAGGCAGCTATCGGTAAAGTTACAGGTTTTATCCAACAACCTTAACGATAGCTTACCGGCAAACATTCTGCTACCGTTAAAGCTTTGTTAACCGATAACTCGATAAGCTATACCATAAAATTCAGAGAGCAGTAAGCACGTCTCGGCTTGGTGGTACTGAGTGACGGTAGTGACGGGCCCAGTGACCCGCTAATTTTACCGGTTAAACTTTTACCATTAAGCAAGTATGTACTGCTAAGGTCTCGGTCATTTTTTACCATTAAAACAGTTTTTTTTGGCACTTTTTTAATTTCTCAATAGAATTAATGCTAGTTCTGTGTTCAGCATACGAAATTATTAATTGTGAAAGTTATAAAAAAAAAAAAAAAAAAAAAATCGCGTGTCGCCAAACAAAGACCCCTATAATATATGGGTCTTCGTTTGGCGACACACGGAATTTTTTTTTTATGAAACTTTCACAATTAATACAGTTTCGTATGCTGATCACAGAAATAACATTAATTCTATTGAGTAATTAAAAAGAGTGCCGAAAAAAACAGTTTTAATGATAAAAACTTACCGAGATCTTAGTGGTACATACTTGCTTAATGATAAAAGTTTAACCGGTAAAATTAGCAGGGGACTGGGCCTGTCACCACCGTCACTCAGTACCACCAAGCCGAGACGTGCTTACCGCTCTCTGAGTGTTATGGTATAGCTTATCGAGTTATCGGTTAACGAAGCTTTACCGGTAGCAGAATTTTTGTCGGTAAGCTATCATTAAGTTTGTTGCCGATAAAACTGGTAGCTGCCCACCACTAATTAGGGGTAATTGTGAAGACCAAATAAAATGGTTTGTTTTTGAAAAATATATTTTGTGTTTAATATTGTTGCTTTCAATTTGAAAATAATATGCTCGTCTGTGTTTATTGAAAGTAACTGTGAAGACCAAATAAAATTGTTTATTAATTTTTTTTATTATTTTTGAAAAACAAATTGTGTGTTTAATATTGTTGTTTTCAATTTGAAAAAAAAAAAGTTGCATGTGTAAATTAAGGGTAATTGTGAAGACAAAAAAAATGGTTAATTAGATTAATTTATTTTTGAAAAGCAAATTTTGTGTTTACTATTGTTTTCAATTTGAAAAAAAAAAAAAAAAAAAAAAAAAAAAAAAATTGCATGTGATTATTAAGGGTAATTGTGAAGATCAAATAAAATCTTTACAAGCCGACAAAGTCGAGCTTGTGTACTATATCATTGTTTTTTAAGTACATATTTTGTTTATAATAATGTTGTTTTCACTTCAAAAACCTCACGTGTTTATGGGGTAGGGGGCGCTAGGAGTCTATTCTAGAAGCCAAGGGGGCGTCAGCCTGTAAAAGTTTGGGAAACCCTGGCCTAGGCAATCTCCATAGGCTAACCAAGCCAATCATTAGCAGTTTGTATTATTTTTAAAACTTTGATGAAGGGAGTGTATATACAGTACATATATATATATATATATATATATATATATATATATATATATATATATATATATATATATATATACACACACACACACACACATAAAAGCTATTTCTTTTGGTACATATTGATTATTGGGTTCTTAGAAAAAAAAATATATATATAAATATATAAATAAATACATATATAAAAATAATAACAATAATAATAAAATAAATAAATAAAAAATAAAACTAATGCAATAATAAAAAATCTATTTTTATTTTTATTGTTTTATTTTTCCAATTATTTCTATCGTTTTATTTTTACTTGATTTTTTTACTAAAAAAAATAACAACAACAACAATAATAATAATAAAAATTAAATAAATAAAATAATCCCAAAATTACCTTATAATCCACATTTACCTTTCTTTTTACCATAAATTGTAGGGTCAAATTTGTTTTTCGTATACTATAGGCTGCCTCTATTCATAGGGTATTCTAGGACTCTAACCTATATCTCTCATAGGCTAGTCTAACCAACCATTTTCATCACATTAAGATGATATCAGTTTACCCTACTTATATATAGTACAAACAACTATTTTTTTAGAGGTAGTGTGCCAAACTAGACTTATCAGTTTCTTGCATAGGAAATCTCCAAAGACTAACCTAACTTATCAGCCACTAGCAGTTTGTATTATCAAGCTAACATGATAGAACATAAAAATATATATATATACAGTATATATATATATATACATACATATATATAGATTCTCTTTTTTACCATGAATTGGAGAATGGAGTTTGTTTTTCCTAGCCTAAGCTATATTCATAGGGTAGCATAATCTATAGTTCACTGAGCCTAGACTTTATTCACAGGCTAGCCTTTTTATTAAAAAATTTATTCTTTTGATTTCTTTACTATGATTTTATTGTGAGCTAAAATTTTATTACTATATTTTTTATGTTTTACATTAAACATCAAACATATGTACCTATTTATTTTTTTGCATACATATACATACATACATATACAAAGGCTTTTTCCCCCTTAAAAGGGAAATAGCCAAAAAGGAAAAGGCATAAAATCATTCCCACCCATTCCATCCCCGAATACACTCCACACCCCTCCACCCTCCCTCTCATCTTAGCACCTCCTGGATGATGGGTCATCCCTGCACCTTGTCCACTGCCCTGGGTCAGAAGCAGTGTCGCAAGACACAGCACATCCACAGCAAGGGCGCTTCATTAAATCGGTGACCCCCCTCTCCGTCCCCCATGCATAAAAGGAGAGGACGGGGAGAAATCCCTTCGGGCTGCATCAAATTTTGCTCACACATACTACCTCACCCCCGTCCATTCCACCTCATGCATCACAACCTTTTCCATATACAACCATTCTCCATTCACCCGTCTTCTGTCCTCTCCCGTCCTTCCTCAACAGACATTCCCCTCTTCCCCGAAAGCCCCCTTCACCTCATTCATCCACCTCATCCTAGGACGTCCCCTCATGTTCACTCCCTCCACATCTGCCTTCCATACCTCTTTTACTAGTCTTTCTTCACGTATTCTTTCCATATGTCCAAACCATCCTAATACTCTTTCATCAACCCTATCTCCCAACTCCCTTTCCACCCCCGTTCTTCTCCTCACCTCCTCATTTTTCACTCTATCTAGCCTAGTAACCCCTATCATACTTCTCAGACACCTCATCTCAAACACATTCAAACTTCTTCTCTTATGTTCCATGTTTCTGCCCCATACAGTGCTGTTGGCAAAATCACTCCTTCATACAGTCTCCTCTTAGCATCCATTCCCAAATGTCTATTCCTCATTACACTCTTCAATCCACCAAGGCATTTACTCGCTTCTCTCAATCTACATTCTACCTCCACCTTCACTCCACCTTTTCCTGCCACATTTGCACCCAAGTATCTAAAACTATCCACTTCCTCCAGTCACTCTCCCTTAATGCTCACTTCCAGTCTACTGCCACTTTCACCCCTTGTACATCTCATCACCTTACTTTTACCCATATTTATCTTTAGCTTTATCATATACTCTCCCAAACTCTGTCACCAGCTTCCTCAATCCCTCCTCCGATCCTGCCACAAGCGCAGTGCCGACAGCAAACAACAGCTGGCTCACCTCCCACTTTTCTCCATTTTCTTTAACCATCTCCAATCCCTGACCCACTACCCTTGCATTTACCTCTCACACTACCCCATCCATGTATAAGTTGAACAGCCAGGGCGACATAATGCATCCTTGACGAAGTCCCACCTTTACCTCGAACCAATCACTCTCTCCATTTCTAATCCTGACACAAGCTCTACTACTCTCATAAAAACTCTTGACAGCTCCTAGAAGCTTTCCTCCTATCCCATATGTCTGCATAACCTCCCACAGTGCCTTTCTGTCTACCCTATCTTAAGCCTTTTCCAGATCCATAAAAGCCAAAAAAACATCCTTCCCCTTTCCTATAGCTTTCTCACATGTTTGTCTTACCACAAAGATCTGATCTACACCTCTACCTGTCCTAAATCCACACTGTTCCTTGCCAATTACTCCCTCTGTTCCTCTCCTAATCCTCTCAATCAAGATCCTCCCATAAGCCTTCCCATCTACACTTAAAGCTAATCCCTCTGAAACTACTACATTCACACTTGTCCCCTTTTCCTTTGTAAAGTGGAACTATACAGGCACTCCTCCAGTCCTCCAGCGCTCTACCCTCTCTCCAGCAAACATTAAATAACCTCACCAACCAGTCCACCATCACTGTACCTCCTATTTTTTTTAGACATTCTGCATGGCATCCATCCGGACCAGGTGCCTTACCTGCTTTCATCATCTTAACAACTGCCTTCACTTCATCCTTCCTTATTTCTCCTTCATTTTCCTCACTCATCACGGTCATTTTCTTAGCATTTCCCACTGCAGCTATCTTTCCCTCCCTATCCTCCTTCACATTTAGCAACTCCCTAAAATATTCTGCCCATCTTCCCCTTACTGCCTTCTCTTCCATTATCATCTCTCCATCTGCACCTTTTACCTTTTCTTCTCTACTTGATTCACCTCCTCCTCTCTTAATTTCTTTCCAAAACATCTTTTTATTACTTTCAAGATTTTCTGTCATACTCTTACCCCACTTCACATCTGCTCTCCTCTTTGCCTCCTTTACCTTTTGCTTTACTTCTCTTTTCTTTTCTTTGTACCTCTCATATGACTCCCTCGTCCTATTTTGTAACCAATCTGTGAAAGCTCGCTTCTTCTCTTCTACAACCTTCTTTGTTTCCTCATCCCACCACTCACTATCCTTCCTTCTATTCCCTCCTGTCCTTCTTGTTCCACACACCATCCTTGCACACTTTGCAACTCCCTCCTTGAACTATCCCCATTCCTCCTCCACACCTAACTCTACTCCTTCAGCTTCTTCTTGTACTCCTCCTTTTCCTTTTAAAAAGTTCACTCTAAGCACCTCCCTACCTTTTGTCCCTTCCCTCTTTCTCCATCTATCCTCCACTCTCAACTTACCTTCCACCAAAAAATGATCTGATATTCCCCCACCACAGAAATTGATTACCGAAATAAAGCAAAAAATGTTTACATTTTGAATTAAACTTCTATATATATTTTTTTAGATTTACAGAAATAAATAATACGTACATAATTTTGAAAATTATTCTTAAAAAACTTGGTGCACCCTTAGCATGGCTTCAAAACATAAATCTACCGTATTTGAACATTTTACAATAACCACTTTACAAGGGAAAGGGGGACAAGTGTGAATGTAGTAGTTTCAGAGGGATTAGCTTGTTAAGTGTAGTTGGGAAGGCTTATGGGAGGATCTTGATTGAGAGGATTAGGAGAGGAACAGAGGGAGTAATTGGTGAGGAACAGTGTGGGTTTAGGACAGGTAGAGGTTGTGTAGATCAGATTTTTGTGGTAAGACAGATATGTGAGAAAGCTATAGGTAAGGGGAAGGATGTTTTCTGGGCCTTTATGGATCTGGAAAAGGCTTACGATAGGGTAGACAGAGGTTATGTGGATATACAGGATAGGAGGAAAGCTTCTGGGAGCTGTCAAGAGTTTTTATGAGAGTAGTAGAGCTTGTGTCAGGATTAGAAATGGAGAGAGTGAGTAGTTCGAGGTAAAGGTGGGACTTCGTCAGGGATGCGTTATGTCACCCTGGCTGTTCAACTTACACATGGATGGGGTGGTGCAAGAGGTGAATGCAAGGGTAGTGGGTCAGGGATTGGAGATGGTTAAGGAAAATGGAGAAAAGTGGGAGGTGAGCCAGCTGTTGTTTACGGACGACACTGCGCTTGTGGCAGGATCGGAGGAGGGATTGAGGAAGCTGGAGACAGAGTTTGGGAGAGTGTGTGATAGAAGAAAGCTGAAGATAAATGTGGGTAAAAGTAAGGTGATGAGATGTACAAGGGGTGAAAGTGGCAGTAATCTGGAAGTGAGCATTAAGGGAGAGCGACTGGAGGAAGTGGATAATTTTAGATATTTGGGTGCAAATGTGGCAGGAAAGGGTGGAGTGAAGGTGGAGGTAGAATGTAGATTGAGAGAAGCAAGTAAATGCCTTGGTGGTTTAAAAAGTGTAATGAGGAATAGGAATCTGGGAATGGATGCTAACAGGAGACTGTATGAAGGAGTGATTGTGCCAACAGCACTGTATGGAGCAGAAACATGGAACATGAGAGAGGAAGAGAGAAGGAACTTGAATGTGTTTGAGATGAGGTGTCTGAGAAGTATGATGGGGGTTACTAGGCTAGATAGAGTGAGAAATGAGGAAGTGAGGAGGAGAACAGGGGTGGAAAGGGAGCTGGGAGATAGGGTGGATGAAAGAGTATTAGGATGGTTTGGACACATGGAAAGAATGAGTGAAGAAAGACTAGTAAAGGAGGTATGGAAGGCAGATGTGGAGGAAGTGAACATGAGGGGACGTCCTAGGATGAGATGGATGGATGGGGTGAAGGGGGCTTTGGGGAAGAGGGGAATGTCGGTTGAGGAAGGATGGGAGAGGACAGAAGACAGGGGTGAATGGAGAATGGTTGTATATGGATGATGTTGTGATGCATGAGGTGGATTGGACGGGGGAATGGGGGTGAGGTAGTGTGTGTGAGCAAAAATTTTTGACGCAGCCAGAAGGGATTTCTCCCCGTCCTCTCCTTTATATGGGGGACGGAGAGGGGGGGTCGCCGATTTAATGAAGCGGCCTTGCTGTGGATGTGCTGTGTCTTGCGACACTGCTTCTGACCCAGGGCAGTGGACAGGGTGCAGGGATGACCCGTCATCTAGGAGGTGCTAAGATGGGAGGGAGGGTGGAGGGGTGTGGAGTGTTTTCGGGGATGAAATGGGTGGGAATGTTTTTGTGCTTTGTCCTTTTTGGCTACCCCCCTGGTGAGGGGGAAAA
Source organism: Oratosquilla oratoria (assembly GCF_046742065.1). Taxonomy (NCBI): domain Eukaryota; kingdom Metazoa; phylum Arthropoda; class Malacostraca; order Stomatopoda; family Squillidae; genus Oratosquilla; species Oratosquilla oratoria. Next base: position 3,082,085 of record NW_027467715.1, read on the forward strand.
AAAGCCTTGGTATATGTATGTATGTATGTACATTAACCAGCGATTTCAAGCATTATGTATGTCAGTGCATAACAGGCCGAGATGATGAAGAAACAACTTGGTGTTAGAATTACTGCTTCTGGCCGTGGTACTTCTAAAGGCCATGCTCCTACTTGTGCTTCTAACTTAAAAAGACATTTGGAGTGCTGCCATCCTGACATCTTTAAACTTGTAGAAGAGAAAGACAAAGGCTCATCTGGGACACTAACAGCATCAAAATCTAAAACTTTGAATACTGAAAAGAAACCTGCTACAGCATCTCTGACAAGTTTTATTGTTAGTGATAAAGTAACTATATCAATGACTCCAGATGCATTCAAAAGGAACATTGTTAAGATTACTGTTCTCAACGGCATTTCCTCGAGATTCTTTTCTCGGCCTGAAGTGTTGGCACGGATTGGTGAACTGGCATGAAAACTAGGAGTGGCTCTAAACAGAGATAACATAAGGAAACTAGTAATTGATGAATATGAAAGCCAAAGGGAACAGCTAAAGAGATAACTAAGCAACAAGTTTGTATACTTGAAAATGGATGCATGCACATGCCATCGTGTTAATTATTTTGCTGTTAATGTTAGATATGTGGATGAAGGGAAAAATATGACCAAAACCTCAGCCATTAAAGACACAATTGGTAAATGGAGTGTTGCAAGACTTTGGCATTCAGAAAGACCATGTATTATGCATTGTCACAGATAATGCGTCCATCATACTGAGTATGGTCAAACGACTGAATGAAAGAGAAGATTCAAGTATTACAGAAGACTGTGCAAAAGAAATTGAGGAAGAACAACCTGGGCCTAGTGACAGTAGGCAGCCAATTGACTGGGATGACTTAACAGAGAAGCAAGAAGATTTAATTTGTTTTTAAGGGTTTGAGGAAGTACCAAGTTGCATAGACGAGTTTGCTGGCGTAGCAGACCTTAAAGAGCATCGTTCCAGTAATCTTATAGCCAAAGTCTGACGTAGCAGACCTTAAAGAGCATCGTTCCAGTAATCTTATAGCCAAAGTCTGACGTAGCAGACCTTAAAGAGCATCGTTCCAGTAATCTTATAGCCAAAGTCAGAAAAGTTGCTACTGCATCAAGAACACCAAAGCTTGATACATACATACATACATACATATACCAAGGCTTTTTTCCCCTTCCAAGGGAGGTAGCCAAAAAGGGAAAGGCATAAAAACACTCCCACCCATTTCATCCCTAAATACACTCCACACCCCTCCCACCCTCCCTCTCATCTGAGCACCTCCTGGATGACGGGTCATCCCTGCACCCTGCCCACTGCCCTGGGTCAGAAGCAGTGTCGCAAGACACAGCACATCCACAGCAAGGCCGCTTCATTTAATCGGCGGCCATTCTTAAAAAGAGCTGGAAAAGGAGCTATAATAGACCAGGTTACTCGCTGGGGTAGCACTTAACATGGTAAAACGGCTTGTTGAATTGAAGCCTGTTCTCATCAATATGGCAAACCCAGATGTCAGTCTTTCAGAAGCGCAATGGATGCAACTTGAAGAACTGGAGGACCTTCTTAACCTTCCTTTTCAAGTGACAAAAAAACTTCAAGAAGAGGATCTCACTCCTGGAATGTTCTTGAAAGAGTGGAAAATATTAGAGCATTCCTTATCCAGCTGTGGTGGTTTGCTTGCAGAAACAATGTGCGAGTCAATGCATAAAAGAGAAGTACAACTGCTTAATAATAAAATTCTACTGGCTGGAGTATATGTAGACCCAATGAATAGTGTTGTTATCTGAAATCCAGAAAGATGAAGCAAAATCAGCACTTTGTGACCTTGCTGTGAGGATTTTGCGCTTAAATGCAAAGGCATTTACCGAAGATCCAGACACTATTTCAAGTTCCACAGACTCAGAGGGAACCTGTAATGAAGAAGATTTTGAAAAGTTACTGGATCAACAGGATCATAAAGCAAGGTCAAAGTGGCGTAAGCTAGAGGAAACAGCTAAAACTCCACCTTCAGTGAATAAAGGCTTGGCAAGAGCAAGTTTCAAGCTAGACTTCCATGCTGCATTACAGCAAGTAGAACAAACAGATAGAAAGTCAAAGTTGAATGTTCATGAAGCTATAAAGCAATACCCTGAGATGGTGAAAGAGTCTGCTCTGTTGGCAGCAGCACTTCCTCCAACACAAATGAGCGTTGAACATCTGTTTTCAGCGCTAAGGCTAATTAGGACAGACCAAAGGGCTTCAATGAAAGAGAAACTCACTGAAGCCATCTTGTTTTTGAGAGCAAATTATTAAATTTTTATTTGCAAATTTCAAATGAGTAGTCTACAAGTTCTATAATTATAAATGAAGCCTATTTTTTTAATGTTTACAAATAAGAAATTTGTATAGATTTGAGCTTTAACCTCGTTATTAACGTAATAATACTGGTAGATTCAAGGAACAAAATATTTTGTAAGAAATTTTTATAGATTGAATTCTTAATCTAGTTATTAACAAAATAATATGGGTGTATTCAAGGTACAGTACATATTGTTATATTCTTGAAAGCTTTGTCTGCATTTTTATCATTACAGTAATTGGCAAGCCAAGAATAGCTGTAAAATACTGTCTATAGATGTGCACTGAAATAATTTGTTGCTATTGTGGAAATAGAAAGCAGTAGGTCTGGAGGTGAGCATTAACCCATTAATGACGACTGGCAGGATATCCTGCCACTGCCTATATTCAAGTCAGGACACGTTGTATTCAGTTCTAGTGCACTGAACACTACTCGGGCAGATACCTACAGGTTTCATCTTGTTTGTCACCACCCCGGGTGTTGCTCTGATTCGTGAGTCTGTGTCAGTTACGTGCTAGACACAGGAGTGTGAAGGCGCTTGTAAACATGTCTCGACCACCCAACAAACGAAGGTATGTAGAACTATTTTTTTTTATTTTCTTAGAATAGTAGCTATTATTATTTTACTCTAGAATGGTGTCCTTATAAAACTGTATTAAGAAATTATCAGCAAATTGTTTATTATCGGAGATATTACTAAAAAATAACTTGCCGGCAGGATTTCCTGCCGCTCGGCATTCAGATAAACGATTCTTCTAGCCAAGATTTTTTAATGCTAATTATACTGTAATTTCTTTATGTGACTTAAGTGTCACTGCACTCATGCCTTATTATATATCAACTGTTACCATACATGCAGAGAAACTGATATTAAGAATAGATTTATGTAGTTTCTCTGACAATAAATTGCATAGCATTTTGTAGCCTCAATTTCTGTAACTACAATAAGATGCATAACAAAACGTGTAGATATATATTCTATCTATCTATTTGTTTGTTTGCTTGGTTTCCAGTCTCAGTTTGAATGAAATTCAAGATATATTGGAAGAACTTGATCGTGAAGCCACAACAGTAGCTATCAATCCACCACATGAGGATGGTGCTACGGACACCGATTGTGACTCAGATGCTTCAGATGACGAAGTCACATGCAATCCTGATCATCTTCCACGGAGAATTTTGTCTTCTGAGGTAGTTTCTATTGCTACAATTGTTCAAGAGGATGCTATGAATGATGAACCACTCTCCCTCAACATCCTCTCAGCCTCCTGGAAAGCATCGAAAAAAGAACTACAACTGGCACAATAATAGTACTCGTGTCAAAACTACTGTACTAGGCTATGTTCAGAAACAAAATGATGACCTAATGAAACTAAAGGAAGAAATAAAGAACCCAGAGGACTGCATCAGGTTGTTTTGGACAGATAAGTGGATAGATGAAGTGTGCGAACAGAGTAAGTTGTTTGCAGCACAGAAATCTCTTTCAAGTGACAATGTGACACAAGAAAACCTGATCTTATTCATGACCACCCTTGTAATATCTGGGTACAACAAGCTTCCAGTTCAAAGACTATATTGGTGCGAGTCTCCTGATGTCTTCAACCAACTCATATCGGAGAGTATCAGAAGAGACACCTTTGAAGAAATCATGCGCTGCTTGCACTTCGCAGATAACATGAAAATGACAGAGGACAAATTTTACAAGGTAAAATTAGAATTGTCACTCAGTATTACATGCGTATATACCAATCAAAGCTGATATATATTTTCCACCTTATAGTAGTATATTTGATAGCAATGATCTAAGATTTTTTTATTATGATCTTGCTTGGAGAACTTTAAATTTGGTACTTGTGTATTATGTTATGTTCGGTTACATTGGTCCTGTTCTTTCTTGTAGGTGCACCCGATTTTCCGGCATCTGAATGAGGTCAACAAATCAAGGTACAGACAAGAATTCTACAGTGTAGATGAGGTTATGATTCCATACTACGGTAAACATGGATCAAAACAGTTTATTAGGGGTAAACCAATACGATTTGGTTTCAAGGTCTGGGCAGCATGTACTGCTGACGGATTCCTTCTTCATTCTGAGCCATACTGTGGCACCTGTACACGAGTTCCAGACGTGGGACTTGGACATGGTCCGAATGTAGTGATGGAAATGGTCAACCAAATTGGATTAGAGGCAGGTCAGCATGTTGTATTTGACAATTTATTCACTTCATTACCTTTGCTTGAAACATTTGCTGTTCAAGGTATAGGAGCGACAGGAACATTGCGTGAAGATCGTCTCTGTGGAGCCCCACTTATGCCAAAGAAATCAATGGAGAAGAAAAATTGTGGCTACATGGAGGAAGCATTTACTGGTTGTACTTCAGTTGTATTTCAGGTGGGACTTTGTCAAGGATGCGTTATGTCACCCTGGCTGTTCAACTTATACATGGATGGGGTGGTGCGAGAGGTAAATGCAAGGGTAGTGGGCAAGGGATTGGAGATGGTTAAAGAAAATGGAGAAAAGTGGGAGGTGAGCCAGCTGTTGTTTGCGGACGACACTGCGCTTGTAGCAGGATCGGAGGAGGGATTGAGGAAGTTGGTGGCAGAGTTTGGAAGAGTATGTGATAGAAGAAAGCTAAAGATAAATGTGGGTAAAAGTAAGGTGATGAGATGTACAAGGGGTGAAAGTGGTAGTAGACTGGAAGTGAGCATTAAGGGAGAGCGACTGGAGGAAGTGGATAGTTTTAGATACTTGGGTGCAAATGTGGCAGGAAAAGGTGGAGTGAAGGTGGAGGTAGAATGTAGATTGAGAGAAGCGAGTAATTGCCTTGGTGGGTTAAAGAGTTTAATGAGGAATAGACATTTGGGAATGGATGCTAAGAGGAGACTGTATGAAGGAGTGATTGTGCCAACAGCACTGTATGGGGCAGAAACATGGAACATAAGAGAAGAAGAGAGAAGGAGTTTGAATGTGTTTGAGATGAGGTGTCTGAGAAGTATGATGGGGGTTACAAGTCTAGATAGAGTGAGAAATGAGGAGGTGAGGAGGAGAACAGGGGTGGAAAAGGAGCTGGGAGATAGGGTTGATGAAAGAATATTAGGATGGTTTGGACACATGGAAAGAATGAGTGAAGAAAGACTAGTAAAAGAGGTATGGAAGGCAGATGTGGAGGGAGTGAACATGAGGGGACGTCCTAGGATGAGGTGGATGGATGGGGTGAAGGGGGCTTTGGGGAAGAGGGGAATGTCTGTTGAGGAAGGACGGGAGAGGACAGAAGACAGGGGTGAATGGAGAATGGTTGTATATGGATGATGTTGTGATTGCATGAGGTAGTATGTGTGAGCAAAATTTGACGCAGCCCGAAGGGATTTCTCCCCGTCCTCTCCTTTTATGCAATGGGGGGACGGAGAGGGGGGGGTCGCCGATTTAATGAAGCGGCCTTGCTGTGGATGTGCTGTGTCTGGCGACACTGCTTCTGACCCAGGGCAGTGGACAGGGTGCAGGGATGACCCGTCATTCAGGAGGTGCTAAGATAAGAGGGAGGGTGGAGGGGTGTGGAGTGTATTCAGGGATGGAATGGGTGGGAATGATTTTATGCCTTTTTCTTTTTGGCTACCCCCCTTGTAAGGGGGAAAAAGCCTTGCTATATGTATGTATGTACTTCAGTTATCAAGTGGAAAGATAACAAAGTGGTTTGTGTTGCTTCAAATAAGTTTAGACAGAACCCCATTCACAAAGCAAAGAGGTGGAGTAAGGGTGAGAGAAAGCACCTTGAGATTGACATGCCAGACTCTGTAAAGGTATACAACCAATATATGGGTGGTGTTGATCTCTTTGATCAGCAAGTTTCCTGTTACAGGATCCGCATTCGCTCAAAAAAATGGTGGTGGCCAATATTTGCTTGGAGTATAAATGCTCAGGTTACGAATGCGTGGATGCTTTTCAGGAAACTAGGAAATAACATCAGTTTGCTAGACTTCATTCGACATTTTGCCATTGCAATCATGAAAGGGACTGGCAAAAGCAAAAAGTCGCCTGGACCAAGGAGACTCCCTGCTGGACTGGCAAAGAACACGGTAAGGTACAATGGCAAGCAACACTGGACTGTGAAGGGGGACCAATCAAACTCACATCTTCCAGAAAGTCTGGACCTCTAATTGCTGTCCACAACAATGGAAAGACGCCAACATTATTAGCATATTCACGAAGAAAGGCAACAGGGCTGTGTGTGGCAACAGCAGAGGCATCTCCCTCCTTGCAACATCTGGCAAGGTGCTTACCAGGATTCTTCTCTTCAGGCTCCTCGATCACATTGCTGAAGAGGTTCTACCAGAATCACAGAGTGGCTTCAGAAAAGAAAGAAGCACTGTAGACATGGTGTTTGTTGCTAGACAACTCCAAGAAAAGGCCATTGAACAACAACAAGATCTCCACATGATCTTTGTTGATCTAGCCAAAGCATTTGACACTGTCAACAGAACCCTGCTCTGGGAAATACTGAGGAAGTTTGGCTGCCCCCCTACCTTCCTGGCAGTACTTAGATCCTTCCACGATGGATCAATGGCCAGAGTAATAAACTCAGGCTCAACATCAGATCCGTTTTTTGTAGGAACTGGCGTAAAGCAGGGATGTGTCATTGCGCCCATCCTTTTCAATCTCTTTGTGGCAGCAGTCATGACAATTGCTAAGCAGAACATCTGCCCTGCAGATGGCGTCCACATCTCTTACCGTTTAGATGGCAGTCTATTTAACCTACGTAGATTGCAATCCAAGACACTTGTCACCGCGGAGGCAATACATGAACTGCAATATGCGGATGACACAGCTTTTGTTAGCTCTTCTCCAAATGGGTTACAATGAACTATCAATGCTGTAGCTGAAGCATATTCTCGATCAGGACTAGCCATTAATGTTCAGAAAACGGAAGTCCTCAATATGTGTCAATCACCTGCTCCCGAATTCCTTATTAACAACCAGCCTCTGAGAAACGTAGAAGAGTTCACTTACTTGGGATCTGTCCTAAGCAGCACAAATGATCTCACAAGTGAAGTGCAATGGCAGATCGGATTAGCTTCTGCATCTTTTGGGAAGCTATCTCAGAGTTTTCATGAACAGAGACCTCACTATCACCACCAAGATCTCTGTATATAAAGCAGTCTGCCTATCCATACTGTTGTATGGAAGCGAGTCATGGGTGCTGTACTGACGTCACCTGAAAAAACTGGAGGCTTTTCACATTAACTGCCTCCAACGTATACTGGGTGTGAAGTGGTGGCATAGAGTTCCACACACAGAAATTCATAGCAGAGCACGCATTGACCCAATTGAAAATATTATATCTCAGTATCAACTTAGATGGTTGGGTCACACCATCTGAATGCCTGCAGACAGACTCCCCCGCAAGATACTTTATAGTGAATTAGCTGAAGGTACTCGCCGAGTAGGAAAACCTCAAAAAAGATATAAAGATCACATGAAAACTACTTTGAAAAAATGTGCTATCACTCCTTCAAATCTTGAAGACCTGGCCTCCAACAGACAAGGTTGGCGTAACATCTGCCACCAAGGAAGTGAACAACTGACCACCAATATAAACAGGACTGCAGAACAACTACGTCTTCGGCGTCATGCTCCACAAAATGCAGAAGGACACTTCCCTTGTAACATTTGTGGTCGTACCTGCAAGTCCTAAATTGGACTAATTAGCCATCAAAAAGTCCACGGACCATAATAAGCCACAAACCGAATTCAAATTAAATCACCAAAACATTGACATATCTCTACTCATCTACCATCAATCAAGACATGGAGTGAGGTCATCGTCGTCTGCGATGGACTTCTATAAGCAAGCATGTTAACATCTAGAACTCCATGTACACACGTACATGACAGTGTAGACAATAGTAAACATCCACTATGTATGCACTATACACATACATCTTCATGTATGTAAAAGTCAATGGAAGTGTTTTTGTGTGGTTTACTGTTTTGTAAGAGCAGTACCTTTCTTCCTAAGGATCATCGCCTGCCAGTCTTCTGGAAACTACACAACCTATCTCACCCTGGCATCCGAGTGACCCAAAAGATGACGTAACAATTCATCTGTCCTAACATCAACAAGGATGTCAGACAGTGGGCACACATGCATACAGTGTCAATGTTCAAAGGTACATCACAAGCCTTCTCCAGCTGCAACCTTCACTCCAGTCTCTTCAAGATTTAAAGATGTGCATACTGATCTTCTTGGTCCACTGCCCATCTCAAACGGTTATATAGAGCCCCAGCAGGCCGTAGCTAGCACGAGTGTAGGGAAGGAGCAAGTGATAGGAAATAGGATGTCTGAGCAGTTAGGACGCCTGCACTTAGTTAGGAAGCATTTCCAGGAAAAGGTGAGAACTTGTAGGTTGTGCTACCATCATCTCAGAGGAAACTGAGGATAATGTTGGACCTCAAACAGTGCATGGGAGGACGTGGCATTAAGTGACTTTGACAAGCATGTAAAAGGACGAAGCCGTGTCCTTATGCAGGGAATTTGCCCACATTTTTAGTGACAAGTAGAGTTTTGATCAAGAAACTGAAGATTTCTACTTACTAATGTATAAAAGCTGACCAGTTGGCAGGCCCCAAGGTCTAATGAAAAAGGAGGCTCTACAACCACATGGTACAAGGGGCTTTAGTACGACCTTGTGATAAAACACGAATTGGTTCGAGTGCAAGTGGTCATTACAACGTACCAGTTATGAAACTAAAGTATAAAACCATAGTACCACAACGTAGAGCACTCTCAGATTACAAGACTATCATTCTTCAACTCTATAAATCTAAGATCTATAAACTGAAGTTATAAATATTATAAATACTGACAAGCAAGACAGGATTTGGTCCACATAGGTGCCACAATGTGAAGTACTCTGGTTACAAGACTTTATACTTTTTCAACTAAACATTTAAGAGCAAGAAGGGCCTCAATTTTCTCCAAACTTTATCCATCAAGACTCACCCTGCCTATGATTTTACTTCATATCAGTCACTCAAAGTGATTATGTGAAACTAGGCCCAATGCACCTAGATACAAGGGCTTTTGTATGACCTTATGATAAAATGCATGAATTGGTTCGAGTGGGAATGGTCATTACAATGTACCAGTTATGAAACTAAAGTATAAAACCTTTGTACCACTGCATGGAGCACTCTCAGATTACGAGACTGCCTTCAACTCAAATTCAACATCTAGAAACTGAAGTTTCAAACTTATACTGACAAGAACATTGACCTCAAATACAATAATACAGTCAATCTAGCTGATTTTTTGGCTGAACCTCAAACAAATTGCTAACAAATGTTTTTAGCTTGGATATTGGGCATGAATAACCTCTCTCTCGGATAAAAAAAAGTTTACCAAAATTAACCTTGCGGAAAGGCCTCAACGGTGTCAAGAAAATTCGTAGAAAATGTGTCGAGAAAAACCGATGTCGGGGTTTTGGTATGTGACTTTTGTCCACTAGTGGGTAATGTATACTACTATATGTATATATATATATATATATATATATATATATATATACAAATATATACATATATAGTATACATACATACATATATATATATAATATATATATATACATATATAGTATACATATATATATATATATATATACAGTTGTGGGATTCAGCCGGTTCTTACCTATTCGCTAGAACCGGCTCACGCAAATTTGTCAGTTCGGCGAACCGGCTAACTGGCAAACCGACTAGTTGCTCAGCTGGTCAGTGGTCTTCTGCATCTCATCCGATAAGTACCGGGACGGTATGTTTCGTAACTTTCGTTAGTGATTTATTGCATAGTTTATTTACACAAGTGGTTATCAGTTTTTTTTCATGTATATAGTGCTTGGTTTCTCTGTATATTTGTGTTATTAAACTACATTTTATTATAATTATGGACATACATACATACACGCACTCTCATACACACTCCTTAGGCCTACCCACACAAACATGTTTGTTTATAAATAACACAAATGCATTGCACACATGCACACACATATTCATGTACATGTACACATATGCACACGTGTAAGCACATACATAGCCTACACATGCACACACTACCCCCACACAAACATGCGTCCGTAAAAAAATAAATACACCTGCACTAGGTTGCCCAAATCGAATTTTTTGATCACGAGACTAACTATAGGTTGGCACCCAGGTCTATACCCCATTTTTTTTTCCACCTGACAATTTTTCAGGTTTTTCGTATGTAAATATTTGAATATTTTTTACGTTTGGCAGCCAGAGATGCATTTTAAATATAATATTGTTAGTTTTCCATATTTCTAGTTAGAATATTTAATTGATAACAATAATATAAAGAAAATGTGGCTAAGAAGTGGTTGCAAATTAGTGTCAGATGGAAATACACCGACTATAACAATAAATGTAAAGCTAGGGGTTTACGGTGAGTGGTAGCTATCTAAGTTAAAGATTTTCACATATTTCTAACAATTTAGAAAGGTTTTTATATCTTAAATATTTCTTAAAATCAATCATCATTTGTTGAAATCAATCATCTAAAAACAAGGCTATAGCCTTGTTTTTAGATGATTGATAGGCCTAAGGGAAGCTGGACTATTCTCAACTGAAGGTTTGGCTAAAGTTAACATTTTTCTCACAATATAGAAAGGTATTTTTAGTCTAGATATTGATATCATATGTTTATACTATAGTTTTTAGGGCTTATAGCCATGATAATGAAGCTGGGCTATTCTCAGATGAAGGACCAATTCTAGGACTAATTTAAGGGACTGTAGGGCGCGAAAACACGAAAAATTCTGGAAAATCAACGAATTTTAGGTAAACATTTCAAAAGATTCTCTATGATGGTGGTAACACTTTAGCCAAATATTACAGCTCAATTCCGTTTCTTTTCTTATATATAAAATAAAATAGATAAATTTTTGGCAACCTCTGGCAACCCTATTGCATGAAAAAACATTCTGTATATTGAAATAAAGTCAAAATTTTGATACCCAGTTCTGTTTTGTTTACTATAATTAATATATATGGAGATATCTGGCAACTTGCCCAACACTAATCGTCAATCACCACAAGGATCTCAGTATCTCTTCAAAGCTAAAGGAGAAAGGATGTCGCCCTGTCGCGTATCTGTTAGCCTACCAGTCATGCATGCGATCGTATTATCTTTTTTTCTACCAACAGGTATTCAAAATATTCTCTATGATGGCTGTAACACTTCGACCAAATATTACAGCTCAATTCCGTTTCTGTTCTTATATATAAAATGAAATAGATAAATTATTGGCGACATCTGGCAACCCCATTGCATGAAAAAACATTCTGTATATTGAAATTAAGTCAAATTTTCGATAGCCAGTTCAGTTTTGTTTAAAGTTTTAAACGGAAACGTAAAAAAATAGACAATGTCACGAGTGAGTACGCGGCCGGAGGATTTTAAATGCCGGTGCGCTCCTTTAAACTTTAAATGCCTCTCCTGAAAAGTTTATGTTTTTTATATTTAAATAGCCATAGCTCTGTTTCTTTTTGTCCGATTTCATTCATTCTTTCGAATTTGTAAAGAGAAAGAGTAATTCTTTAATTTGATCAGAAAAAAACAAAGGAAACTGTAACTTATTTTTTTTTTTAATTTATCATAGCAGATTTTCACTGAAGTTTCTACTATTCAAAATAAAAAAATTATAAAAAAAAATAAAAGAGAGTAGGAAAAAATCTAACTTGATGAAGTTGTTTCCAAGACTCTAATCTTTCATTTCCTACATAGTAGGCTGATTACCTATGCCTGTGGATACTTTAATTATTACAGATACTATCATAAAAAAAAGAAAGAAAAAAATTAACTACACGTAATATATACATGTTACTAAAACAATTTAGTATGCAATAATACTCTTTCCGATAGAGTAAGTATACATAAGTTCACCAAAGAAATTGAACAACTTTTATGACACGTTCACCTATAAGCACTTCCCACAGTCCCTTAATGGAATTCTTCATTGCAAGATTATCTCAATAAAATAGTCAATTTTGGCACCCTGACTTGCACTTATATAAAACATACACATTAATACATATATGCATACATACGCACTATATACAGACACACATACACACAAACATATGTCAGTATGTAACAGACACTTGCACACACACAATCATAAAATACGTACAGTTAAAGGTCAATAAATTTTACTAGAGCTGCTGCCTTTCCTATCTTTTCATTCTTCTCTTCAGGATACGAAGCACATTGATTGCACCTCCTATCTCTTCTCTATTTTTCAATCAACTGCTTTTGTATTTTGGAACTCCCTTATAACAGGGTAGCCTAAGTATTAAATATATTCGTGCACAATTCATGCTACTTCCTTCTGATTATGAAATTTATTCTGGAAAAAGCCTTTGAAGAAAATCTTATTTTACATTGTTCATTAAAAATATTGTAGCAATCCTAATTTCTAATGTTAGTAAAGCAGTTTTTCTTTTTGTTTATACTTTTAGGTCTTTAGCCCTTAAAATGAAGAGACAACAAAATATACTAAAGTTCATGCATAAAATCCCAAGAACTGAAAGTTCAGTGGAAGAAGCTACTGAGAATGCAACAGTTATACCTCCATCTTTGATGAATAATACTGGTGCAACGTCTGCTTCTGATAGGCATACTATAGCTACTGTGTCACCTTCAGATCAGTCAGATGCCGCTTCATCTCTGCCAGACTGCTGGAGTGCGATGCAATACAAGGATTTTCAAAAAAAGTATGATGGATTGATTTCTCGTAGCAAGAAACTTGGTTGTGATGATTGTGCCAAATTTGATTCTCTAAATATAAAAGGAATTAGAGTTTCAGTTGAATGGGGAAGCTGCAGTGTTGAAGCCTCAGGAAAGAATAAAACCATTCAGCAAGCATCTCAGGAAAAAAATGAAGGAGCATTTTTCATCAAAGGCACATAGTGTCTGTGTAAAGCAACAAGAGGATCATGCATATGATGCAATTACGAAAAGTTTTGATAAAATGAATGAGAGATATATTGCCTCTACATGCAGAGTTTTCAATACAGTCTAGTTTGGCAAAAAGATGCAGGCCATTTTCTGATGTTGAAGATGAGATTGAACCTCAAATAAGAAATGGAGTTGACATGGGTGTTGGACCTCATTCTCGCAAAACTGCTGTGAAAATAGTAGACCACATTGCAAAGGATATAAAGAATGAAATATTTACCAAAATCATTGAACAAAATTTGAAAATTTGTGTCATCGTGGATGAAGCTTCAACCATCTCTAATAAACCAGTTGTTATAATTTTTCTGAAGATTGAAGATAGTGATCTATCACCAACAATTTTCTTTGATTTGGTCGAATTGGAAGGACAAGGAGCAGAACAAATATATGCGTCGCTGTTAAAGAGTTTGCATGATGGTGGGTTTGACAATGAATATTTGAGAAATAATTTAATTGCTTTCTGTTCAGATGGGGCAAGTGTAATGCTTGGGCGCAATTCTGGGGTAGGCATTAGACTTAGGAATGATTATCCTAACATTGTCCTTTGGCATTGCTTAAATCATCGTTTGCAACTTGTTTTGGACGATTCTGTCAATGACATTAAACAAGTGAACCATTTCAAAATAGCCATGGATAAAATCTACACAATTTTTCACCAATCAAACAAAAACCAAATGCAACTCTTTAAAATTTCAGAAGAGCTTGGGCAACAAATTCTGAAGATAGGTAGAATTCTAGGACCAAGGTGGGCTGCTTGCAGTCTAAGATCTGCACTTGCTTTGTGGCGTGCTTATCCAGCATTGTATAAATATTTTTCTAGTGAAGCAAAATATTCAGGGATGGCTGCACGTCTTTGCAACAAGCATTTCTTAGAGGATTTGGCACTAATGATAGATATACTTCAAGAAATTTCCTTGCTTTCTAATGCTCTTCAAGCCAGAAGTTTAATATTGAAAAAAGCTGAACAGCTAATAAAAAAGGACCATTAAGGCATTTGAAATGCTTAAAGAAAACAAAGGAACCTATGAAACGAAAATCGATGTCAGAGCTACTTCAGATGCTTTTAACCCACAAAGTGTTTAGTACGTATATATACGTTCGGGAGGGAAAGTGTTTAGTACGTATATATACGGATCATCTTTTCTTTTACTTCACGGCACCTAAACTTGTAGAAATGGTTCAAGATGTCTTTTCTATTCCTAAATATGATTTTGAAAGCTCACTCTGATTTTTATTGTATTGCTGTGGTCTATTTCATTGAATGTATCCATGACCACGAGTGATTTATTGAAGAAATAGGTATTTTTATAGAAATATATCAGTGGTGTCATGATTACTTATCAATATACTCAAAATCCTGTTTAGTAGATCAGCTATTTTTATATTATTCCAACTTGAATAGCAATTTCAAGGTATTTTGTGTTCATGCGTAGAGTCATCATCGGTTGTGTTGGCACCCCTGCGGCGTGATAAGCCGGCCATGCATGCTATCCAGACGCACTGTCACATCTTCCCTGCTCGCACGTGTTATCCTGCACCATGCCCCGGGGCTTGACATCGGCGGAAATAGTGTGTTCTCTATGACGATAATGTCACAGAGTTGGGGGACAGTGATCTCTCTGAGGAGGACGATAATGATGACTCTGATTACATACTATCAGACAGGGGGAGTGATGATGAAAATGAAAGTGAGTCTGCTCCTGTTCATTCCAGCAGGAAGCGGAAAAGGGATGATGAGGAGTCTGGGTTTGTAGTAGGTGCTTCCTCACTATCAGCTTCTCAGCCACTGCATGACCTCGCTAGCCAAGCGCAAACACCATCTACATCCCAGGCTCAACACCAAACAATAAATGTTGATGCTGATGTACAATGGGAATGGAGAGATGGGAATGACTTTTTGCCTACAGATTTTCAGTTTGATCTTCCTGGTCGTGGTATACCACATGGACTCGTTCATGATTGCAGCACAGAGAGTGAGTATTTTCGGTTGTTTTTCACAGAAGACATAATGGCTCATATAGTCAAAGAAAGCAACAAGTTTTATGGTTTTATGATAGCAGGTAAAATACTCCACCCACACACTCGTTTCTTGCAGTGGCAGGAAACAGATATAAATGAAATGTACTCATTTTTGGCTTTAGTTATGCTGATGGGGCTCACTCCAAGGCAAAATTATAAGGAATACTGGTCGACAGATCCACTGCTTCGCCAGCCTATTTTCAGTAAAGTCATGTCGGTAAACAGGTTCATTGCTTTGCTACAAGCCTTACACTTCCAAGATAACACTCAGCCAACTGATGATGACAAAATGAGAAAAATAAGGCCCATCTTTGACTACATTTGCCATAGTTTCAAGTCATCATTCAAACCATTTCAAAATTTAGTCATTGATGAAAGTTTGGTACTGTGGCGTGGTAATTTACACTTTCGCCAGTACATCCCAGCCAAGTGCCACAGATTTGGCCTAAAAATATTTGTTCTCTGTGACTGTGAAACTGGTTTCATTTTAGACATGATTTTGTACACTGGGGCAAGAACAAACATCAAAGAGAATAAGAAGTTGGGCATATCAGGAAGCATTGTCAGTACCATGCTTGAGTCTTACTTTGGTCAAGGACATACACTTTTTGTTGACAACTGGTACACCAGTCCTACACTGTTCCACTATCTGCATGAGAGAATGACTGGGGCCTGTGGCACGGTAAAGCCAAATCGCAAGTTTATGGCGAAATTCCCTATCGGACTGCAAAAAGGCAATGTTGTTCACAAGCAGGCAAACAACATTCTTGCAGTGAAATGGAAGGACAAGAGAGACATTCATCTCCTCACCAGTGTCCACGAACCAAAGTTCCAAAGGAGTGAGAACATTGACCATTCCACAAACACCTTCATCGACAAACCTGAAGCTGTTATTGTCTACAATCAAAACATGCGCCTTGTAGATAAAAGTGACAGCATGATGTCATCTGTGGAATGTTCAAGGAAAACAATGAAATGGTACAAAAAGATGTTTTTTCATCTGATTGACTGTGCTGTCCTCAACGCCCATATTCTGTACCAGGTCAAAACTGGCGAGAAGCCGACACTCCATGACTTCACAAGGGAGGTAATAAGACAGCTTCTTGAACAGTATTCAGAGCCTCTTCCTACAGCAGGACGACGACGAGCATCTCATGGTGACGACCCTACACGTCTCACAGGTCGTCATTTTCCCAAGTATATCCCACCTACAGCTGCCAAGAAAAACGCCCAAAAGCCTTGTCACGTCTGCCGCACCACCACACTCCGGCAAAAGCAACGCAAAGATACGAGGTTCATGTGTGTGCCCTGCGACACGGCTCTTTGTCTGGACCCGTGTTTTGAGGTATATCACACTCTAAAGATATACTAGAGTGGTATAAATATTTGTAAATAATGTATATACTATAGAGCATAGGAAAATATGTTTCATTTGCTGCTAATGAAAGACAGAAGTTTATAATACGGAAACCTGAAAGTTTACAGTTACAGGATTTTTTTCCCCCATGGCCGTTTATAAATAGGTAAACTTGAAAGTTTAGAGGTACAGGAATTTCCCCCCTATGGCCGTTTATAATAAGGAAACCTGAAAGTTTACAGGCACAGGATTTTTTTCCCCTATGGCCATGGGATGCGTATTTGCGTGTTCAACAGTTTACAAAGGATTACAAAGGCGGAGCATGCCGACAGGAGACCTTTTGGTCCATTACTAGGTCGGATGCGGGGAAAAATATATATATATATATATATATATATATATATATATATATATATATATATATATATATATATATATATATATATATATGTATCTGAATAAAAAAAAAAAAAAAAAAAAAAAATGGTCGGCAGTTGTAGGTACATTAGCCAATACACTTTTCCCTATGTAAGCATCAATTGCCACATTATCTGTGCTGTGTTTCATTCACATGTGCGTTCATATCATTCACTCATTCATTTCTGCCTCGGAACCTGAGTCCTTAGTTTCCCAGCCGTACGGATTTTCATGGGATATGCTACAGTCCAGAGGTAATACACAATTATCTCTTAGATATACTTGTAAAATTGGGATGTTATGTGAACTGTACAGTAGCAGAGCAATACCAAATTGGTCGGCAGCAAATGCAAAGACACGGAAGCTACATAATAAATGGGAAAATGTGTGGGGTGTGGTCAGCAGGCAGGCGAGAGCGGGCGGGCTGTGGTATGCAGGAGTACCAACATAAAAAACATCAAATTGGTATAATGGCTTATTTGAGCAGCTGTGTACAATTTTTTTGTTGTTGGTGTTAGAAAACATGTTATGCTTGTGCAATGAAGGGATAATATTGTGCTACTTATATACACATACAGTGAAAATATAGTCTGTACGAGCGCGATAAATTTGGTACTATGATATGACTATAGAAAGGCTAGACAAACAATCCTAAGATATATTTTACAAGAAACTCAAACTAAACAATATATAGTCACGGAAGAAGCATTCAAAGTGTGTCGGAAATAATAAATAAGAAGCGGAGATTGCATAGTACTATTCCACATGTTTCATCTTACGCAGCACCACTCTAGTATTGCAGCCAGGCGTGAAAGGAATCACAGGAAATGACGGCCTACAGGAAACACTCAGATATCGCATTTATATTGTTGAAATCAGCTATTTTTTTCCAATTTTATTAGACAATAATATTTGGACACATGGAAAGAATGAGTGAAGAAAGACTAGTAAAAGAGGTATGGAAGGCAGATGTGGAGGGAATGTGAACATGAGGGGACGTCCTAGGATGAGGTGGATGGATGGGGTGAAGGGGGCTTTGGGGAAGAGGGGAATGTCTGTTGAGGAAGGAAGGGAGAGGACGGAAGACAGAGGTGAGTGGAGAATGGTTGTATATGGATGATGTTGTGACTGCATGAGGAGGAATGGGCGGGGAAGTGGGGGGTGGGGTAGTATGTGTGAGTAAATTTTGACGCAGCCCGAAGGGATTTCTCCCCGTCCTCGCCTTATATGCAAAGGGGGACGGAGAGGGGGGGTCGCCGATTAAATGAAGCGGCCTCGCTGTGGATGTACTGTGTCTTGCGACACTGCTTCTGACCCAGGGCGGTGGGCAGGGTGCAGGGATGACCCGTCATCCAGGAGGTGCTCAGATGAAAGGAAGGGTGGGAGGGGTGTGGAGTGTATTTAGGGATGAAATGGGTGGGAGTGTTTTTATGCCTTTCCCTTTTTGGCTACCTCCCTTGGAAGGGGGAAAAAGCCTTGGTATATGTATGTATGTAATATTATTTGGCCAAAATCCAACCCCACGTGACCTGTTTCACCCCTATAAAGCAACACTGTACGGGTTAAGGATATTCATTTTGTTGAAAATAACAAAGTCATTAACCTTCCTCGTCAAAAACTACTTGAAACAGTAATAGAAAATATGAAAAAAAGGGTGATGAGCTGTGACAGTTTAACATCAAAGAACAATGAACTAGATGATAAAATTCATGATCTGATTAATTTTCTTGAGCCCAATTCATGGAATATTGAGGAAGTAGTTGTACCTTGGAGAGCTGCAGAAGAAAAACTGAGGGAATTTGATAAAGTTTTTCATCATGAAATCAGTATCAATGATTTTCGGGACTACGTAGAAAATGTCTTGCAAAATTCTAGCAACCCAGCGAAGGCGGAGGTTCCTCAAAGTGTACAGAAAGCTAAAAATATTATCAATGCTATTGCTGTCAGTTCTGCAGAGGCTGAACAAGGTTTTTCAAGAATGAATATCATATATTCAGATAAAAGGAGTCGTCTTACTGTTGATAATGTAGCTAATCTTGTGATAATTAATCTGATTGGTCTCCCGTTTAGCTCATGGGAGCCCACTCCTTCGGTCAAGACATGGCTTAGAAGAAACCACTCGGCTGATGACAACAGGGTAAAGAAAAAGAAAGATAAAGACATTGATGATAACCAGGTCGCCATTTGGAAATATTTAAAGTAAAATATTCCAAAATATATGTTAAGAGATTCCAGTAGAGATTTTGTTTTATATTTTTTCTTTGATAAATATTTGGTTTATTTTATCTTTTATAGAATTACAGCATTTAATGCCAAATAATAAATATATAATAAAATATTTTTATTATTACCTTTTGAAAATATACATAATCATAAAATCTATAAGCAACAATACACATATAATTTATAAAAAAAAAAAGTAATGATAACTGAAAAAAAAAAAAAACATTCAAGCATGTGTATTCAGGATGCTGGTACATAGAGATATACCTTCAGGTTTTTACATTAATTATTTATATAGGACAGTAATATAAACATCCTCAACATCATCATAATAATGCTTGTCTAACCATTATTTCGAAATGTTATTTGGAAAAAAACTAAAATGGGATTAGTTTATTTGCTGGCAAATTTGACTTTTTTTTTTCTTTTTTTTGTAACAGAACCGGCTGACGAAAAATTTGAATCCCACTACTGTATATATACATATATAGTATACATATATATATATATATATATATAGTATACATATATATATATACATATATATATATATATACATATTTACATACATATATATATATACATATATATACATATATACATATATATACATACAAATATACATATATATACATACAGATATATAGATACATACATATATATATATATATATATACATATATATACATACATATATATATATATATATATATATATATATACATATATATACATACATATACATATATATACATATATACATATATACAAACATATATATATATATATATACATATATACATATATACAAACATATATATATATATATACATATATATACATACATATATATATATATACATATATATACATACATATATATATATATAATATATATATATATATATATATATATACATACAAATATATATAATATATATACATATATATACATACATATATATATATATATATACATATATATACATACATATACCTATATAATATATACATATATATACATACATATATATATATATATAAATATATATATATATATATATATATATATATAGACATACATATATACAGTACATATATAGTATACATATATATATATATATATATATATATATACATATAATATATATATATATATATATATATATATATATATATATATATATACATATATAGTATACATATATATATATATACATACATATATATATATACAAATAAATATATACATATATACATACATACATACATAGTATACATATATATATATACATACATACATAGTATACATATATATATATATATATATATATATATATATATATACATACATATACCAAGGCTTTTTCCCCCTTACAAGGGTGGTAGCCAAAAGGAAAAAGGCATAAAATCATTCCCACCCATTCCATCCCTGAATACACTCCACACCCCTCCACCCTCCCTCTTATCTTAGCACCTCCTGAATGACAGGTCATCCCTGCACCTTGTCCACTGCCCTGGGTCAGAAGCAGTGTCCCAAGACACAGCACATCCACAGCAAGGCCGCTTCATTAAATCAGCGACCCCCCCCTCTCCATCCCCCCATTGCATAAAAGGAGAGGACGGGGAGAAATCCCTTTGGGGTGCGTCAAATTTTGCTCACACATACTACCTCACCCCCCATCCACCCGCCCATTCCACCTCATGCTATCACAACATCATCCATATACAACCATTCTCCATTCACCCCTGTCTTCTGTCCTCTCCCATCCTTCCTCAACCGACATTCCCCTCTTCCCCAAAGCCCCCTTCACCACATCCATCCACCTCATCCTAGGACGTCCCCTCATGTTCACTCCCTCCACATCTGCCTTCCACACCTCTTTTACTAGTCTCTCATTCTTTCCATGTGTCCAAACCATCCTAATATTCTTTCATCAACCCTATCTCCCTATATATATACATACATATATACATATATATATATATACATGTATTAGGACAGAGGACAGGGGTGAATGGAGAATGGTTGTATATGGATGATGTTGTGATAGCATGAGGTGGAATGGGCGGGTGGATGGGGGGGTGAGGTAGTATGTGTGAGCAAAATTTGACGCAGCCCGAAGGGATTTCTCCCCGTCCTCTCATTTTATGCAATGGGGGGACGGAGAGGGGGGGGTCGCCGATTTAATGAAGCGGCCTTGCTGTGGATGTGCTGTGTTTTGCGACACTGCTTCTGACCCAGGGCAGTGGACAAGGTGCAGGGATGACCCGTCATTCAGGAGGTGCTAAGATAAGAGGGAGGGTGGAGGGGTGTGGAGTGTATTCAGGGATGGAATGGGTGGGAATGATTTTATGCCTTTTTCTTTTTGGCTACCCCCCTTGTAAGGGGGAAAAAGCCTTGGTATATGTACGTATGTATGATATATATATACATATATATATATATACCAAAATACCAAATACTTCAAAAATACCAAATGTAGCAATGTGAAATTGGATAAAACCAACAGACCTGAAGGAAGCTCAGGGGCAATTGAAAGGTCTCCTTGATGGGACTGAGACAATGGATAATGTTCTGTCATCAGAGTCTGTGACCAGGATTGCCCAGAGAATCAACCATGTGAAGGATGCGATGGTTGACCAGCGAACAGCAAAATTGTGGATTCAATACCTTGATATGGTGAAGATCCTGCAATTGTTTATCAAGGCAGAGCGCACCGGGAACTGGGAATTGCACCTTGACGCTGTAAGGAAAATGCTGCCAATATTCGCTGCAGCAGGACACATCCTATATGCAAAGTCGGCCTACTTGTACTTGCAGCAAATGGAGGGGCTGCCGAAAAGCCATCCTGAAGTGTACCAGAAATTTTCTGAAGGATTCCATGTGATTAGACGGAGTGATCGCTACTGGGCTGGCTTGTCGACGGATCTGGTTATTGAGCAGGTGCTAATGAGAAGCATGAAGACGTCTGGAGGTCTTACTCATGGCAGAGGAATGGACGAAATTCAACGATTGGTTTGGACGCTATCACTGCCAGCGTGCGCTGAAATCAAGTTTACAATGCAAGAACTAGCAGGCATTCGTTATGGCACTAGTGACCAGCACCAGGAGGCTACTTCAGCAAGAAAAGAGCCAGATGTGAGGGATACATGGAAGCTCCTTGCGTTTCTCCAGACATATGACCCTTTCACGGAAGATCCGTCCATTCACAGCATTTCAAGTGGAGTAACTGGAGACAAAAAGGTGAATGTGGACAGAGCAAACTCCATAGGAGAGGCAATCATAGCTTCAATGGTTGGAGAAAATGTCCACGAGTACACTTTTAAAAGAAAGGATCAGGCAATTACACTTGGGTCAAAAGTTTCGCTCAGCAAAGATGAAGCAGTTGAGACTGATCCACAACTCCTATTCCAGAGACTGTGTGTGCTATCTACCAATGAACCCTCAACTCAGCATCAGCAAGAACATTTCCAGTATGAGCTTTGTGGTTACCCACCTGCACTTTTTGATTCTTTCGGACTACCGCGAGAGGCAAAAACACCAGCTTTGGCAGACGCAATATGGGAACTGACTTCCCCTGTACAATCAGATCCACAGTATCTCTTAGATGGTGGAGCACTACTTCAACGCCTCCCATGGCAAAAAGGTCACACATTTGATGAGATCTGTGCCCAATACTGCAGATATGTCACAACTAGATATGGAAAAGCATGCATTGTCTTTGATGGCTATGAAAGTGGTCCATCCATTAAAGACGCGACTCACCGATGCCGAGCAAGGGGCTCTGTTGGTGTTAATGTGTCACTGACCCCTTTAATGGTGTTCAAATTAAAAAAGGATGTTTTCCTAGCTAATCAAGAAAACAAACAATTGTTCATCAAATTACTGGGAAAGAGTTTGGAGGAAACAGGTTGTAAAGTAGTCCATGCATCTGGAGACACTGACGTACTGCTTGTGAAGACTGTTCTAGAACTGGTACAGACAGGAGAAACCATTTTGATAGCAGATGACACTGACCTATTGGTCCTTCTATGTTATCATGCCAATAGAGATGATAGTTACAACATCTACTTCACGCCACAACCAAAGGCTAGTGCAAAAAGTGTGAAAGTCTGGAACATCAAAGAGATGAGGAAATCTTTGGGAGATGTGGTCTGTTCCAACATTCTTTTCATCCATGCACTACTGGGTTGTGATTCTACATCCAGTGTTCATGGAATTGGGAAGGCAGCGTCCCTTCGAAAGGTGATGAACAATAGAAACTTCCTCAAACTGGCAGAAGTGTTTGGCAAGGATAGCAGTGCAGAAGAGGTTATTGAAGCTGGGGAGAAGGCTTTAGTGTGCCTGTACAATGGTAATGATGGGGAAAACATCAATCATCTCCGACTGAGGTGCTTTAAGGAAAAGGTTGCAAAAAGCTCAAAGTATGTTGAGGCCAAATCATTGCCACCAACAAGAGCAGCTACAAAATTCCACAACCTTCGAGTTTACTTCCAAATTCAGGAATGGAAAGGTAAAAACCAGCTAAAACCTGACGAGTGGGGATGGAAATTTTCAGATGGTAAATTACAACCAATCAAGACTGACTTGCCAGCTGGTCCTGTAAATTTGTTGGCTATAATTAGGTGTAACTGTACTTCAGGGTGTACTACAGCAAGATGCAGTTGCAGGAAACATGGCATTCACTGTTCAAACTTGTGTGGTAATTGCAAAGGCCTCCACTGCACCAACTCACCACAGCCAGATCTTGATGATGATGAAGTTACCTTTGACTAGTTCTTGACAAGAAATGTTCTTTGGTCCGTTCATGAACTGGTTCTGTGGTGATTATGCAAGAGCCTTGCCCCAGCATTCGACCAACTGACCATTCCTTTATTGTAAATTGTACTTATTTTGTACCTATTTTTTATGAAATGTCAGGAATTAATGTGAAAATTGTTGCCTTGAAAAAGGCTAGTCTGTTTTAGTATCTTTTATATTCATATTTGTATAAGAAAAAAAAAAAAAAAAAAAAAAGCATGAAAACAAGGGCAGGGGCTAGTCATTTTCTGGTGTTAGTTTATTATCAAGCATATAGCTACCTATCATTACAATTTAAAACACCAAGAAAATGTCAAGCTGGCTTTATGGTGGGCCCTGTGTGGGTTTTCATGCAAAAAATATTTTTTATTTCTAATTTAATAAAGGTTTTTTGTCAGGAGAAACATTTATTTTTGTCAGTAATTGTCAGGAATAATGGACATACTTGTCAGGAAATGTCAGGATTTTTTATAATGGACATACTTGTCAGGAAATGTCAGGAATTTTATGTCTCGAAATTTTAATATTGTTAAGTTGGATTTTAAAGATGGCGGCCATTGACCCCTTTCCGCAAGGTTAATTTTGGTAAACTTTTTTTTTTTTTTATCTGAAAGAGAGGTTATTCATGCCCAATATGCAAGTTAAAAACCTTTGTTAGCAATTTGCTCGAGGTTCAGCCACATTTTGACTGGACTACAAGGTTGTGAACCCCCTTTTGTCCAAATCCCATCACATAACTATATTTTTTGCTCATTGCCAAGTAATGTACATGGGACTGCAGGCTACTCTTAATTTCCTTTGCATGCATGGATTCTGGATTTTAAGGCCAGGCAAGTAGTTTTAAACATTGAAGGATTGTGCTTTGTAAGAAATAATTCCTGTGCTGTTAACTATCCTTCTCCTTCCTCTTTACCTGCCTCTAGAGTAAATTTAAGTGTGCCTTTTGCCCATACTGTTGTCGATTACATGGGGCATTTATGGGTTAGAGACAGGAATGGAGATAAGGTCAAGGCTTACATTTAGATATTAACTCCTTTTAATACAAGCCGTCAATTTGGAGGTCATGGATTCTATGTCCACTGCAGAGTTTATTTTTGCTTGTTCGATTTACTAGTAGATATGGAATTCCTACAGTGGTTTATTTGGATAATGCCAAATCATTTATACAAGCAGAAAGTATTATTGGACAACTTCTACAATCTTCTGAATTTGAAGACGACTATGTCGATTCAGAACCTCTTTGATACGTTTTCTTAAGACTGCACTAGCCTCTAGAGACCAAGTTCGAGCCGTCGTGCCGCTCACACCTACTCTTTAATGCTTCCTACGTGTAACTAATAAAAGCACAATGGCCACCAGGAACAGCAACAAGAAACTGTTAGATATGGTGGAGACTTTATTCAAGGCCAAAGAAGAAAATATCCAATGAGCAAGCTAGAAAAGACCAACAGTTCCCAAGATCAACTATCATTGAGTTAAAAGACTATCACCCAACAACAGGAGAAATCAGACTTTAGATAGACAGTGGAAACCCTTCAAGCTTGAGTGGACAATTTGAACAATACATGAGAAAGAGGACATCATTATTAATAGATTAAAGGTTGTGAAGTCGTATTCAGATGGTGAAAGGTGATTCTGACTTTAGTGTGGACAACAGTGGATGAAATATTGTGGAGAATCAAGTGATTGAAACTGAGTAACAAAGGAATACAGATCAGACACATTTTGGCTTGTCACACACTAGGAAAACTACGACAGGACGGTACCCAGAATGCGATTGTCATTTTCATATAAAAGACTAAAGTACATCTACTGAAGAACGCCAAGAAACTGAAAAGGACGGGCATTTATGTGAACGAGCATTTGACCAAACTGAATGGAGATACCCAGAGCAGCACGTGACCTGAGGAAGCAAGGGAAGCTACTATCGACCTGGACCAGGGACTGCAAAGTGTTTGTGAAGAGCAATGACCAAAAGGTATTTCAGGTGAGTAACCTAGATCAGTTATCCGACTTTAAGATTGTAACTAGTTTTTTTAACATGATTATCTTCTTGATCGGCTAATTCTTCAAGTCTTACCATAACCATGATCACTTCTACCAACACAAAACTAAAAACAAATACCTGTTCTTCCTGCGAAAGCTTTGTCTCAAATAGTCACCTGAAATTTTCAACCTGTCATCATTTACTTCACTTTGTGTGTGCAAATGTTCCAGCACTGTCAAAAATAACCATAATAAATTCAAAAACTGGTTCTGCTCAGATTGTTCAAAAATGTTTCCCTTTCATGCATTCTCCAACACAGAAATTGAAATATTGTATTCCTCAATGCAAAAAAACACGGATGTATACACTGCTATCAATAAGTACAAAGACAAAATAACAAAGCATTTACGATATTTAATCAAAGTAACACCCCAATTGATCCTGAAACTAAATTTTTACTCAAAGCTAACAAAAGACTGCAATTACTACTGTGATACACAATTTGACAGTTTCATGAGATTAATGGTTTCACTTTGATTCACTTTAATGCCAGGAGCCTAAATGCCAATTACCAGAAAATTGATTGTTCTCAAGTTACTCAATAAAAATTTTGACAGTGATAAGCGAGACATGGATTGACCCCAGGTGTCTAGTTAATTTCTTACCGGATTATACTTCATACAGCATTAATCATCAGCTCCACAAAGGCGGTTGTTAGGTTTTTATTTAAGCTTGCTTACAATAGAGCTCTTGGCGGGTGACTGACTACCCGCGCTTGGGGTAGTCTCTACAAGCGTGACTCGCAGTTGCCAGCTCTCACAATAAAAACCCCTACATCTCCCCCTCAAGATTGTGAGGGAAAAACAAAACAAATACCTTGACAATCTGATTACATTGAACAAGACAATATAAATGGTAATTCCAATGACATACAATATGAACAAAATTGAACAGCTAGATTATGTAGTCGTCCAGCCATCTCGGCCGAGACCTGTGCCTTTGAGGACGTTCCCTTCTCGGGGAAGCAGGCGGAGGCGTCCCCTGGGTCGGTGGTTGCGGCTCGGGTGAACCCCCGGGTGATAATGGCCCCCGTGGTGGCGCGGCCATTCTCAAATGGCCGCGGGTGCGCAGTGAGATGCGACCGCTTCCGTCCATCCTCACTGCATACTGGCGGTGTGGGTGGACTTCGACTACGGTACCAGACTTGCTCCATGCCTTAGAAGTCTGGTCTTGAGCCCACACACGGGCTCCCGGCTGCAGGCGGCGCCGTCGACGTCGCTGGCCCGTGCTATTCTGTCGTATCTCTGCATGATGTTGCGCCATCTGAGTCTCCCTCTCCTCCAGGGTCCGCTGCCACTCACAATTGACTTTGCAGTTCTGTTTGGCCGTGGGGACTCCATCACGTAGCTGTCTGCCAGTTGTCAATTTTGCGGGGGATGCGTTTCCTTCTCGTAGCGGGGTGTTGAGGTATTGGAGGAGGGCAAGCGACACCTTGTCGTTGTCCAGGCTGCCGCTGGTCCCTGTGTTGTCTCGCAGAATCCTCTTGGCTGTCTTCACGGCGGCCTCGGCTCGGCCGTTGGACTGAGGGTACTGAGCGGAGGAGAGGCGGGTCGTGACGCCCCATCTCCTGAGGAAAGCGGTCATTTCCCCACTCACTAGGTTCGTACCTCCGTCAGCAGAGAGTTGTTCTGGGGCCCCCCATCTGGTGAAGTAGTGCCTTAGGTGCTTCATGATTTCGCTGGACGTGGTACCCGAGGGTAGGTGCGCAACTTCTAGCCAGCCAGTGAGTCGGTCGGCGTAGACTAGGTATGTTTGACCTGCTAGCTGGAATAGGTCTGCCACCGTCTGCTGAAAGGGGTAATCGGGGGGTGGGGTGAGAATGAGGGGCTCAGGTGGTTGTGACGGCGCGTTAGCATTGCAGGAGTTACATGTGGCCCTGTAATGCTGCAGGTCACCCTCCATTCCAGGCCAGTACACCGTCTGTCTGGCTCTTCTTAGCATGGAGTCGAGGCCCTGATGGCTGGCGTGAAGGCTAGCTGCCACTCGTTGTCGCAGAGCCTCAGGGATGACAAGCCGCACACATCCCTGATCATAGGTATAGGCTGACTAGGCACGGGACACTGCCAGTCTGTCTCGTACACCGTAGAAGGGCCGCAGGCAGGCGGGCTCCCGTGATCTGTGGGGCTCCCAGTCGCCGCTGCTCACTCTTAACACCAGTGACTGGTAGGTGTGGTCCTCAAGGGCCGTTTGCAGCACCATCTCTTCGTCGATGGTGGCGCACCCACTCAGGTCAAGGGCGGCTACAGTAGCTGCTGACATGGCTGCGGCGATAGCGACGTCTTGTTCTTCATCCATCTCGTCCGGATTAGACTTGGCCACGGGATACCTTGATAAGAAGTCGGCTGCCAATTGTGTTTCCCCGGCAGAAAGTGCATGGCGAACCTGTACTGCAGGGTCTGCTCCTTCAGACAAAACAGCCGTGGGTTAGTGATGTCCTTGAGGGCCTTGTCGCCAAAGAGCCTAACTAGGGGCCGGTGGTCTGTGGTGATAACCAGGTTGGGGCACCCCAGGAGGAAAAGCCGGGCTTTACGCAGGCACCACACTACCGCCAAAGCTTCCCCCTCCACCGGTGCATATCCCGACTCGGCCGGGGTAAGGTGCCGGCTTCCGCATAATGCCAGGCGCCAGCCTCCCTTGCAGCAGTGTGGAGCAGTGGCTGGCGGGCATGAGCAGTACTGATGCATCACCACAAACCCGATGCCGTCCTTGCACCAGTCCATGATGGCGATGGTAGGTCGGGTCATGTCGTAGTATGCCAACCCCTGTTTGGCTAGCTGACAGATGATCTCTTTGGCTTGTGTGAATCTATTCTGGAGACACTCGTCCCAGTAGACAACCTTACCTGCTGGTTTTTTCAGCAGATCCCTGAAGGGCGCCATAAGAGGGGCAGTGGCCAGGAAGGGCGCCAGTTGGTTCACAAAGCGAAACCAGGAGCGCACGTTTGTGATGGACGGTTTTTCTGGCATCTTAAAGTCCCTGATGGCAGTAAGGCGCTCTGTAGTCGGTTTGTATGTGTCCCAATCCAAGTGGTAGCCAGCGAAGTCGACCTCCCTCTGGCAGAAGCGAAATTTCTCCGGCTTTAGTGTCACTCCAGCCTTGGCACATACTTCCAAAAAGTCGTAGGCATGCCAGAAGGCTTCTTCTATGCCTGCGTCATAGAGGAGTGTGTCGTCCACGCACTTGTATTTTCGCGGCAGGTCGATGATGGCGTCGTCGAATCTTTTGGTATATGCATCCCCCGCTGCGCAGTGTCCCATGGGCGTCCGGCAATACTGGTACCTGCCCCACGGTGTGATAAATGTAGTGAGGCGCCTGCTCTCCTCGTCCAGTTCCACCTGGTGGAATCCCCAGTGCGCATCTGCCACGGTTTTGTAGGAGTGTGCCGGGACCCCAGAGGCCATGTCAAACGGGGCAGGGGTGTGGTGAGTCTCTCGTAGGCAGCATGCGTTGAGTTTCTGGAAGTCGACCGTGCGGCGCGGCTTGCCAGACTTTTTTGCCACCACGACCATCCTGGCACACCACTCTGTGGCCTCTCCCGCGGGGACAGGACGGATCACGCCTCTCTGGACGTCCTCATCCAGCTGTTGCT
The DNA here is from genome assembly GCF_046742065.1 of Oratosquilla oratoria. Taxonomy (NCBI): domain Eukaryota; kingdom Metazoa; phylum Arthropoda; class Malacostraca; order Stomatopoda; family Squillidae; genus Oratosquilla; species Oratosquilla oratoria. The sequence goes on from NW_027467715.1 coordinate 3,111,915, forward strand.
TAACCTCCGCTTCCCAATGTTTCGGGACGGGGGCGGGAGTGTGGCAGGCATAAGGGACAGCGTCGGGTGATAGGTGGATATGATGAGGGGGACCTGCCATGATCGGCAGTGGGTACCTGTCTGTGTCGAAGGACGATGTCGAGAAGTGGCCAAGCAGCCATTCCTGTAGCCTCGGCACGTTTTCCTCGAGAGGAGGGAAAGGCATGGTTGCTGGTCTGGGTGGCGGACCCCGGCTGTCGCTCGCTATGGTCGGTAGTGGCGGATGCGGAAAGCCTTCGTGTACCAGGCCCAGATCCTTGCAGGCGGCGAGGGACAGATAGACCTGCAGCACAGACCGTACAAAATACACCTCCTGTTGGGTGGAGCGGCCAGGGATGCTAAAGTGGCAGGTTATGGTCCCCAAGGTTGGTAGGTTAATATTGGCGAGGTCGCGCAGGCCAGTGCATCCCTTAAGTTGCCTGGGCGAGAGGCCCAGAGCTTTCAACAGCTTGGGTCCCGCTACACATACCTGCGCGCCTGTATCTGTGATGGCTGTGGTGGAGTGCTGTGTGTCGCCATCCGGCCCAGAGACGATGACTTGAAGCCGTGGCTGGCTCATCACCCCGGCGGTCGCTACCACAGCACTGGCCACAGCGTCCTTCTTCGCAGGCTTCTTACCCCCTTTGCACACTTTCTGGAAGTGGCCCAGCTTTCCACAAGCAAGACACGTGGCGTTTGCTGCCGGGCAAGCTGCCCTACCGGGCTGGTGTCGGTCACCGCAGTGCCAACAAGGGCGGTGGCGGGCTTTCTTGGGACCAGCAGCAGCGATGACGTCGTCGTCACTCGCAGCGTCGTGCATGACGTCACCCGCGGCAGCCTCGGGATGGCGGTTTGGCGGGAAATCATGCGCGTCCCTCTGAGCTGCTTCAAATGCCACACAATATAGGTACCCCCGAATCCACGCGCGGCGCCACCGTCGACCATGTATTGCTTTCATGGCCATATGTTGCGGCCCACTAGGTTTTATTTGGTTCAATTTGAATGCTTCCCGCGCTTAGCGCATGCAAAAGATATTCAAATTATCTTGTTGTATTGCAAGTGTAAGGCTAATTCTTGAAATAGAAAAAAAATTCAGCGATTTAAACGGAAATTTGGTTGTCAAACTCGGCAACATAGTTTTCCGAATAAAAATATTAAGGTAAGGAGTCTCTAAACATAATTATAAGTTACATAAACAAGTTTATCAACCTATTTTCTCCCGGACATGAGAAGCTTAATATCGTGTATCACATCATAATTGAGCTTAAATCCCCGGAATGTAGCCATATCACCCATAAATCTGATGCGTCCAGTTCGCGTTCGATTTTGTTTACTATTACCATTGACGACCAAAATCACACAATGACGGTTTTTGCTCAAATGCATAATTTGTATATAAAAAATAGCATATGGTTGCATTATTTGACCTATTTTCTTTAAAATGTGTGATTTCCATGTAGAATGATAAAAAAGTTACGTTTTTATCCTCTACAAAATTATCAACCGGCAACCAACGTCATTGTTTGGGTTTCGTCGGCGTTGGTTGCCGGCTGATAATTTTTCAGAGGATAAAAACGTAACTTCTCTTTGATTATTTTACGTGGAAATCATCCATTTTAAAGAAAATAGGTCAAATAATGCAACCATGTGCTATTTTTTATATATAAATTATGCATTTGAGCAAAAACCGTCATTGTGTGGTTTTGGTCGGCGTCGGTCGACTTCGGTCGGCGTTTAGCGACAGCTTCATGATTGCCATGAAAAGGCAAATATGGTATGATGGAGATGTCTCACATTGTTTTTGACATGCTCATGTGATTTGTTGATCCATAAAACCCAAGTATTCCGAATTTTAATAAAATTGGACCAGTGGTTTAGAGTTAATGTGTATTTCTTTACCGAAATCTTTACAAATTACCACCCTTAATTCTAACACTTTGTTATGGTAAAGTCGAGCCAAAAATGCGGGCTAAGAAAATAATTCAAAAAATCGTATCTCCCTTATTTTTCAAGCTATTTCAAAAATTTAAAAAGCATTTTGTTTCTAATAAAGTTGTCTTTCATATGCAATAATATAAAGGTTAATTTTTTTTGAAAATTTTGTGGGGGTACCTACACAATAAGATCTGAGGCTGTCAACCTCTTTGAATTGAGCGTAGCACTGTAATACCTCGCGTCTTAGGGTTGGTTCACGCAACCCAGCAATGAGCTTCCGCACTAACGTATATTCACTTAAACTCGCGTCACAGCTTGGGCACTGAAAAGCACAATCTAACACCATCTGGGAACACTTCGTGAAGTAATCGCCCACCGACTCCCCCGAGGCCTGCTTGACACTAAAGAAGTCCGACCACTGTACTGCCTGGTTCGCCGCACGCAACACTAATTTGCTGACGTTCTCCAGGGCCTCGGCAGCGGGAAGGGTGTCCCAACGTGCCTTGGGGAACCTGGCGTCGAGCGCCTTTTGGAGCCTTGGGGCACATAAAAGCCGGATGTAGCGCGCGGCGTCGCCGTCGCCGACAGCGTTGAGCTCGATCCAATCTTCCAAGGACCGACGCCATGACCTGAAGTCTGCTGTAGTCATGTCCAGGTCGCACTTCTCCAACCCAGCTGAGCTAAGGGCCTTGCGGCTTGGTGTCCCCATCGCCGCCATGTTTCGCTGCAAAGCCGCTATGGCTCCCTGCTGGGACAGTAAGAGCGTCTGAGCCTGTGCTAGGCCTTCTCCTTCCCTCCGTCTACCTGATGTGGCAAGGAGCCTAGGGCGTCTCAGGGTGGTCATTGTAGATGCGTAGGAAAGATAATCACTGCGCCATGTTAGGTTTTTATTTAAGCTTGCTTACAATAGGGCTCTTGGCGGGTGACTGACTACCCGCGCTTGGGGTAGTCTCTACGAGCGTGACTCGCAGTTGCCAGCTCTCACAATAAAAACCCCTACAGCGGTGGAGTCTCTATGTCAAAAACACCCTGTCGTGCAAATTATTACTTCAATCCTCTAATTCATATGAAAACTTATTTGATTGCATATCCGTTGAGATTAACAGTCAAACAAAAAGAAACTCCATAAGTATTTACAGAAATACTTGTTCTAATATTAACGAGTTTACTAATATGCTCGAAGAAATCTTAATCCCCCCTAAAAAATAAGAACCTATATATTTATGTGGTAACTTTAACATTGATTTACTTAAGTATTAAAACACACGAACAAACCAGGCACTTTACCAATATGATTTTTTTATTAGGTTTGTTTCCTTTTATAAATAAACCAACCCGAATCCCGAATAACAAAAACCAGCGAGACACTAATAGATAACATTTTCACCAACATTATAAGTTCTGAGAATTATAGTGGTGTTTTATTAAGTGATAAGTGATCACCTGCCTGTATTCACAATTAACCCAATAGAAACCCATCGCAAATCAAAACCAGAAATTATAATAAAGCGTAAAATAGATGACAAAAGTATTGCAAAATCAAGTGCTTGAATGAAGAAAACTGTAATCTGGTTTACAAGTCAGAATATGCCAATCAATCATACACCGAGAGAGAAGTGGAGGAGGAGGAGGAGGAGGAGGAAAAATAAATAAATAAATAAATAAATAAAAAAAAGTTTACTAACAGCCTTAAGAATGCATGTCGAAAGAAAAACCAACTCTACAAGAAATTAATTAAAAGCAAGTCCACGACTGACGAAATAAAAATGTACAAAAACAGACAACAATCCTACACAATTGCGAGAAAAAACACCAAGATAATCTGAAAATAATTAAGGTAATATAAAAAAGATGGAAAGTGATAACTTAGCTAGGCCAAAAAGTAGAAATCACAATGAATACTAAGACCTTATTAAAAAAGGCAAAACAAAAAAAGATACAGCAAATTAATTGGATTTCCTCTCCCACATAGGACCTAAACTTGCGAAGCAAACAAAAACTAATCAAACTTGAGACTTATGAAACAACGAATCAGTACATACATACATACATATACCAAGGCTTTTTCCCCCTTACAAGGGTGGTAGCCAAAAAGGGAAAGGCATAAAAACACTCCCACCCATTTCATCCCCAAATACACTCCACACCCCTCCCACCCTTCCTCTCATCTGAGCACCTCCTGGATGACGGGTCATCCCTGCACCCCGCCCACCGCCCTGGGTCAGAAGCAGTGTCGCAAGACACAGTACATCCACAGCAAGGCCGTTTCATTTAATCGGCGACCCCCCCTCTCCGTCCCCCTTTGCATATAAGGAGAGGACGGGGAGAAATCCCTTCGGGCTGCGTCAAAATTTACTCACACATACTACCCCACCCCCCACACCCCCGCCCATTCCTCCTCATGCAGTCACAACATCATCCATATACAACCATTCTCCACTCACCTCTGTCTTCCGTCCTCTCCCTTCCTTCCTCAACAGACATTCCCCTCTTCCCCAAAGCCCCCTTCACCCCATCCATCCACCTCATCCTAGGACGTCCCCTCATGTTCACTCCCTCCGAATCAGTAACATTTTTAAAACCAGTCACCGACAACGAGCTTATGAATACCATTAAACCAATGCAAAGCAAGAAATCGCTTCATTATCTAGGAATCAATGAGCCTCGTACAGCAAATCATGCCAAACATAAAAAAACATTTTTTAGCAATATGCAACTAGTCATTTGAGCAAGGATTATTCTCAGATGCTATGAAATCAGCAAAAGTAGTTCCAGTATCTAAATCAGGCAACAAATCTAGCTATAACAACTACTGACCAATTCCACTATTACCAGTTTTCTAAACTGCAGGAGAAGTTATTGTTGGAGAACTTCTAGAACAATGCAGTGTCCTTTCTACCTACATCTACCGACTCTCACCCACAAGACTAGTATGTGCATATGCATTCCACCACATTAGTTAGGGACACAGTGGATAAAAAAAGATGCATTGGTGTACCTAGGTATCCAAGGGAAAAGGAGAAAGATCGCTAAGGAAATTCTGAAAGAATTACAAGCGGAAGGACATGGCTTGGATGGGAAAATCGAGAGACCTATAGGATGGACAGATACTCTAAAGAAAAACAATACGGGCCACTGAAAGTAAAGCTTCTCAAACAATTCCAGAGGAAGTACTATCCAGAACGAGTTTAGCAAATAGTTGAAGTCTTAAAGTTTTCTTCTTACAGCAAACTTTTACATCATACTTCCTTGATCTTTAAAGCTGTCTTTAAGAAGTTAATGCTGACCTTTTAAGGCCACTTTTAATTATTCAATGGGCATAATGCAAAGGGATGCATTCCCTCACGGAATTGACATTTAGAGAACCCCAATACTAATGATAGACCCTCTTTGGTAAGTCAAATAAACTTTTTCTTGGACAAAACAGTTAATATCATGAAACTGTCAAATTGTGTATCACAGTAGTAATCGCAATCTTTTGTTAACTTTGAGTAAAAATTTACTTCAGGATCAATTGGGGTGTTACTGTGATTAAATACTGTAAATTCTATGTTATTTTGACTATATCTTTGTACAAGTTAATAGTGGTGTATACATCTGGCACCAACTCATTCCAAAATGACATATGAACAATGACTGTCCAAATTAGAATTACCAACTCTGGAACAAAGGGAAAGAGGAGACTTACTACCTATAGAATTATGAAGGGAATGGAAATCTTAGATAAGAATAATTTATTGAATGGGTCAATGGAGAAACAAGAGAAATGGAAACTAAAAGATAATTACAGAAGAGATCTTAAGAAAGAAAGAAAAGAAAGAAAAAAAAATCTTCCCACACAGTGATAGGTACTTGGAACAAATTAGACAGTGTGCAAACACTACAAGATTAAGAAAAAACTATGCCAAGAGATACAAAGACGGGTCACCAGAAGCATAGCTCCCTTCCCGTATAATACAACTAGGTAAATCTGAGTCACCTCAATTTGTCCTCTTTGGCTCTGACAAAAAGACTACACGACCTTGTTTCAGAATTAACTTCCATCTACAATTTCAAGGATTATGTCAAGGTCAAAGTAGCAAATTTAAAGTCTTCAAAAAAAAAAGAAAAAAAAAAATCACTCTCACCAAGGATATGGTGCATCTGCACAACCATTTAGTGAGAAATTGTACTCTAGAACTTTGAGACGTTGTTTACACACTACCACACCCCCACCTCAAAGCTCTACCCTAATTTCACTGGACCTTTTCATATCATTGGACAGGAGTAATAATAAAATCAAAGCACTCAAGTTGCATGATCTTATGAGTGATGCAGATATCAAGAGTTCCTCATGGCCTTAACATAAAATGTTCCATCATCAGTTGTTGTTGTTGTTGTCGTTCCCTAGACTGTCTGTCCGAGCAGTCCCGTCTCCCCAAGGAAGGCCACAGCCGAAACTGGGTTTTCCCACAAATCCTTTATAGAGTGTATGTTGTGTTGTTTGCGTGCATGATTGTGTATAATGCAGTCTTCCATTATGTGTTGTATGGTATGGGGTGAAGTGTTACATCCTGGGCAGCTGTTCACAACACGGTCGTCCAGCCTCTTCTGGTAGCTTAGAAGTGCTGGGTGGTGACCGCATCGCAGTCTGGCCAAGTGGACTCTGTCCTTTCGTGGGAGAGAGGATTCAGAAGGGTGGATATCAGGGGGTCTGGCATGCAGCAGTGTGTTGTCTTTCAGTGTGTTAATGGAGCGGTGAGTGATATGATTATGAATATGTTTTCGGAGGCTGGTATTTGGTGGTTGTGGAGGAAGAGAAGAGAGTATCTGTGCATAATAAATGTCTTTGGGTGTAGTTTTAATGTTTCTTGGTGTGTGTGGGTGTTCTGCTATGTAGTGTAGCGGGTGTGATGTGTTTGTGGTGGCTGCAGCAAGTGTTTGTGTGCCTCTCATGTCGAGGTGGTCCTTGACTTTGAGGACTTTTGTTTCATGGTGTAAATGGTCTGTAGGTGTTGTATTTGTGCAGCCTGTAATTGTTTTTAGGGCTTTGTTTTGTATGATTTGAAGGGTGTTGTGGTGTGTCTCACTGAGATTAGGAGCCCATGCAGGACCATCATCAGTTGGTACTACCCCTACTATAGAAAGACTTTACCAACACAACTTCCCTCTACTCCTCTCCCATATCACAACCTTTGCAGGCGAACCACCCTTTCACAAGATTGCATCTTGCCAAGGTGAGTGAATACATCTACTTCTCCATGTTCTTATGATTAAGTAAATTTTACAGTATTTTCCTATGATGAAACTGCTCAAATCCATGTTATTTATCTTGTTGCAAGAAAGATATATACTTTTGTGCTTGCATACACTCATGCATTAGCTACTTTACATCAGATCCTGGTAGTAGTTGCAAGCCTTCAACAGAACCTACTGTTATGTGACCTGCCAAATTGCCTTGACCTGCGAGTCCAACTGCCAAGACACTTGCATCTCAAACTGGCAGATTCAACCATACAATATTGCCATATACTGTATTTTCCGGCTTAAAATGCGCACCCATGCACTTCGTTATCTCAGTATACAGATAGCGAGCACCGACGTATAACGCTCATGCCCGATCGCATTTGTCTATAACGCAGTTTTACCTCAGTATTTATATCATGTGAACGAGGTTACATGGAGAAGTATTTTTCATTGGCTAGAGCCACCGCTGGGAAATCTGTTGATTTGTCACTAACTTAAGTGTCAGTTTAGGCATCAATCAGGACACAACTAAGAAAAAGTCGGAACTACATGTACCGGTATATGACTCATGTTGTGTGTTGGTCCCTTATTACTTTGTAGCTTAAATAGTTTGTAGGAAATATGATCTAAAAAAAGTTTATAGAAAGTAAAATATACAGAAAAATTTCGGGATTTTTACAGAAAATTTTCATTTTATATCTTGAGGAAATAATTCGTCTTTACCATTTTTTATTTAATACTGAAACAAACTACAGACTGTTTCGTTTTAGCTTTGAACCTGCAATGACAGTGGTGAAATAGGACAGTCTTTCATCGAGGTGACGTTTAGTTAATACAACTCCCGAAAGAGGGTGTTGTAGTCAGGTGTTTGACACGAGTTTATGAACGGCCGCAACGGAATTTGTACCATACCTAAAGTGAAGCAACAAAGCCAACATAAAAATTCAAACTAGGATGCTGTGAACATGGGCAAATATCATGAATATTGATCATGTTTCATGGTGTTTAGGCCTATTTAAACATGAAAAATAAGATTCGACAGATACCTACCTATACCAAATATTTATATACGGTAGCCCATGCTGGCGTATTCTTTCATGTCACCATGGGTGGTGTTCTTTTTCTCATGTAACGTCACGGAGAAGTGTGCCGTCCCGACTTTGTGACTGTATCCATTACCACTTACTAACCATCACCCACCACGCACGTGATCCACATGCTTGCAACAGAGCGAGACTTCCTCTTGCTTATCTTGCGTTTCCCACGACATGCACACCTAACGCAGCACATTTGAAGACAAACAAGATATAGATGCCTAGTGTCACCAGACTAACCTATCATAAATCCTTTTATTATAACTGCCCTAGTGTATTAAGCATAAACTAGTATATATATATAATATACCAAACAATATCCACCAATTCTAGGACTGACCCTCTTACATAGAACAGACCCCATACAATGAATAACAAGACTAACACCCTTGCTTGAAACCACTAACACTCCTATAAAATGTTTAACACCCATGTCACGTAGCCAGAGCTGGGGTAGGTGAAGAACCTACTGCCAGAGGCTGGGTAGGTCACGAACCTACCGGCCGGAGGTCAGAGCTATCGTGCCCTAGGTCAAGGCCTGGCACTTATTGTATTTAGCCCAAAGGGGCAATTGCATTTGTAGTTTAACCTGAATCTCTTGTTTAAATAAACAAAGAAAACTCCCGCTTTGGAGTCTATCTCGCCACATTAAGACTTCCCCACGTAACCATATAACCTACCAAAATGGTATACACTGGTGCCCAGCGGTGCTCCTACACTGGTATACACTGGTGCCCAGTGGTGTTCCTACACTGGTATACACTGGTGGCTCGCGGTGGCCATGACCACGTATATAACGTATACACAGGTATACAGGTATACACTGGTGGCGAGCGGTGCTCCCACGTCCTGAATAGAAGCGCCGTCATCAGCCATACTACACAAGGTTACACAACCAATCCAACTGGCGAGCGGTACTCTATTCCAACCTCCGAAGATACAAGCCTACCTTATACCAAGAAACACTGGTTTCACACATGCCTACCACAGAAGGCCGAATACATTCTTCAGTCATTCAAGCCACGCCTACCATTCAGAACATTCAGAAGGAGCAACGAAGAAGAAACCGTCTATCTTCGACTTCTCATATCTTCCTTCAAGCCACTTGATTCTATTCAGATCAGCCGCGCCTGCAGCTCAGACGACCGAGATCGTCTACGAAGCAGACATCGTCTACTTCTCATCAACCGCATCAGAAAGCTAGCTCATCACTTCGTCAAGCAAGCAACACGTCTACCCACAACACCTCCACAAACCACTCCCTTCGAGACGACAGTCAGAATTCTAAGATCGCAGCCTTGCATCAATCTTAGAATCGGTGGTGAAATCGAACCCATTCGATTTTGAACCACCTGGTGGCAGTACGCTACCATAGTCTCTGTAGACAGATATCTACAGCGACATAGAAGAACCGGTCAACTCTACACCGCACCTCATCAAGACTCCAAACCAAGAGATAGAACTTCAATCAAAACCACAGGTTTCCATTCACCCGAGAACAACGCGAAATCCGCAAGCTCAGCACCTCGGTAAGCATATCTAACCCCCACCCTCTATCCCTTCAAGCAGTGAACCCAAGCTAATCACCTGTAGAGATCCAGCGCACCAACTCCTAGATCAACACGACATCACGACTTCAGTCAAGACGAAAACCCAGGCCGACGAGACACATCCGAGAGACAATCTCGTCCGCCACCCAAAACTACCGTCACCAATCTCCGTGAGTATAAACCATAGACTCCCACTAATTCCCCCCTTTTTTTATATAATTCAGAAGCCGGACGAGAAACCACCTCCACCCCCCCCCCCTCCATGTCCACCCAGACCAGAAGCTTCGCTATGACCGGCCAGACCAGAGGCTTGCAGCGGTTAGGCCCAGACCCGCCTAGACCAGCCTCCACCCCCACCCCTTCCACCCAGACCACAGCTTCACAGCAGTTAGGCCCGGACCCGCCTAACATACCTGCTCTTCGCATCGGGTCAGCATTCTCGCTTACCCACCCTCCACCCACCGCCACCCTTGGGTCACCGAGAATTGCTGACACTGCGATGTTCAGCGTCAGCTGGACGTCAACAACTTAACCCACGACAGTGTCACATTCACCAACAGAGCAGACCAGTGCTTCCAGAATTCAGCGCAGACCTGCGATAAGTACCCCAAATTTATTATTTTATTTTATTCTTGTACATCATACACCCATAGATGTATATGCATAACACACGTATCACAGAAATGTAATAATCATTTTAATTACAATTTTTTAAAATGTAAATTAGCTCACGTAGAACTATCTATTAGTTACAATTATAGAAATTCAAAGACCACGATAGACAAAACCTAATAATCAAAACATCCACTATGTAATTTTAACTTACAAATAATTTTTCAATTTTAACGTAGAATTAGAATATCAAAATGTCACCGCGAAGAAATCTTCCAGGCAGTCACCCGAAACATAGTAAATTACGATAAACCATTGCACAAGACAAATCCCAAGATGACAATAACTAACTCTTAAAATATGAATTTACATTAATTATTCCCCCTTCGGACGCAGGACGTCATGCGATTCGATAGGATAGGTCCTCACGATCATTTACTTTTAAAAACCCTTTTCAATATCTATACAAGTACTTCTCTACTTCTTTCCGACCGTGAAGCCCCGGAATAATACACTCAAAACCCAACCCACTCAAACAGGATGAATAAGCATTCCATACCATACAAAATAAAATAAAATAAAATAAAATAAATTAACTGCCTTAAATAAATATAAATATATAAGCCCATAAGAATAACAGCCCATGTAAATTTTAACCAATAACCATTCTCATAAATAACAAACTTGTATAAGTTTATATGTCTATAAAATGTTATATATAATAATATGAATTTTAGCTCTACACAAACTAACAATAATAATCAAAAACAAACACTAACAATTAGGATGTCATGTCTTCAGTAAGCTATGACTGTAGTGAAATAGTACATTCCAAATAATATCTCATAGAAAAGAGATTATAAAAAATTCTCATTGAACAGAGAAACAAGTGTATGGTGAACAGTGAAAATTGTTCTCATTGAAAAGAGAATATACTAGTGTAAATTTTTTTGTACATAGTTTACTGAACACACAAAAAGATATGATAATATACGTAAAAATCCCCCTTTTTACTCATTCAAACATATTTTGTTGATCAATATCACCCACTAGCAAACTTACAAATTATCATATCTATATTGTATTCAATTATGTATGCCATCCCCACTGTCACGACCTTAACCCAAGGTACGAGGACGTACCTCAAAAAGGTCAGGGAGGCAATGTATCCATTACCACTTACTAACCATCACCCACCACGCACGTGATCCACATGCTTTCAACAGAGCGAGACTTCCTCTTGCTTACCTTGCGTTTCCCACGACATGCACACCTAACGCAGCACATTTGAAGACAAACAAGATATAGATGCCTAGTGTCACCAGACTAACCTATCATAAATCCTTTTATTATAACTGCCCTAGTGTATTAACCCCTTCCATACGGTGCCGCACACGTAGGCGTCATGGACTTAGATCTCGGTGGCAGCAACCAATGCCAGCCGTACGACGTGTCGTAATAATACTCGCATCATAAAATATAGTCACCGCTTACATCGATCGTTCTCTCTTCACCCGTGAATTTTGATAACCATAGAAAATGCGATTACAAAAGAATTAGAAAGAATGTCATTATGGAGGGGCGACTACAATAAATATAATCAAGACGCCGATATGGCAGCCTCGCGAATACACTCGCTCCCCATGACGCCTACGTGTGTGCGGCACCGTATGGAAGGGGTTAAGCATAAACTAGTATATATATATATAATATACCAAACAATATCCACCAATTCTAGGACTGACCCTCTTACATAGAACAGACCCCATACAATGAATAACAAGACTAACACCCTTGCTTGAAACCACTAACACTCCTATAAAATGTTTAACACCCATGTCACGTAGCCAGAGCTGGGGTAGGTGAAGAACCTACTGCCAGAGGCTGGGTAGGTCACGAACCTACCGGCCGGAGGTCAGAGCTATCGTGCCCTAGGTCAAAGCCTGGCACTTATTGTATTTAGCCCAAAGGGGCAATTGCATTTGTAGTTTAACCTGAATCTCTTGTTTAAATAAACAAAGAAAACTCCCGCTTTGGAGTCTATCTCGCCACATTAAGACTTCCCCACGTAACCATATAACCTACCAAAACGGTATACACTGGTGCCCAGCGGTGCTCCTACACTGGTATACACTGGTGCCCAGCGGTGTTCCTACACTGGTATACACTGGTGGCTCGCGGTGGCCACGACCACGTATATAACGTATACACAGGTATACAGGTATACAGTGACGGCCAACATCTTCACGTTGTTGTGAAAAAAATTACACACACAGCCGCAGAATTTTTATCGTAGGCCGTAGATAATGCACACCAACGGATAACGAGCACACCCATTTTTATGCCCTTCCAACGGAAAAAAGTTGCGCACTATACGCCGGAAAATACGGTAACAGTTAATGCAATTCACTACTTTGTGTAGAGATGTATAGAGCTAAAATTAGTATTGACCATGCTGTTCCATAATGTAATAATTTGAAACTTAATATGTATACAACTGTTAAGTAATTATACTGTTGGCAACTGCCACACACCATCACTAGCTTTGGTGGAAAGCACCAGTGACTGAGGCAACAGAATAAAGAGAAGAACCCACAGTTTTTCTCCACCTCCAACTAATGTAGATCCAAACACTTGTCTACATTAACTAAATTCCAATTGTAACCAGTTAATACTGATGTACCTTTAGGGTTTGCATTTTTTGGAGAAATTTCCAGAAAAAATAATACCTTTCATTTATAAATGCATAATAAATGCACCACAAAAGTGAAAACTTTACATAGCATAAACCAATTCAAGGTGGTCATAACTGTAAATGCACTTTACCTATGAACTACAGCCTCCTCTCAATCTTCTGTAAATGTACACTGGTAACCTCCACTCGTTCAGAAGATCGAGGCACTCTCCTTACCTGCAATAAATGCAATTGTGGTTACTTACATTTACTTATAAAGAGCATCATGCAACTGTTAAATCTAATCCATGCAATGCAAGCTAGGAATCTTTTCATACAATTCTTGCAATCAATGACCAGTCATTCCTAGTCCTATGTAATTTCTATGATAAAGATTCCCGGGCAAACCCTAAGTCAGGGATCACTTTGGCAAATGTGCAAAGCCTGGCACACTACTTTTCCAGGATGTGAAACCCATAGCTCACCACAATAATATACATACATACATACATATACCAAGGCTTTTTCCCCCTTCCAAGGGAGGTAGCCACAAAAGGAAAGGCATAAAAACACTCCCACCCATTTCATCCCTAAATACACTCCACACCCCTCCCACCCTTCCTCTCATCTGAGCACCTCCTGGATGACGGGTCATCCCTGAACCCTGCCCACCGCCCTGGGTCAGAAGCAGTGTCGCAAGACACAGTACATCCACAGCAAGGCCGCTTCATTTAATCGGCGACCCCCCCCTCTCCGTCCCCCTTTGCATATAAGGAGAGGACGGGGAGAAATCCCTTCGGGCTGCGTCAAAATTTACTCACACATACTACCCCACCCACCCACCCACCCCCCGCCCATAATATAACTACAGTAATAAATTAGTACAAGGGAATCATACGAGAGGTACAAAGTAAAAAGTAAAACAAGATAAAGGAGGCTGATGTGAAATGGGATAAGAGTATGATAAAATCTTTTAAGTAATAAAAAATGTTTTGGAATGAAACTGAAGAAAGGCAAATTAAGTAGAGAAAATGTAAAAGGTGTAGATGTAGAGATGATAATGGAAGAGAAGGCACCAAGAGGAAGGTGGGCAGAGTATTTTAGGGGGCTGCTAAATGTGAAGGAGGATAGATAGGGAAAGGTAGTTGTAGTGGGAAGCGCCAAGAAAATGACCATGATGAGCAAGGGAAATGGAGAAATAAGGAAAGATGAAGTGAAGGCAGTTAAGATGAGAGCAGGTAAGGCACCTGGGTTGGACTGATGCCATGCAGAATGTCTGAAAAAAGGAAGTACAGTGATGGACTGGCTGATGAGGTTAATGTTTAGCAGAGGGTAGTGTGCTGGAGGACTGGAGGAGTGTCTGTATAGTTCCACTTTACAAGGTGAAAAGTGTGAGTAATAGTTTCAGAGGGATCAGCTTTTTAAGTAGTTGAGAAGGCTTATGGGAGGGTCTTGATCGAGAGGATTAGTAGAGTAACAGAGTAACTGGTTAGGAAGTGTTTAGGACAGGTAGGGGGTTGCGTAGATCAGATTTTTGTGATAAGATATGTGAGAAAGCTATAGGAAAAGGTAAGGATGTATTATGGGCTTTTATGGATTTGGAAAAGGCTTATGATAGGGTAGACAGGAAGGCACTGTGGGATGTATTGCAGATATATGGGATACGAGGAAAGCTAGAGCAGGAAAAAGCAGGAAACAGCAGTCCAGAGTTTTTACAATAGTAGAGCTTGTGTTAGGATTAGAAATTGAGTGGTTTGAGGTAAAGGTGGGACTTCATCAGGGATGTGTTATGTTGCCCTGGCTGTTCAATTTGTACATGGATGGGGTAGTGCGAGAGCAAGGGTCGTGGATCAGGGATTGGAGATGGTTAAAGAAAATTGAGAAAAGTGGGAGATAAACCAGTTGTTTGCCAACGACTGCTTGTACCAAGATCAGGAGGTATTGAGGAAGTATTAAAGTGTCCCTACTGCAGAAAGGATAAGGGAAAAAAATCACTGTTTATTCCAATGCAAAATTCGTATAATACGGTCAAATATCCAGGGCTCCTTTGACCTTTTTTTATCATAATTGTCAGCCTTGTTGGCAGGATGTCCAGACTAAATTGCCCCCCCCCCCACATGCGAGGGCCCTGGGTGTATATATGCAATATCCAACTTCTGGACTATAGGTAACCACATGCTGTGCCGAGCAGTGGACAGGGGCCCTAGGAGGTTATATTATATCTGATTGATGTCGCTGTCCAATAGCGAATTTCTCGAATATATATACATATATATATTATATATATATATATGTATATATATATATGTATATTATATATATACATATACATATATTTATATATATACATATATATATATATATAATTGCAGGCGAGCAAATACTCCTAAATTTTCTCCGTCACTGCTAAGCGATTACTTTATTCATACTGTTGGAATTGAATCACGATATTAATCAGAAGTCTTTTCATTAACATGTGAATATTGAAAGACCTACCAGTCTCCTTAACAGGTGGGAGAAAACAGTTTCCGCCTTTTTATACAGTTGCCCTGGAACGAGGTTTGCTTGCTCGATGAATACCATGTTTGGCTTTGTTTTGTGGTAAACATTGTCACTGAGACGAGCGAAATTTGAACTTCGATTTTTCGTAAGTGCACGTTTTTAGCAATCCTCATTTCGAATTTAGGCTCGTTTGCAAAAATGCACAACTTAAAAAACAAGCCCTAGCAGGTGAAGTTGAGGAGACCATACTACTATACAAGACTATAAATTTAGTATAAAAAATTTGGCCAATTTTGGAAGTGTCGAGGCCGCGAGGCGCATGCGCGCCCGTAGCGTCCACCAAGTTATCCGGTGTCCACGATTTAATAAAGCAGTGAGTAACCTTGATCAGTTATCCGACTTTTAGATTGTAACTGGTTTTTCATGATTATCTTCTTGATCTGCTAATTCTTCAAGTCTTACCATAACCATGATCACTTCTACCAACACAAAACTAAAAACAAATACCTGTTCTTCCTGCGAAAACTTTGTCCCAAAGAGTCACCTCAAATGTTCAACCTGTCATCATTTACTTCACTTTGTGTGTGCAAATGTTCCAGCACTGTCAGAAATAACCATAATAAATTCAAAAACTGGTTCTGCTCAGATTGTTCAAAAATGTTTCCCTTTCATGCATCGTCCAACACAGAAATTGAAATATTGTATTCCTCAATGCAAAAAAACACAGATGTATACACCGCTATTAATAAGTACAAAGACAAAATAACAAAGAATTTACAATATTTAATCAAAGTAACACCCCAATTGATCCTGAAACTAAATTTTTACTCAAAGCTAACAAAAGACTGCAATTACTACTGTGATACACAATTTGACAGTTTCATGAGATTAATGGTTTCACTTTGATTCACTTTAATGCCAGGAGCCTAAATGCCAATTACCAGAAAATTGATTGTTCTCAAGTTACTCAATAAAAATTTTGACAGTGATGTACTGTGTCTTGTGTCAAGTTACTCAATAAAAATTTTGACAGTGATGTACTGTGTCTTCCGACACTGCTTCTGACCCAGGGCTGTGGGCAGGGTGCAGGGATGACCCGTCATCCAGGAGGTGCTCAGATGAGAGGGAGGGTGGGAGGGGTGTGGAGTGTATTTAGGGATGAAATGGGTGGGAGTGTTTTTATGCCTTTCCCTTTTTGGCTACCTCCCTTGGAAGGGGGAAAAAGCCTTGGTATATGTATGTATGATAAGCGAGACATGGATTGACCCCAGGTGTCTAGTTAATTTCTTACCAGATTATACTTCATACAGCGTTAATCGTCAGCTCCACAAAGGCGGTGGAGTCTCTATGTCAAAAACACCCTGTCGTGCAAATTATTACTTCAATCCTCTAATTCATATGAAAACTTATTTGATTGCATATCCGTTGAGATTAACAGTCAAACAAAAAGAAACTCCATAAGTATTTACAGAAATACTTGTTCTAATATTAACGAGTTTACTAATATGCTCGAAGAAATCTTAATCCCCCCTAAAAAATAAGAACCTATATATTCATGTGGTAACTTTAACATTGATTTACTTAAGTATTAAAACACACGAACAAACCAGGCACTTTACCAATATGATTTTTTTTATTAGGTTTGTTTCCTTTTATAAATAAACCAACCCGAATCCCGAATAACAAAAACCAGCGAGACACTAATAGATAACATTTTCACCAACATTATAAGTTCTGAGAATTATAGTGGTGTTTTATTAAGTGATAAGTGATCACCTGCCTGTATTCACAATTAACCCAATAGAAACCCATCGCAAATCAAAAACAGAAATTATAATACATACATACATACATATACCAAGGCTTTTTCCCCCTTTCAAGGGAGGTAGCCAAAAAGGGAAAGGCATAAAAACACTCCCACCCATTTCATCCCTAAATACACTCCACACCCCTCCCACCCTCCCTCTCATCTGAGCACCTCCTGGATGACAAAAGTATTGCAAAATCAAGTGCTTGAATGAAGAAAACTGTAATCTGATTTACAAGTCAGAAAATGCCAATCAATCATACACCGAGAGAGAAGTGGAGGAAAAAAAAATAATAATAAAAAAAATAAATAAATAAAAAAATTACTAACAGCCTTAAGAATGCATGTCGAAAGAAAAACCAACTCTACAAGAAATTAATTAAAAGCAAGTCCACGACTGACGAAATCAAAATGTACAAAAACAAACAATCCTACACAATTGCAAGAAAAACCACCTAGATACTCTGAAAATAATTAAGGTAATATAAAAAAGATGGGAAGTGATAACTTAGCTAAGCCAAAAAGTAGAAATCACAATGAATACAAAGACCTTATTAAAAAAGGCAAAACAAAAAAAGATAAAGCGGATTAATTGGATTTCCTCTCCCACATAGGACCTAAACTTGCAAAGCAAACAAAAACTAACCAAACTTGAGACTTATGAAACAACGAATCAGTAACATTTTTAAAACCAGTCACCGACAACAAGCTTATGAATACCATTAAACCAATGCAAAGCAAGAAATCGCTTCATTATCTAGGAATCAATGAGCCTCATACAGCAAATCATGCCAAACATAAAAAACCATTTTTTAGCAATAGGCAACTAGTCATTTGAGCAAGGATTATTCTCAGATGCTATGAACTCAGCAAAAGTAGTTCCAGTATCTAAATCAGGCAACAAATCTAGCTATAACAACTACTGACCAATTCGACTATTACCAGTTTTCTAAACTGCGGGAGAAGTTATTGTTGGAGAACTTCTAGAACAATGCAGTGTCCTTTCTACCTACATCTACCGACTCTCACCCACAAGATTAGTATGTGCATATGCATTGCACCACATTAGTTAGGGACACAGTTGATAAAAAAAGATGCACTGGTGTACC
This sequence comes from Oratosquilla oratoria, assembly GCF_046742065.1. NCBI lineage: Eukaryota > Metazoa > Arthropoda > Malacostraca > Stomatopoda > Squillidae > Oratosquilla > Oratosquilla oratoria. The sequence goes on from NW_027467715.1 coordinate 3,130,442, forward strand.
TAGGTATCCAAGGGAAAAGGAGAAACATCACCAAGGAAATTCTGAAAGAATTACAAGCGGAAGGACATGGCTTGGATAGGAAAATCGAGAGACCTATAGGATAGACAGGTACTCTTAAGAAAAACAATACAGGCCACTGAAAGTAAAGCTTCTCAAACAATTCCAGAGGAAGTACTATCCAGAACGAGTTTAGCAAATAGTTGAAGTCTTAAAGTTTTCTTCTTACAGCAAACTTTTACATCATACTTCCTTGATCTTTAAAGCTGTCTTTTAGAAGTTAATGCTGACCTTTTAAAGCCACTTTTAATTATTCAATGGGCATAATGCAAAGGGATGCATTCCCTCACGGAATTGACATTTAGAGAACCCCAATACTAATGATAGACCCTCTTTGGTACATACATACATATACCAAGGCTTTTTTCCCCTTACAAGGGGGGTAACCAAAAAGAAAAAGGCATAAAATCATTCCCACCCATTCCATCCCTGAATAAACTCCACATCCCTCCACCCTCCCTCTTATCTTAGCACCTCCTGAATGACGGGTCATCCCTGCACCTTGTCCACTGCCCTGGGTCAGAACCAGTGTCGCAAGACACAGCACATCCACAGCAAGGCCGCTTCATTAGATCGGCGACCCCCCCTCTCCGTCCCCCCATTGCATAAAATGAGAGGACGGGGAGAAATCCCTTCTGGCTGCGTCAAATTTTGCTCACATATACTACCTCACCCCCCATCCACCCGCCCATTCCACCTCATGCAATCACAACATCATCCATATACAACCATTCTCCATTTACCCCTGTCTTCTGTCCTCTCCCGTCCTTCCTCAACAGACATTTCCCTCTTCCCCAAAGCCCCCTTCACCCCATCCATCCACCTCATCCTAGGACGTCCCCTCAAGTTCACTCCCTCCACATCTGCCTTCCACACCTCTTTTACTAGTCTTTCTTCACTCATTCTTTCCATGTGTCCAAACCATCCTAGTATTCTTTCATCAACCCTATCTCCCAGCTCCTTTTCCACCCCTGTTCTCCTCCTCACCTCCTCATTTCTCACTCTATCTAGCCTAGTAACCCCCATCATACTTCTCAGACACCTCATCTCAAACACATTCAAACTCCTTCTCTCTTCTTCTCTTATGTTCCATGTTTCTGCCCCATACAGTGCTGTTGGCACAATCACTCCTTCATACAGTCTCCTCTTAGCATCCATTCCCAAATGTCTATTCCTCATTACACTCTTTAATCCACCAAGGCATTTACTCGCTTCTCTCAATCTACATTCTACCTCCACTTTCACTCCACCTTTTCCTGCCACATTTGCACCCAAGTATCTAAAACTATCCACTTCCTCCAGTCGCTCTCCCTTAATGCTCACTTCCAATACTGCCACTTTCACCCCTTGTACATCTCATCACCTTACTCTTACCCACATTCATCTTTAGCTTTCTTCTATCACATACTCTCCCAAACTCTGCCACCAACCAACTTCCTCAATACCTCCTCCAATCCTGCCACAAGCGCAGTGTCGTCCGCAAACAACAGCTGGCTCACCTCCCACTTTTCTCCATTTTCTTTAACCATCTCCAATCCCTTGCCCACTACCCTCTTTGGTAAGTCAAATAAACTTTTTCTAGGACAAAACAGTTAATATCATGAAACTGTCAAATTGTGTATCACAGTAGTAATCGCAATCTTTTGTTAACTTTGAGTAAAAATTTACTTCAGGATCAATTGGGGTGTTACTATGAATAAATACTGTAAATTCTTTGTTATTTTGACTATATCTTTGTACTAGTTAATAGTGGTGTATACATCTGGCACAACTCTTTCGAAAATGACATATGAACAATGACTGTCCAAATTAGAATTACCAACTCTGGAACAAAGGGAAAGAGGAGACTTACTACCTATAGAATTATGAAGGGAATGGAAATCTTAGATAAGAATAATCTATTGAATGGGTCAATGGAGAAACAAGAGAAATAGAAACTAAAAGATAATTACAGAAGAGATCTTAAGAAGAAGAAGAAGAGAGAAAAAAAAAAAAATCTTCCCACATAGTGATAGGTACTTGGAACAAATTAGACAGTGTGCAAACACTACAAGATTAAGAAAAAACTATGCCAAGAGATACAAAGACGGGTCACCACAAGCATAGCTCCCTTCCCGTATAATACAACTAGGTAAATCTGAGTCACCTCAATTTGTCCTCTTTGGCTCTGACAAAAAGACTACACGACCTTGTTTCAGAATTAACTTCCATCTACAATTTCAAGGATTATGTCAAGGTCAAAGTAGCAAATTTAAAGTCTTAAAAAAAATCCAAAATATTCACTCTCACCAAGGATATGGTGCATCTGCACAACCATTTAGTGAGAAATTGTACTTTAGAACTTTGAGACGTTGTTTACACACTACCAAACCCCCACCTCAAAGCTCTACCCTAATTTCACTAGACCTTTTCATATCATTGGACAGGAGTAATAATAAAATCAAAGCACTCAAGTTGTATGATCTTATGAGTGATGCAGATATCAAGAGTTCCTCATGGCCTTAACATAAAACGTTCCATCATCAGTTGGTTCCCCTACTATAGAAAGACTTTACCAACACAACTTCCCTCTACTCCTCTCCCCTATCACAACCTTTGCAGGTGAACCACCCTTTCACAAGATTGCATCTTGCCCAGGTGAATGAATACATCTACTTCTCCATGTTCTTATGATTAAGTAAATTTTACAGTATTTTTCTATGATGAAACTGCTCAAATCCATGTTTATTTATCTTGTTGCAAGAGAGATATATACTTTTGTGCATGCATACACTCATGCATTAGCTACTTTACATCAAATCATGGTAGTAGTGGCAAGCCTTCAACAGAACCTACTGTTATGTGACCTGCCAAATTGCCTTGACCTGCGAGTCCAACCGAAAAGACACTTGCTTCTCAAACTGGCAGATTCAACTATACAATATTGCCATATAACAGTTAATGCAATTCACTACTGAAAGACAACACACTGCTGCATGCCAGACCCCCTGATATCCACCCTTCTGAATCCTCTCTCCCACGAAAGGACAGAGTCCACTTGGCCAGACTACGGTGCGGTCACCACCCAGCACTTCTAAGCTACCAGAAGAGGCTGGATGACCGCATTGTGAACAGCTGCCCAGGATGTAACACTTCACCCCATACCATACAACACATAATGGAAGACTGCATTATACACAATCATGCACGCAAACAACACAACATACACTCTATAAAGGATTTGTGGGAAAACCCAGTTTCGTCTATGGCATTCCTTGGGGAGACGGGACTGCTCGGACAGACAGTCTAGGGAACGACAACAACAACAACAACTACTTTGTGTAGAGATGTATAGAGCTAAAATAAGTATTGACCATGCTGTTCCATAATGTACATACATACGTATACCAAGGCTTTTTCCCCCTTACTATGGAGGTAGCCAAAAAGGAAAGGCATAAAATCATTCCCACCCATTCCATCCCTGAAAACACTGCCACACACCATCACTGGCTTTGGTGGAAAGCACCAGTGACTGAGGCAATAGAATAAAGGGAAGAACCCACAGTTTTTCTCCACCTCCAGCTAATGTAGATCCAAACATTTGTCTACATTAACTGATGTACCTTTAGGGTTCGCATTTTTGCGAGAAATTTCCAGAAATAATAATACCTTTCATTTATAAATGCATAATAAATGCACCACAAAAGTCAAAACTTTACATAGCATAGACCAATTCAAGGTGGTCATAACTGTAAATGCACTTTACCTATGAACTACAGCCTCCTCTCAATCTTCTGTAAATGCACACTGGTAACCTCCACTCGTTCAGAAGATCGAGGCACTCTCCTTACCTGCAATAAATGCAATTGTGGTTACTTACATTTACTTACAAAGAGCATCATGCAACTGTTAAATCTAATCCATGCAATGCAAGCTAGGAATCTTCATACAATTCTTGCAATCAATGACCAGTCATTCTTAGTCCTATGTAATTTCTATGATAAAGATTCCCGGGCAAACCCTAAGTCAGGGATCACTTTGGCAAATGTGCAAAGCCTGGCACACTACTTTTCCAGGATGTGAAACCCATAGCTCACCATAAAAGTATGACTACAGTAATAAATTAGGACAAGGGAATCGTACGAGAGGTACAAAGTAAAAAGTAAAACAAGATAAAGGAGGCCGATGTGAAATGGGGTAAGAATGATAAAATAAGTAATAAAAATTGTTTTAGAATGAAATTGGGGAAAGGCAAATTATGTAGAGAAAATGTACAAGGTGTAGATGCAGAGATTATAATGGAAGAGAGGCAGTGAGAGGAAGGTGGGCAGAGTATTTTAGGGGGCTGCTAAATGTGAAGGAGGATAGATAGGGAAAGGTAGTTGTAGTGGGAAGAGCCAAGAAAATGACCATGATGAGCGAGGGAAATGGAGGAGAAATAAGGGAAGACAAAGTGAAGGCAGTTAAGATGAGAGCAGGTAAGGCACCTGGGTTGGATTGATGCCATGCAGAATGTCTGAAAAAAGGAGGCACAGTGATGGATTGGCTGGCGAGGTTATTTAATGTTTTGGACAGGGTAGTGTGCCGGAGGACTGGAATTGTGCCTGTATAGTTCCACTTTACAAGGTTAAAGGTGACAAGTGTGATAAATACTTTCAGAGGGATCAGCTTTTTAAGTAGTTGGGATGGCTTATGGGAGGGTCTTGATTGAGAGGATTAGGAGAGGAACATAGGGAGTAACTGGTGAGGAACAGTGTGGGTTTAGGACAGGTAGGTGGTTGTGTAGATCAGATTTGTGGTAAGATGTGAGAAAGCTGTAGGAAAAGGTAAGGATGTTTTATGGGCTTATGGATTTGGAAAAGGCTTATGATAGGGTAGACAGGAAGGCACTGTAGGAGGTATTGCAGATTTATGGGATAGGAGGAAAGCTGTTAAGAGCAGTCAAGAGTTTTTACAATAGTAGAGCTTGTGTTGGGATTAGAAATTGAGGGTGGTTTGAGGTAAAGGTGGGACTTCATCAGGGATGTGTTATGTTGCCCTGGCTGTCCAATTTATGACATGGATGGGGTGGTGCGAGAGGTGAATGCAAGGGTCGTGGGTCAGGGAATGGAGATGGTTAAAGAAAATTGAGAAAAGTGGGAGATAAACCAGTTGTTTGCCAACGACTGCTTGTACCAAGATCAGAGGAGGTATTGAGGAAGTTAGTGACAGTTTGGGAAGGTGTGTGAAAGAAGTGCAAGAAAAAGTGGATAAAAGTAAGGTGATATGTACAAGGGGAGTGGCAGCAGACTGGGAGAGAGTACCGAGAAAGACTGGTGGAAATGGATAGTTTTAGATGCTTCAGTGCGAATGTGGCAGGAAAGTGAGAAGTGGAGGCATAATGTAGATTGAAAAAAGTGAGTAAATGCCTTGGGGGGATTAAAAAGTGTAACAAGAAATAGACATTTGGGAATGGATGCTAAGAGTTGTTTACAATGACTATGCCAACAGCACTGTATGGTACAAACTTGGAACATAAGAGGAAGAGGAGCTTGAATACGAGATGAAATGCCTGAGAAGTATGATGGGGGTTACTAAGCTAGATAGAGAAACGAGGCGAGGAGAACAGGGGTGGAAAGGGAGTTGAGAGATAGGGTTGATGATAGAGTATTGGGATGGTTTGGAAACATGAAAAGCACGAGTGAAGGAAAGACTAGTAAAAGGTGTGGAAGGCAGAAGTTGAAGGAGTGATAAGGGGCTGACTTAGGATGAGATGGATGGATGGGGTAAAAGGGGCATTGAGAAAGGGTTATGTTGAAGACAGGAGAGGACATTAGATAGGGGTGAATGGAGAATGGTTGTGTGTGGATGATGCTCTGATGCATGAAGGGGAGTGTGGTGGGGGATGGGGGCGAGGGATTTGAGAAATAAATTGATGCAGGCCCAAAGGGATTTCTTCCAGTATTTTTTGCATGAGGGGATGAGGGGTTTGCCGATTTAATGAAGCGGCCTTGCTGTGGATGTGCTGCGTCTTGCGACACCGCTTCTGACCCAGGGCAGTGGACAAACTGCAGGGATGACCCGTCATCCAGGAGGTGCCAAAATAAGAGGGAGGGAAGAGGGTAGAGGGGGAGTGGAGTATGTAGGGGTTGGAATGGGTGGGAGTGATTTCTATAACTTCGTTTTCTGGCTACCTCCCATGTAAGGGGGGGAGGGAGCCTTTGGTGTATGCAGAACCCTTACATGCCTAAGTGCCACCCCTGGGCAAAGTTCTGTGATTCCCCCCCCCTTCCCCATCACCATCCCTTACAGCCTGTTTCACCTATTGGCTTGCAAAATAATGAAAATTTAATTCTTTTATTTAATGTCCCTATTGCAGAATGGGTAAGGGAAAAAAATGTTTCATATTCAGTTGATTCTAATGCAAAATTAGTATATTACGGTCAAATATTCAGGGCTCCTTTGACCTCGTTTTACTACAATTATTTTGTAAGCCTTGTAGTAGGCGGCATGTCCAGACTAAATTGCCGCCCCAGGGCATATGCTCCTCCACCATGTTAGGGCCCTGGGTGTATATAATATATGCAATATCCAACTTCTGTATTATTGGTAACCACATACTGTGCCAAGCAATGGATAGGGGCCCTAGGAGGTTATATTATAATATATATATATATATATATATATATATATATATATATATATATATATAGATATATATATATATATATATATATATATTTTTTTTTTTTTTTTAGTTTTTGTTTTTTTTTTTGCAGGCAAGCAAATACTCCTAAATTTTCTCCAAAACTGCTAGGCGATCACTTTTTTCATACTGTTGGAATTGACTCACGACACTAATCCATTTACATGTGAATATTGAAAGAGACTTACCCGTCTCCTTAACAAGTGGGAGAAAAAATAGGTTCCGCCTTTTTATGCAGTTGCCCTGGAACGAGGTAGACTTGCTCCATGAATACCATGTTCCGCTTCAGTTTGTGGTTAACATCGTCACTGAGACGCGCGAAATTTGAACTTCGATTTTTCGTAGGAGTACGTTTTTAGCGATCCTCATTTCGAATTTAGGCTCATTTGCGAAAATGCACAACTTAAAAAACAAGCCCTAGCAGGTGAAGTTGAGGAGCCCATACTCCTATATAAGACTATAAATTTCGTATAAAAAATGAGCAATTTTGGGAGTGTCGAGGCCGCGAAGCGCATGCGCGCCCGTAGCGTCCACCAAACTCATCTCCGGCGTCCACGATCAAAACGTCGCCACGTGAACCCAGGACCATCTTTCGATTGTAACCATCATTAACAGCGTGGGAAATAATGGAGATACGACCAGAAACTATCACATCTAGATAGCTCGCCGAGTACTGCCGACCATTTGGAGTATACAGGTGGTAGGAAATATTCATTGGGTTACGGTCTTCACGGATCCTTCCCCTTACCGGCCGGAGGATAGAGGGGAGAGGGGAGAGAGAGGACAGAGAGGAGAGGGGAGAGAGGACAGAGGAGAGGGGAGAAAGGACAGGATGAGAGAGAGGACAGAGGAGAAGAGAATTTATGTAACGTTAAGAGGCCATTTTTGTTTTTTTTTGTTTTTTTAATACCTTCTCCCTGGCCAGGCTGATGCGCACAAACATTTGTCCAGTTTATTTTGAAGTCATACCGGCGCTACCTGGGGTTTCTCGCTTCCCACTTCGTTCGAGATGAATGCAGACTTGGCCAAATCCTTCCCGACGAAGGCCCACCGGACGAACACCACCACAGCATATCGCCGCCTTGCGGAACCCTCACGCACTAAATAGCTCTCCCTCTCCCTCCTCGCTATATCCAATCTCACTATTTCGTTAGTCTGCTGATGAACCTTGAAAGACAACCATGAAGAGTGTCAAAGACTACAACTGGAGAGAGCAAGGCGAGGGCAGGGCAGGGCAAGGCGAGAGCAAGGGGAGGGGATGGCTGGGCAAGGCGAGAGCAAGGGTAGGGGAGGACAGGGCAGGGCGAGAGCAAGGGGAGGGGAGGGCAGGGCGAGAGCAAGTGGAGGGCAGGGCAGGGCGAGAGCAAGTGGAGGGCAGGGCAGGGCAGGCCGAGAGCAAGTAGAGGGCAGGGCAGGGCGAGAGCATGTAGAGGGCAGGGCAGGCCGAGAGCAAGGGGAGGGCAGGGCAGAGCGAGAGCAAGGGGAGGGCAGGGCAGGGAAGTGCGAGAGCAAGGGGAAGGGAGGGGAGGGCAGGGCGAGAGCATGGGTAAGGGAGGGGAGGGCAGGGCGAGAGCGAGGGTAAGGGAGAGGAGGGGAGGGCAGGGTGAGAGCAAGGGGTATGGAGGGGAGGGCAGGGTGACAGCAAGGGAGGGGAGGGCGGAGCCGGGCGGGGCGAGAGTAAGGGGGGGGGAGGGCGGGAGGGCGAGAGCAAGGGGAGAGGAGGGGAGGGCGAGAGCAAGGGGATGGGAGGGGAGGGCGAGAGCAAGGGGAAGGGAGGGGAGGGCGAGAGCAAGGGGAAGGGAGGGCAAGAGCAAGGGGAAGGGAGGGCAAGAGCAAGGGGAAGGGAGGGCAAGAGCAAGGGGAAGGGAGGGCAAGAGCAAGGGGAAGGGAGGGGAGGGCGAGAGCAAGGGGAGGGCGAGAACAAGGGGAAGGCGAGAAAAAGGTGAGGAAAGGGGAGGGGAGGGAAGGGCGAGAGCAAGGGGAAGGGGAGGGCGAGAACGAGGGGAGGGGAGGGCGAGAGCAAGGAGAGGGGAGGGAAGAGGAGGGCGAGAGCAAGGGGAGGGGAGGGGAGGGCGAGAGCAAGGGGAGGGGAGGGAAGGGGAGGGGAGGGAAGGGGAGGGCGAGAGCAAGGGGAGAGGAGGGAAGGGGAGGACGAGAGCAAGGGGAGAGGAGGGAAGGGGAGGATGAGAGCAAGGGGAGAGGAGGGAAGGGGAGGGGGATAGCAAGGGGAGGGCGAGAGCAAGGGGAGGGGAGGGAAGGGGAGGGCGAGAGCAAGGGGAGGGAGAGAGCAAAGGGAGGGGAGGGAGAGAGCAAGGGGAGGGGAGGGAAGAGGAGGGAGAGAGCAAGAGGAGGGGAGGGAAGGAGAGGGCGAGAGCAAGGGGAGGGGAGAGGAGGTGAGGGCGAGAGCAAGGGGAGGGCGAGAGCAAGGGGAGGGCGAGAGCAAGGGGAGGGGAGGGAAGGGCGAGAGCAGGAGGGGAGGGCGAGCGTAAGGGAAGGGCGAGAGCAAGGGGAGGGGAGGGCGAGTGCAAGGGAAGGGGAGGGGGAGAGCAAGGGGAGAGGAGGGAAGGGGAGGGGAGGGAAGGTAGGGAGGGAAGGGGAGGGCGAGAGCAAGGGGAGGGGAGGGCAAGAGCTAGGGGAGAGGAGAGAAGGGGAGGGGAGGGAAGGAGAGGGTGAGAGCAAGGGGAAGGGAGGGAAGGGGAGGGCGAGAGCAAGGTGAGGGGAGGGAAGGAGAGGGTGGGAGCAAGGGGAGGGGAGGGCTGTAACCGTTATGATAGGTTGTGTAACCGTTATGATAGGTTGTGTAACCGTTAAATAGGTTTGTGTGGCGTAAGACGGCGCTTCTATTCAGGGCGTGGGAGCACCGCTCGCCACCAGTGTAACCGTTCTGTAGGTTATATGGTTACGTAGGGAGGTCTTAATGCGGCGAGATAGACTCCAAAGCGGGAGTTTACTTATATTTATTCAAACAAGGGATTCAGGTTAAACTACAAATGGAAATGGCCCTTTGGGCTAAATACAATAAGTGCCAGGTCTTGACCTAGGGCACAATAGCTCTGACCTCTGGCCGGTAGGGTCTAGACCTACCTAGCCTCTGGTGGTAGGTTCTTCACCTACCCCAGCTCTGGCTACGTGACATGGGTATTAAACATTTTATAGGAGTGTTAGTGGTTTCAAGCAAGGGTGTTAGTCTTGTTATTCATTGCATGGGGTCTGTTCTATGTAAGAGGGTTAGTCCTATAATTGGTGGATATTGTTTGGTATATTATATATATATATGTTAGTTTATGCTTAATATACTAGGGCAGTTATAATAAAAGGATTTATGATAGGTTAGTCTGGTGACACTGGGCATCTATATCTTGTTTGTCTTCAAATGTGCTGCGTTAGGTGCATGTCGTGGGAAACGCAAGGTAAGCAAGAGGAAGTCTCGCTCTGTTGCAAGCATGTGGATCACGTGCGTGGTGGGTGATGGATACAGGGCGAGAGCAAGGTGAGGGGAGGGAAAGGGAGGGCGAGAGCAAGGGGAGGGGAGTGTAGGGGAGGGGAGGGAAGGGGAGGGCAGGAGCAAGGGGAGGGCAGGAGCAAGGGGAGGGGAGGGAAGGAGAGGGCGAGAGCAAGGGGAGATGAGGGAAGGGGAGGGCGAGAGCAAGGGGAGGGGAGGGAAGGGGAGGGTGAGAGCAGGGGTAGGGAGAGAGCAAAGGGAGGGGAGGGAGTGAGCAAGGGGAAGGGAGGGAAGGGGAGGGAGAGAGGAAGTGGAAGGGAGGGTGAGAAGAGGGGGAGGGCGAGAACAAGGTGAGGAAAGGGGAGGGCGATAGCAAGGGGCGGGGAGGGAAGGAGGAGAGCAAGGGGAGGGGAGGGAAGGAGGAGAGCAAGGGGAGGTGGGGAAGGGGAGGGGAGGGGAGGGCGAGAGCAATGGGAGGGGAGGGAAGGGGAGGGCGAGAGCAAGGGAAGGGGAGGGCGAGAGCAAGGGGAGGGGAGGGGAGGGTGAGAGCAAGGGGAGGGGAGGGAAGGGGAGGGCGAGAGCAAGGGGAGGGGAGGGAAGGGGAGGGCGAGAGCAGGGGGAGAGGAGGGAAGGGGAGGGCGAGAGCAGGGGGAGAGGACGGAAAGGGAGGGCGAGAGCAGGGGGAGAGGAGGGAAGGGGAGGGCGAGAGCAGGGGGAGAGGAGGGAAGGGGAGGGCGAGAGGTAGGGGAGAGGAGGGAAGGGGAGGGGGAGAGCAAGGGTAGGTAAGGGGAGAGCAAGGGCAAGGGGAGGGCAGGAGCAAGGGGAGGGAAGGGGAGGGCAAGAGCAAGGGGAGGGAAGGGGAGGGCAAGAGCAATACCTGTTTGTTTGTTATTCAACTATACCTATGCATTTATTTATGTATTTTATTTGTTATTTTTACATTATTATAGTTTTAATTTATTATTAATATGATATATATGTATGTATGTATGTATATATATATATATATATATATATATATATATATGTTTATGTATTTTTTTTTTTTTTTTTTTTTTTTAAGCATCCGACCTAGATATGGATCAAAAGGTCTCCTGTCGGCATGCTCCGCCTTTGTAATCCTTTGTAAGAGCAAGGGAAGGGAAAAGGAGGGCAAGAGCAGGGGGAGGGAAGGGGAGGGCGAGAGCAAGGGGAGGGGAGGGGAGGGGGAGGGCGAGAGCAAGGGGAGGGGAGGGCGAGAGCAAGGGGAGGGGAGGGGGAGTGGAGGGCGAGAGCAAGGGGAGGGGAGGGAGGGGGGAGTCCTGAGAGCAAGGGGAGGGGAGGGGAGGGAAGGAGCAAGGGGAGGGGAGGGGAGGGGAGGGGAAGGCGAGAGGAAGGGGAGGGGGAGGGCGAGAGGAAGAGCAGGGGAGGGGAGGGCGAGAGGAAGGGCAGGGGAGGGGAGGGCAAGAGGAAGGGCAGGGGAGGGCAAGAGGAAGGCAGGGGAGGGCAAGAGGAAGGGGAGGGGAGGGCGAGAGGAAGGGGAGGGGAGGGGAGGGCGAGTGCAAGGGGAGGGGAGGGCGAGTGCAAGAGGAGGGGAGGGCGAGAGCAAGGGGAGGGGAGGGCGAGAGCAAGGGGAGGGGAGGGGAGGGGAGGGCGAGAGCAAGGGGAGGGGAGGGGAGGGCGAGAGCAAGGGGAAGGGAGGGGAGGGGAGGGCGAGAGCAAGGGGAGGGGAGGGAAGGGGAAGGAGTGGGAGAGCAGGGGGAAGGGAGGTAAGGGGATGGAGGGCAAGAGCAAGGGGAGGGGAGGGAAGGGGAAGGAGGGGAGAGAGCAAGGGGAGGGAAGGGGATGGAGGGCAAGAGCAAGGGGAGGGGAGGGAAGGGGAAGGAGGGCGAGAGCAAGGGGAGGGAAGGGGAAGGAGGGCGAGAGCAAGGGGAGGGAAGGGGAAGGAGGGCGAGAGCAAGGAGAGGGCGAGAGCAAGAGGAGGGGAGGGTAGGGGAGGGCGAGAGCAAGGGGAGGGGAGGGGAAGGCGAGAGCAAGGGGAAGGGAGGGGAGGGCGAGAGCAAGGGGAAGGGAGGAGAGAGGAGGGGGAGGGCGAGAGCAAGGGGAAGGAAGGAGAGAGGAGGGGGAGGGCGAGAGCAAGGGGAAGGGAGGAGAGAGGAGGGGGAGGGCGAGAGCAAGGGGAGGGGAGGTTGAGAGCGAGGGGAGGGGAGGGAAGGGCGAGAGCAAGGAGAGAGGAGGGTAGGGGAAGGAGGGCGAGAGCAAGGGGAGGGGAGGGTAGGGGAGGGCGAGAGCAAGGGGAGGGTAGGGTAGGGGAGGGCGAGAGCAAGAGGAGGGGAGGGCAGGGCGAGAGCAAGGGGAAGGGAGGGGAAGGCGAGAGCAAGGGGAAGGGAGGGGAGGGCGAGAGCAAGGGGAAGGGAGGAGAGAGGAGGGGGAGGGCGAGAGCAAGGGGAAGGGAGGAGAGAGGAGGGGGAGGGCGAGAGCAAGGGGAAGGGAGGAGAGAGGAGGGGGAGGGAGAGAGGAGGGGGAGGGCGAGAGCGAGGGAAGGGCGAGAACGAGGGGAGGGGAGGGAAGGGCGAGAGCAAGGAGAGGGGAGGGGAGGGAAGGGCGAGGGCAAGAGGAGGGGAGGGCGAGAGCAAGGGGAGGGGAGGGCGAGAGCAAGGGGAGGGGAGGGCGAGAGCGAGGGGAGGGGAGGGCGATAGCAAGGTGAGGGGAGGGCGATAGCAAGGTGAGGGGAGGGCGAGAGCAAGGTGAGGGGAGGGCGAGAGCAAGGGGAGGGGAGGGCGAGAGCAAGGGGAGGGGAGGGCGAGAGCAAGGGGAGGATAGGGGAGGAGAGGGAAGGGGAAGGAGGGTGAGAGCAAGGGGAGGGGAGGGAAGGGGAAGGAGGGCGAGAGCAAGGGGAGGGGAGGGAAGGGGAAGGAGGGCGAGAGCAAGGGGAGGGGAGGGAAGGGGAAGGAGGGCGAGAGCAAGGGGAGGGGAGGGGAAGGAGGGCGAGAGCAAGGGGAGGGGAGGGGAAGGAGGGCGAGAGCAAGTTGAGGGGAGGGGAAGGAGGGCGAGAGCAAGTTGAGGGGAGGGGAGGGCGAGAGCATGGGGAGGGGAGGGGAGGGCGAGAGCATGGGGAGGTGAGGGGAGGGCGAGAGCAAGGGGAGAGGAGGGGAGGCCGAGATCAAGGGGAGGGGAGTGCAGGGCGAGAGCAAGGGGGAGGGGAGGGGAGGGCGAGAGCAATGGGAGGGGAGGGGAATGGAGGGGAGGGGAATGGAGGTGAATGGAGGGGAGGGGAATGGAGGGGAGGGCAAGAGCAAGGGGAGGGAAGTGGAGGGGAGGACGAGAGCAAGGGTAGGGGAGGGGGAGGGCGAGAGCAAGGGGGAGGGGGAGGGCGAGAGCAAGGTGAGTAGAGGGGAGGGGAGGGCGAGAGCAAGGTGAGTAGAGGGGAGGGGAGGGCGAGAGCAAGGTGAGTAGAGGGGAGGGGAGGGCGAGAGCAAGGTGAGTAGAGGGGAGGGGAGGGCGAGAGCAAGGGGGAGGGGAGGGGAGGGGAGGGGAGGGCGAGAGCAAGGGGGAGAGGAGGGGAGGGCGAGAGGAAGGGGGAGGGGAGGGCGAGAGCAAGGGGGAAGGGAGAGGAGGGCGAGAGCAAGGGGGAAGGGAGGGGAGGGCGAGAGCAAGGGGGAGGGGAGGGCGAGAGCAAGGGGGAGGAGAGGGGAGGGCGAGAGCAAGGGGGAGGAGAGGGCAAGAGCAAGGGGAGGGAAGTGGAGGGGAGGGCGAGAGCAAGGGTAGGGGAGTGGAGGGGAGGGCGAGAGCAAGGTTAGGGGAGTGGAGGGGAGGGCGAGAGCAAGGGGTGGGGAGTGGAGGGGAGGGCGAGAGCAAGGGGTGGGGAGTGGAGGGGAGGGCGAGAGCAAGGGGAGTGGGGTGGAGTGGAGGGGAGGGTGAGAGTAGGGGAGGGGAGTGGAGGGGAGGGCGAGAGCAAGGGGAGGGGAGAGGAGGGGAAGGGAGAGGAGGGGAAGGGAGACGAGGGGAAGGGAGACGAGGGGAGTGGAGGGGAGGGTGAGAGCAAGGGGAGGGGAGGGGAGGGAAGGGCGCGAGCAAGGGGGAGGGGAGGGAAGGGCGAGAGGAAGAGGGAGGGGAGGAGAGGGGAGGGCGAGAGTACGGGAGAGGGGACGGGAGGGCGAGAGCAAGGGGGAGGGGAGGGCGAGAGCAAGGGGTAGAGGAGGGCCATTGTAGATTACTTTTGCAAAATTTCATGCATATCCATCAATTATTAGTACTCTAAATATGCCTTTCTTTTACGTAAATTGCACAAGGGTTACATTAAAACTAAGCCTTTTTTTTTAGGATCATTGTAGATGACTTCTGGAAAATTTCATTCAGATCTAATAAATATTACTACTATCGATATAGCCTTCCTTTCACACCAAAAATTTTAGTGATTTTGTACATAAAAAAATTAACCGCTATTTTTTTTGTCTTTGCAGATTTTGCAGTTTTGTTCCAATCAACAATGTTTTTACATCAATCAACTCAGAAACTCTTCTACTTTCAAGAAAGCACTCGTTAATAGTGGAATTTGGTATTATAAAGTGCCTATTCTTTGACCAAATGTCTATTTTTACAATTTTTTTTGTAATCATGTAGGTAGTGTTATTTTTATATTCAGCGTTTTTTTCTCCTTCACCAGTAGAAAGTAGAGTCTTTATATAAGTAAACTATAAAAAAATAAATAAAGAAGGGCATAATGGTAACTGGGTATAAGCGCCCAAAGTGAAAGTAACAGATGTGACACCACGCTACCTGTACCGGGAGAGTTTGTCCACGCTATCTGTCCAGGGTTAAGAAGTCTATTAGTAGATGTAAATTTTGCCCCACTTTCGACCATGCTAGTTCGAAGTGTACTTCATATAAATCCCTTGAGCACAGGAAAGCTAGAGCAGCTCAGTTAGGACTGCGCAATAGATGCCTAAATCATGGACATGGTTCTTTGGAATGCCTTGGGTTAAAGGCTGCTCTGCCTTACAAATGTTTTGTTTGCAACAAACCCGAGCACCATGGAGCCATGTCCCCTATGGCTTATAAGACACCACTTTCTGAAGGGAAAGTGTTTAATTTTCATAATTCAACAGATTCCATTGTTCCTTTGGTTTCCCTTCCTATTAGCAGAGGCAAGAGAACTGCCCAATGTCTCTTTTTACTGGACACTGGAGCCCAGTTTTCTATCATTAATAAGTAATTTGTAGAGGACAAAGTTGGACCTTGTTTAAGTCCTCCTATGGACAAGTTAGTTTCTTCCTTTGGTTTACCTCTAATGAATAAAAGAGGTTTTAACTAAACTGCTAACTTAAAACTCCCTTCAGAGATGAATTTGTTTAGTTTGTTCTTTGCCACTGAAGGATTCAACTTGTCCTTACAAATTCCTACCTTATCTTCTGTACTACTTAGTATGAATAATCACCAATTTCTTGTCTCACCAAGTTTTCCAAAAGTGAAGGGAGACCAACTGAACGTTTTAGGGATCATAGGAAATTATATTCTTCAAAACTTCTCAAACTTTTCAATTGAAAGTGCCCTCTTGTATGGTAGCCCGTCATGCAAGGTTATCAAACTTGCTGATGGTTACATTCTATACAGGACTGGGGCTCAATATATCCCTCCTAGTGAGACGCCTTTCTACTTAAAGAGAATGATAAGGGGTATTCCTGAAATGCCCTCTAATAAAATCCAAGACATTGATAGTTTCAAATGCAAGGAGAGGCCTTTGAGGATAAAACCAGACACTGACCTTGGAGTGGATTCTTTTAATTGCTTAGAGTAATATCATGGAGATTTACTTGTTTTCTATCATTCTTCTTTCAAGACCAATGGAGTTTCTCTAAAGAAAACTGAGAAAGGCACTTCCCTTACTCAGTCTAATAAGACTGTTAAATATTTTCCTCCCAAAAGGTTAGGCAAAGAAAAGTTTCTTGTCAACTTCTGTTTAGAACCTGTAAGTTCTCAATTTGATCCTTTCCAGGAAATCTATTAATTCTAATGTTGAGTATGGTCTTGACAATTTCTATTCTTTAGAGTCCATTGGTATTAAAGAGGAACAGACCCCGGATATTAATAATTTACACATAGATGAATTTAAACAGTCCATTTCCTTCAAGAATGGACATTACTATGTGAAGATCCCGTGGAAAAAGGATTTGGTGGATCTTGTTCCCTCTAACCTTAAGATATCTCTAGCTGTGGCTCAAAGGGTTTATGACAAACTTGAGCAAAAAGGGCTTAGAGAGGATTATGAAGCTGTGTTTAACCAGCAAGAGGCCTTGGGTATTATAGAGCCAGTAACTAAATGAGTCCCTGGACAAATCTTTGTACCCCATAGACATGTGTTGAAGGATGATGATCTTGCCACTTCTAGAATAAGGCCAGTTTTCAATTGTTCTCTCAAAGTAGGAAAAGATCCTTCCTTAAATGAAGCTGCATTCCCGGGAGTTGACTTGATGAACAACATCCTCCCTCTCTTGTTGTATTTCAGGACCAATAATCATGTCATTTTGGCTGATGTTATGAAAGCCTTCTTGCAGATCCATTTGAAGGATGAGGCTGATCGTAACAGGTTCTGTTTCTTCAGGAGGATTAACGACCAGTATATACCCTTCAGGTATAATACTATCATTTTTGGCTTCATTTGATCTCCTTTCATTCTAAATTTCATTATCCAACACCATCTTTCTTTGCAGCCTGACTCTCTGCCTCCTTAATCAAAGATAAATTTTAGGTGATCTCCTTTCATTCTAAATTTCATTATCCAACACCATCTTTCTTTGCAGGCTGACTCTCTGCCTCCTTAATCAAAGATAAATTTTATATAGACAATTTGGTCTACACAACCAATGAGCTTTGTTCTTTCCATGCAATGGTCGAGAAGATTAATGAGATCATGCTCAATGGAGGTTTACCTCTCAGGGAGTGGACATGCAATTCGACTTCTGTTCTTTCTGTTCTTGATCAAAAAGTAGTTTGCAATAAAGAGGAGGTTAAAGTCTTGGGTTATATTTATAATAAGGATCATGATACTTTGAGAATCAAGGATGTTTCCCTTGACAAGAATGCCTCGACCAAAAGACAAGTTTTGTCTTCCTAGTCTTCAGTATTTGATCCTTTAGGGTTTTTCTCTCCTGTGCTCTTGCATGGAAAAATCCTTATCAAAGAGATGTGCCAAAAGATGGTGGATTGGGATGGGAAATTGGATAGAGAGTTACTTGTTAGATGGAACAAGTTATGTGAAAATTTTAGGGAGGTTAATAACCTATCCTTTAAAAGGAAAACCTTTTTGTACAGAATTTCCCATCAAATTGTTTGTATTTGCTGATGCTTCCAAGGAAGCCTATGGATGTGCCATATATGTAGGGCAAGAAGGAAGAGAATTAAAGGAGTCTAATACCTCTCTTCTATTTGCCAAGGTCAAGATGGCTCCTATTAAACACAGAACTTTACCGTCTTTGGGGCTTATGGCAACTTTTCTATCTTTGAAATGCCTCAACACTATTTTTGAGGAAGGACTGGTGTCTGCCACACTGGTTGAATCTGTGGTTCTTTTTGTTGATAGTCAAGTTGCCCTTTCTTGGATCCTGACCAACAAGGCTCCTAAGAAAAATATATTTGTCAATAATAGATTGAAGGAAATTTCCAATCTTTTGGAAATTTTCAAGGCCAAGTTCACACCCATTTCCTTTACTTATGTTCCTTCTGAACATAATATGGCTGATTTCCTAACTAAACCTTGTAGTGCTAAGGTGTTCAAGGAAAAATTTAATTGGTGGGTTTATGGACCTGAATGGTTGTTGTGGCCTACTCATACTTGGCCAAAGGGTCACTTGGGATGTATTCCCTCCTGTTTCAAGGGAGACATTGTCAATGCTGCTGTTGTACAAGTTGACACTCCTCCTCTAATAGATGTCTCTAAGTTTTCTTCCTATAGTAAACTTCATCACACTTCTTTGATTTTTAAGGCTGTCTTTCTGTTCAAGAAGTCTAATGCTGACCCTGTTAAGGCAGCATCTAATTATTTGATGAGTATTATGCAAAGGGATTCCTTTCCTGCTGAATTGGCTTATTTGCAGAATTCCAACACTAATGACGTACCTCCTTTGGTAAGTCAAATGAACTTGTTCTTGGACAAGAATGGTTTGATTAGGTCCAAGGGCAGAATTGACAAGAACATTAACCTCAAATATGAGGTTGTCAATCCCCTTCTCTTGTCCAAATCTCATCATTTAACTAAGATCCTAATTATCTTTGCTCATTGTCATGTTATGCACATGGGACTACAAGCCACACTTAATTTCCTTCGTATGCACGGATTCTGGATACTTAAGGCCAGACAAGCTGTTTTAAGCATTTTGAAGGATTGTATAGTTTGTAGGAAATACAATTCCTGTGCAGTTAATTATCCTTCTCCTTCCTCTTTACCTGCCTCTAGGGTGAATCTAAGTGTGCCCTTTGCCCATACTGGTGTAGACTACACAGGACATTTATGGGTTAGAGACAGGAATGGAGAGAAGGTTAAAATATACATTCTTATCTTCACATGTTTCAATACTAGAGCAGTTCATTTAGAAGTTGTAAATACTATGTCCACTCCTGAGTTTATTTTGGCTTTTGTTAGGTTTGCTAACAGGTATGGAATTCCTGCTGTTTATTCTGACAACACTAAATCTTTTGTTCAAGCGGGAAATGTTATTGAACAACTTTTATCTTCTGAATTTGAAGAGAAATTTAAAACTTCCCCTGTTCAGCATAGAACCATTCCTGTTTATGCTGCTTGGTATGGTGCCACTTGGGAAAGGTTAATACAGACAGTGAAACAATGTTTGTATAAGGTATTGGGTAGGTCTGTTCCTTCCCTGGCAGAGATTACCACTCTTTTGTCCAATGTTCAAAAAATTTTGAACAATAGACCACTAACTTATCGTTCTTGTGAAAATGAGGTAGATGTTATTACCCCAAATCATTTCCTTATTGGAAGGACCATTCCTTCCTTGATGTTTGGAGACTTGGAACAAGTCCCTGAATGGGAATCAGGAGAAGACTACCCTTCTCTTCTCAACTTGGTTATGGACTGTAGGGATTATTTTTATGAAGAGTTCAAGAAACGATGGTTGACAGAGTACTTGGTCAGCTTAAGGGAAAGGGATAGAGCTGCATATCACAGTTCTAGAAGCTGGGAAAAGGGTGATATTGCCTTTTTGAAACTCCCCTTCAAGACCAGACCCTTCTGGCCCTTAGTTCATATTGTGGAAACTTTTCCTGACCAAGACAAGGTGATACGTACAGTCTCTGTCGTTAAGCCTGATGGAAACTCTATTAAAGTCAACATCAAACTTTTAATCCCTCTAGAGCTCCATGCTGAGTTGAGTTCCAGTCTTGTGGATGAATCCCCTGGGGTTCCTAATGTTCAGGCTAGAGAGTCTGAACCCTTTGAAGAGATCTCAGACGCAGAGGAGGTTAACTCTTTACAAGACGATTGTGTCTCTCTGGAACCTACCTCTGTGAGGCCAACTCGTGGGACTGCACTGGCCTCTAGAGACCTAGTAAGGTCTCTAGCAACCAAAAACTTGTTATAAATTTTGTTCGAAAGTGTTATATTTTTTAAACACTTTCTTTTTGTTGTTGGGGAGGCTGTGGTAATTGTTGTTATGGGAATGGCATTGTTTACCTTGAGCTACGGCAATTTCCCGAAAGCTTGTTTGATTTTCGAATCGGGAATCTTTCCTGTAACTTTGTACCACACTATCGTAATTTCAATTAATATTATTAAACTCCCCTCCCTCTTTATTATTTATTTAAGCCTATGTTGTAATTTGATTAACAAATCGGGAACTTGAGAACTTACTTGAAGTATCAGTTGTCCCACGGCTTCGAGGCCGTTTTGAAGGCTCGTTAGAACTCCAGCCGAACGAGACTAAGTTTTAGTCACTGAACGCCAGACAAGCTTTAACCCTGTCACCAGAAGGACAATCAAACCTCGGCTAAGGATTTCTACAGACATCGAAGCCTCAAGAATTCTATTCATTTCCAACGATTAGTTAGAGAACTCAAACAGGTAAGTTCTCTAACGTTCTCAGTTTGGATCAATTGATTACTACAATAGCAAATTAGATGAAGGTACTCGCAGAGTAGGAACAGTCCGAAAAAGATATAAAGATCACATGAAAACTACTTTGAAAAAATGTGCTATCACTCCTTCAAATCTTGAAGACCTGGCCTCCAACAGACAAGGTTGACGTAACATCTGCCACCAAGGAAGTGAACAACTGACCACCAATATAAACAGGACTGCAGAACAACGACGTCTTCGGCATCATGCTCCACAAAATGCAGAAGGACACTTCCCTTGTAACATTTGTGGTCGTACCTGCAAGTCCAAAATTGGACTAATTAGCCATCAAAAAGTCCACTGACCATAATAAGCCACAAACCAAATTCGAATGAAATCACCAAAACATTGACATATCTCTACTCATCTACCATCAATCAAGACATGGAGTGAGGTCATCGTCGTCTGTGATGGACTTCTATAAGCAAGCAAGCATGTTAACATCTAGAACTCCATGTACACACATACATGACAGTGTAGACAATAGTAAATACTACTATGTATACACTATGCACATACATCTTCATGTATGTAAAAGTCAATGGAAGTGTTTTTGTGTGGTTTACTGTTCTGTAAGAGCAGTACCTTTCTTCTGAAGGATCATCGCCTGCCAGTCTTCTGGAAACTACACAACCTCTCTCACCCTGGCATCCGAGTGACCCAAAAGATGACTTCACAATTCATCTGTCCTAACATCAATAAGGATGTCAGACAGTGGGCACACATGCATACAGTGTCAATGTTCAAAGGTACATCACAAGCCTTCTCCAGCTGCAACCTTCACTCCAGTCTCTTCAAGATTTGAAGATGTGCATACTGATCTTCTTGGTCCACTGCCCATCTCAAACGGTTATATAGAGCCCCAGCAGGCCGTAGCTAGCACGAGTGTAGGGCAGGAGCAAGTGATAGGAAATAGGATGTCTGAGCAGTTAGGATGCCTGCGCTTAGTTAGGAAGTATTTCCAGGAAAAGGTGAGAACTTGTAGGTTGTGCTACCATCATCTCAGAGGAAACTGAGGATAATGTTGGACCTCAAACAGTGCATGGGAGGACGTGGCATTAAGCGACTGTGACAAGCATGTAAAAGGACGAAGCCGTGTCCTTATGCAGGGAATTTGCCCACATTTTTAGCGACAAGTTGAGTTTTCATCAAGAAACTTAAGATTTCTACTTACTAATGTATAAAAGCTGACCAGTTGGCATGCCGCAAGATCTAATGAAAAAGGAGGCTCTACAACCACATGGTACAAGGGGCTTTTGTACGACTTTGTGATAAAACACAAATTGGTTTGAGTGCAAGTGGTCATTACAACGTACCAGTTATGAAACTAAAGTATAAAACCATGGTACCACAACATGGAGCACTCTCATTCTTCAACTCTATAAATTTAAGATCTATAAACTGAAGTTATAAATATTATAAATACTGACAAGCAAGACAGGATTTGGTCCACATAGGTGCCACAATGTGAAGTACTCTGGTTACAAGACTTTATACTTTTTCAACTAAACATTTAAGAGCAAGAAGGGCCTCAATTCTCTCCAAACTTTATCCATCAAGACTCATCACCCTGCCTATGATTTTACTTCATATCAGTCACTCAAAGTGATTATGTGAAACTAGGCCCAATGCACCTAGATACAAGGGCTTTTGTATGACCTTATGATAAAATGCATGAATTGGTTCGAGTGGGAATGATCATTACAATGTACCAGTTATGAAACTAAAGTATAAAACCTTTGTACCACAGCGTGGAGCACTCTCAGATTACGAGACTGCCTTCAACTCAAATTCAACATCTAGAAACTGAAGTTTCAAACTTATACTGACAAGAACATTGACCTCAAATACAAGGTTGTGAACCCCCTTTTGTCCAAATCCCATCACATGACTATATTTTTTGCTCATTGCCAAGTAATGTACATGGGACTGCAAGCTACTCTTAATTTCCTTTGCATGCATGGATTCTGGAACTTTAAGGCCAGGCAAGTAGTTTTAAACATTGAAGGATTGTGCTTTAAGAAATAATTCCTGTGCTGTTAACTATCCTTCTCCTTCCTCTTTACCTGCCTCGAGTAAATTTAAGTGTGCCTTTTGCCCATACTGTTGTCAATTATATGGGGCATTTATGGGTTAGAGACAGGAATGGAGATAAGGTCAAGGCTTACATTTAGATATTAACTCCTTTTAATACAAGCCGTCAATTTGGAGGTCGTGGACTCTATGTCCACTGTAGAGTTTATTTTTGCTTGTTCGATTTACTAGTAGATATGGAATTCCTACAGTGGTTTATTTGGATAATGCCAAATCATTTATACAAGCAGAAAGTATTATTGGACAACTTCTACAATCTTCTGATTTTAATGACGACTATGTTGATTCAGAACCTTTTTCTTTTGATACGTTCTCTTAAGACTGCAATAGCCCTCTAGAGACCCAAGTTTCGAGCCTGTCGTGCCGCTCACTCTACTTTTTAATGCTTCCTACGTGGTAACTAATAAAAGCACAATGGCCACCAGGGAACAGCAAAAAGAAAAACTGTTAGATATGGTGGAGACTTTACTCAAGGGCCAACAGAAGACAATATCCAATGAGCACGCCAGAAAAGACCAAACAGTTTCCCGAGATCGACTATCATCAAGTTAAAAGACTATCACCCGAACAATACAGGAGATATCGGACTTTAGATAGGACAGTGGAAACCCTTCCCCCAAGCTTGAGGTGGACAATTTGAATCAATACATGAGAAAGAAGGGACATCATTATTAATTAGATTAAAGGTTGTGAAGTCGTATATTCAGATAGTGAAAGGTGATTCTGACTTTAGTTGTGGACAACAGTGGATGCAAATTATTGTGGAAAATGAAGTGACTTGAAACTGAGTAACAAAAGGAATACAGATCAGAACCCATTTTGGCTTGTAACACACTAGGAAAACTACGACCAGGACGGGTACCCAGAATTGCGATTGTCATTTTCATATAAATGACTAAAGTAAAGTACATTTACTGAAAGAACGCCAAGAAACTGCAAGAGGACGGGCTTTTACGTGAACAAGCATTTGACCAAACTGGAGGGAAGCTATCAGAGCAACAAACGTGACCTGAGCGAGAGCAAGGGGAAGCTTACTATTGACCTGGACCAAGGGACCCTGCAAAGGTGGTATTTGTGGAAGAGCAGTGACCAAAAGGTATTTCAGGTGAGTAACCCATTGGATCAGTTATCCTGACTTTTAAAATTGTATACTAGTTTTTTTCAACATGATTATCTTCTTGATCTGCTAATTCTTAAGATCATACCATATACCATGATCACTTCTACATACATATACCAAGGCTTTTTTTCCCCTTACAAGGGGGGAGGGTAAGCCAAAAAGAAAAAGAGCATAAAATCATTTCCACCCATTCCATCCTGAATACACTCCACACCCCTCACCCTCCCTCTTATCTTAGCACTCCTGAATGACGGGTCATCCCTGCACCTTGTCCACTGGCCCTGCGTTAGAAGGCCGTGTCACAAGACACCCCAGCACATCCACAGCAAGGCCGCCTTCATTAAATTGGCGACCCCCCTCTCCGTCCCCCCATTGCATAAAATGAGGAGGACGGCGGAAAAATCCCTTCGGGTCTGCGTCATATTTTGCTCACACATACTAACCTCACCCCCCATCTACCCGCCCATTCCACTCACATGTTCTTATCCCATCATCCATATACATACCATTCTCCATTCACCCCTGTCTTCTGTCCTCTACCCGTTCCTTCCTCAACAGACATTCCATTCTTCCCACAACATCAAAGCCCCCTTCACCCCATACATACATAATGTCGGATTAGAACAATTCATCTTCATGTTGGTTTGTACATGAACAGGTTGCACATAGCTGATCTTTTTGTGCATACTTTTGATGAGTGACCATAGCCAAAACACTTGAAGCATTGTAGTTGGGTCTATGCTTAAAAGTTCTGACATGAAATCCTTTCCTCTTGTCAATGTATAATATATTCAGGAATTTGATCATTTTTAATGTAAAAATAATTCATTTTTGACTTTGGTACCTTGAAAAATTTCCTAAATTTTATCATCACACATTTCAAGTAGTTCCTCATCCAGGACAGGTCATATAAATCTTGACTGAAAAACTATACCCCTTGGCATTAACTAAAATGAATAGTGTGGATGGACCTCGTATATTATATCTGTGTTTTTCAGTTTAGAAATCATGGGCCCTTGTCGATTAAGTCCTTGTCGAAACCAAAAATCTGTTCTTCCAAAACCTGGTAATATCAGAGTTAGTTAAATTGTTCCTACCATTGATTCTCAAATGTTTTTTGAAATGGAAGATATTACAAAAATCTGAATTTGTTGAAATTATTTAGCCACCTGGCAGGTAGAGGTGGCCTCTCAGCAGTTCTTTATGTTGTTTCCTTCATTAACTCTATCTGGATTAAAAATAAGTTCCACATTTTATATTGTGGGGAACTTTTTGAATTAAATTACATTTTAAGCTTCTCCGAAGATGTATGCGTTAAAAGCATTAACAGCTTCCTTATGCGAAGCAAATTCTTTCCATATTCTCCAAAATTCAAAAATTTCTAGTTTCACAAATACTTTATAAATTTAATTTCTCCGAACTTTCCAAACATCTCCAAAAATTTGGATCAATTCAAGTCTGAGGGGAGAGAATTAATATAAAGAATTCTATCGTCTCCATTTGGTACAGTACATGGCAGGTTATCTTTGGGTTTTTTTAGGAGCTTCTGCTCCTGGGGTGGCAATATTAGGAGAGAGGATCGGGGGGTTTAGGAGGAGGATCAGGTCAGTGGCGGGGGTTAAGAATGTTTAGCGTCAACAGCCGCCATGATCGTATATATTTATAAGCCACACCATATATTGAGAAAGGAAGGATCGAGTACATAGAAGATGGGATACTGCAGTTGTGCCTGATGCCTCAAGCAATAAAAGAAAAGTCTCTGCAGAGTCGGAGAAGTTCCAGAAACGACTTATTTACACATTGAGGGTCTCGGAGGCGAGTTAGAGACTTTGTCAACCCGGAGTTTTGTCTCTCTTTTGTTTTGTCCTTTTCGGATGGGTCCGGCCGTAGTCACTCTGAATGTGGTACTGGCTAGGAAGAAAGAAAAGTCGGTATAGCTCAGTACCTGCCTTGCCAACATGCTTTCCCTGTCGAGTGAGCTTTTCGGCCCTCGCAGGGAGTAGTGACCTCACGGTATACATCCCCACTTGACTGGGTTCAGACATGTAGCTTGGGAGGCACCAAGATACCAGAACCTTCCTTAACAAGTATTAGAGAAAGATGGTGAAAAAGGAGAGTAGGATAGCAAATATGAAGGATAGGGATAGGGGAGTTCACAAAGGAAAAGGGTGAGGGACACCAAAAAAAAAAAAAAAAAAAAAAAAAATTCTTTTGGCTTAGTTTTCGTCTGGTAGCTCGGGGCTGACCTCTCCAGTATGGTTGCACCTGGCTGGCACAGCTCAGCCCATCCTTACTACACACAAAAGCCCCCCCCCAC
>NW_027467716.1:0-17500 GCF_046742065.1 Oratosquilla oratoria
ATTCACGTACAAAACAGCCAAGAATGGACGTACTTCATAGAGGATTATCTCTAACTTTTAGTATTTGATGTTCCCTCCCTTATTCTTTCAACGTACAGACCTGAGGCGCGTCGGGGAACAGAGAGAGCGAGGTTCTGGAGGATGGATGTAGAAAAATGTTTGCCCAAATGTTTGTATGGGGCGGCAAAAAGTTTCGGCACACTAGATTTTCATCAAAACCCACCGAATGTTTTATTGGAAAAAGTTCAAGAGCACTGCTGCTTCGGCCAAATCCTTTATATTTTCACATTCCACCAAAATCCAGCCGTTACCAGTTACCAATTTTGCTGTGATGAGCAGGTTGCCCGTCCTGCTGTTACATTTCAATTTGACAAGATGTCGAAGCAGGTCGTCAAGATGGTCTTGCCAAGAGCTCCAGGTACCGCTTCTCTTGTTGACTGTAACTTCCCTTGGTAAAAAACCACTAGCTTTTCAACAACCATGGGTTACCCAAAAGTAAACCCCTGACCATGACCAAGTCAGCGGTGCTTGACAGTTTCCTTGGTGTAACCTGAGAAAGGAAGGATCTTGGACCCCATGTTGTATCCGATGTCTTCCCTCCTCGGTCGTGCTAGTGATAGTTAAAGGTAGCCTCTCCAGTCCCCATAACCACTTTCTTATACTTGTCCTAATCCCAGGCAAAATTATAGTTCGATTTTTGTTTTGCGTGGCTGTAATAAGATCGGTTTTCTTCGAGGTGTGCTAGAAACTTAGACCCAAGGTCGTTACGTGAAGGGTGACTTTGCACGGTCCTCAGAGACACAGTGGCCAGTCAGTTGAGGGTTTTTGTGTTTTAATTCTTTGTATCAGAAATGCGAGGTTCCATCCCTGTCAACTTGTCGCTCCAGGGACCTTTAAAGTTCTTATGGTTTTCCTCCTGGTCTTTTTCTTGGGAGCTCTGGGTTGGCGCCCGCCAGCGGTTGTACGGCAACGCTTCGCTCCATCCTCTGCACAAAATGCAGTGGAGTGCCTATGGAAGCTTGAAATTTTCTTTGTTGGAACCTTTCCTCCTTTTTCCAGGGCAAAGCAATGCTTGCCAGTCAGTCCTTCTTCGCAAGTTCTTTCCCAAGCCCAATGCTTATTGATAAAAACAATTGTAAAAAGGGATAAGAGAGAGAGAAAAAAAAGTTATTCGCGGAGAAGAGCAAAGCACCTCCGTCCACCACAAAGGCCAGTGGTAACTGATTTCGTGACATCATCGGTCTCGCTAGCCTGTACTCTCCTCTGGTGCGCCAATTTTCCAGACGTATTTGAACTACAGTTTTATGGGGAGGTCTCTTACTCGCCATCAGAATTGGCGCGAGCCATGATGCGCTGATTTAGGTGGAGCTGACTGTATGCCTCTGACAGACGCATTGTTGTTATTCATTCCCCCTCTTTAAAAATGAATAGGTTTGCGGATGGAGAAATATGGATAGTGCCGCAACTGACAGGTTAACGCAATATATCTAATAAGTCGTTTCTTGATGTTAGTTTTTCCTTCTTTCCTGCCTCCTTGCAGGTGGAGCAGCTGGCCAGCCAGAACGGGCGCAAGATCTCCCTCAAGAGCAACGTATTCGCACTTCATGTGCTCAACGTGGTGTGGGCTTTCCTCACCGGGAAAACGTGAGTTTTATGTAATTGGCAATAGCCGACAACTATACCAAAAGAAAAAACAAGAGAGGACGGAGCCTTTTATCAGTACGATGTTTCGCTTGTTACAGTTTGATCAAGTACATAATCATGGTTTATTCTCAGACATGTGCACCACTACTATGTTCTTGATAAAGCTGTAACAAATGAAAATTCGTAATAATAAAGGCTCCGTCCTCACTTGGCTTTTGATAAAACGTGTGTCCTCTTTGTCCCCACTTAACCGTTGAACAACATCTTCAATCCGATGGCGAAGACGAAGAATCCGTTTTCACAAGATCCAAACAATTTCATTATCAGTGGGTATATATCCGCATTAAAGCGGCCAGTCAGAAACTCACTATAGTGCTTGTACTAAGTATAGTTTCATAACCTTGGGTAGCTATGATTAAATATTATTTGTCCCCAGGATCGAATTCTCAAACTACACTACGTGACCGAATTGCATTTTTTTTCATATGCTGAATAGCAGATATCAACATCCGTAATTTAGACAGAGTTGATATAGTGTCCAAAATAAACCGTTATTCACAAAAAAAAAAAAAAAAGTGTACATAGACAAGGCCAAGTTTTGGTTTCATCATGTGTAGGGTCAAAGACTACCAAATCTTTACACGTACGAGGGCGCACACACACACACACACACACACACACACACACACACACACACACACACACACACACACACACACACACACACACACACACACACACACACACACACACACACACACACACACACACACACACACACACACACACACACACACACACACACACACACACACACACACACACACACACACACACACACACACACACACACACACACACACACACACACACACACACACACACACACACACACACACACGCACACACGCACACACACACACACACACACACACACACACACACACACACACACACACACACACACACACACACAACACACACACACACACACACACACACACACACACACACACACACACACACACACACACACACACACACACACACACACACACACACACACACACACACACAAGCGCGCGCGCACGCACACACACAAATTTCTGTGGTATAATGTTGATGAGGTAAATGTTAATTATCACATCACTGTTATTATATTGATGGTGCTACATAGATTAACATAGATACAAAGAGCAAATTGATAAGAGTAGTACTATGAAAATTAAGTAAGCAATAGGAGAAATCTAAAGTTGCTCTTGATTTTTACGAATTATAATTAATCATATTGAATGACAGTGCTACAAAGATTTACATAGCTACAGGGAATAAATTAAGAAGAGTAGTATTATGGAAGTTAAGTAAACAATATCAGAAATGTAAAATATATCTTAAGTTTTATGATGTATAATGAATCCACTTCTTATTTTTGGGGGGATTACTCTCCCCACAGTTTCATTGTGGGTCTTCCACGGTCAAAGAATGTTGTCACACAAAAACAGTTTCTAAGATCAAGCGTCTGTATAATGGTTTCTCACAAGAAACAACACTATCATCAACGTCATTCAACCACTTCATACACAACGTCATATCTCCTAAATTAGAACTCGATATACACAGATATTTAGTAACTGTAAACCGTAATTACAAAATAGCTTTCTAAAACTAGACAATCGTACCTGAAAGAGCTGAAGAATTGGCTAAAAAAAAGGAAAAAGTTAGGATTCCTACAAAATCATCACTAACTGCTCATTTTTGAATACTGCTAATTCACAAAACACGCAACCATCTCAATGAACGGCCAACCCATTCACCTTTAAAAGACTACAATAATAAGTTTCAATTACATACATGGCCTTTATACCTCACACAAGAAACTTTGTGAAAGGCAGGTGAAAAAATGAATGTACTCAGGATTTAGCTAACGAGTAAAACATTCATTATAGTGTACATATACCTCATAAAAATACCCTAAATTATATGTTCATAACATGGTATCCTACGAGTATATTAAAGAAAAGAAAGAAAACATATATATTCGTACAACATGACTATCTGTTTATATACTAAGGGCTTTTTCCTCTTTATAAGGGTGATAGGTAAGTCAAAATGCAAGTACCCACTCCCACCCATGCGACTCTCATCCACCACCCTTTCCTCCCCCTCGTCTTAGCTCCTTATGGATGACGGATCATCTCTGTATCCTGGGTAAAAAGCAATGCAGCAAGACACAGCACATCCACAGTAAGGCCGCTTCATTTGATCGGGAAACCCCACTCTCCGTCTCCTCATGCGTGTCAAATTATCTTCCATACATAACCACTCCCTCCCCTTTAACACCTACCTTCCTTGCATTAGAGTATTATCTATACTCAGCCATTCTCAACTCAACCCTATCTCCTGCCTAATCCCTTCCTTCCTCAACAGACGTTCCTCTCTTGCTCATCACCCCTTTCACCCCATTCATTCATCTCATCCTCGGTCGTCCCCTCAAGTTCACTACATTTATCTCTGCTTTCTACACCTTTTTTACTAATCTTTCTTCGTTTATTCTTTCCATGTGTCAAAATCATCCCAATACTTTTTCATCAATCCTATCTGCCATCTCCTTTTCCACTCCAATTCTCTTTCTCACCTCCTCGTTTCTCACTATGTTCAATCTTGTAACTCCTACCATACTTCTCAGACATTTAATCTCAAACAGACTTAAATTTTTCTTCTGTGTTTCTCCTAAATTCCATGTTTCTGCCCAATACAGTGCCGCCGACACAATCAGCCATTCATATAGTCTCCTCTTCGCATCCATTGCCAGTTGCCTATTTCTCATAACACTTTTTAATATTCCAAGGCATTTACTTGTTACTCCCACCTTACAATCTACCTTCACCTCTACTCCTCCCTTTCCTGCCACATGTGACCCCAAATACCTAAAGGTTTCCACTTTCTCCAGCCTCTCTCCTTTAAGACTTACTTCCATCTCACTGCCATCCTCTCTCCTTGTACATCTCATCGCCTTATATTTCCCCATTCTACCTTCCACTTTCTCATATTGCATGCTCTTCTAAACTCCGTCAGTAACTCCCTTAATCATCCCTCTGACCCTGCCACGCGCGCAGTGTTGTCAGCAAACAACTGGCTCACCTCCAACTTTTTTCCATTTTCTTTAATCATCTCCAGTCACTTATCTATTACCCGTGTGTTTACCTCCCGCACCCCCATCCATGTATACATTGAAAAGTCATGGCGACATGACACATCCCTGGTGCAATACCACTTTCACTTTAAACAACTCGCTCTCTCCATTTTCAGTTCTAACGCAGGCTCTATTACTCTTGTAAAAATTCTTGTCGGCTCTTACAGCTTTCTCTGAATAAATCCCATTTATCTGCAACACTTCCTACAGTGTCTTTTTGTCTACCTTGTCATAAGCCTTTTCGAGTTCCATAAAGGCCCAAAAACCTTCCTTACTTTTTCCTAAAGCTCTTTCACATATTTGTCTTACCACAAAAATCTTATCCACGCAACCCCTACCTTTCCTAAATCCACACAGTTTCTCACCCATTACTTTCTCTGTTCCTCTCCAAATCCTCTCAATTAAAACCCTCCCATAAGCCTTCCTAACTATAGTCAACAAATTGATCTCTCTGAAACTATATTACTCACATTTACCCCCCTTGGCCTTGTAAAGCGGAACCATACATGCACTATTTAGTCCTCCGGCTCTCTACTCTCCCTTAGACACACATTAAACAACCGCCAGTCCACTATTACTGTACCTCTCTTTTTTAGCTGTTCCATGTGACACCCATCCAACCCAGGAGCCTTACATGCTCTCATCATTTTCAGATAAAGAGACTTGTACCTCATTTTTCTTATTTCTCCTCCATTTTCCTCTCCCACCACCGTTATATTCCTAGTACCTCCCACTGCTACAACCACTCCCTCCCTATCCTCCTCCACCTTCAACAGCTCTTTAAAATACTCCGCCCACCTTCCCCTTACTGTCTCCTCTTCTGTTAACACCTGTCCATCTGCGCCTTTTATCTTTCCTTTTCTACTTGACTCACCTCCCTTTCCTCTTTTAACTTCCTTCCAAACTATCTTTTTATTACTTAAAAAATAATCTGCCATACTCTTCCCCGATTTAACATCTGCTTTTCTTTTTACTTCCTTTATCTTTTGTTTTGCTACTCTTTTTTTTTCTTTGTACCTCTCATATCTTTACCTCTTGCCCTACATTGTAACCATTTCCTGAATGCTCGCTTCTTCTCTTCTACTGCCTTTTTCACTCATCATCCCACCACTCACTACCCTTCCTTCTATTTGATCCTATCCTCTTTGTTTCACATACCATCTTTGCATATCTTGACACCTCCTCCTTGAAACACCCCCATTCCTCCACCACTCACTACCCTTCCTTCTATTTGCTCCTATCCTCTTTCTTTCACATACCATCTTTGCATACCTTGACACCTCCTCCTTGAAACACCCCCATTCTTCCTCCACTCCTACTCTATCCTTCACCACTTTCTACACTTCTCTCAGCTTCCCCTGGTACTACTGCTCTTTTTTCATCTCATTTAAATAGTCTACTCTAAGTATCTCTCTATCTTCTGCCTTTTTCCTCCTTCTCCACCTACCCTCTACTCTAAACTTACCTTCCACCAAAAATTACCTGGTATTCCCCCATTCTCACATTTGAGAACATGGATATACAGAACTCTTTATACACTTTTTATACCACTATCTAGTCCATTAATACCTTATCAACTACCCTCTCATCCACCACCCTCTCCCATATGTACAGCAGCTTGACTTTTTTCCTAAGCAACGTAGGCTATCATCATCTCTTTTTCTAAACACATCTCCACCATTAACTCTGCACTATCATTTTACTTGGCATTCCGCACTTCCCAATCACTCCGTCTAATGGTTCATCCCCTACTCTAGCATTGAGATTTCCCAAATCACTATAATGACATTGCTCCCAAAACCCTCTGTGTAGTCATTTAGATATATTCAAAAAGCCTTCATTTCATCTATATTCTTCTCACTACCATGTCCATATGCACTTAAAAAAAAAAAAAAAACCATCTTCCTTCCCGGTTCCAACTTTATCCACATTAACCTTGAAGAAACCTCTTTCCTCTCCACCACATGCTTACCTTCCTCCTTACTTACAAGTAGAGCGCCCCCCTTCCCCCCTTCCTTCCCACAAACACAGTGCCTACCTTTTCCCTTTTGCTCTCATCTTTACTACACCCACGCACATTAAAAGACTTAAACATTAGGGTTCTGTTTGGAAAACACCTCTCAGTCCCTTGACTTCTAATAGGAATGTACCCCTTAGGGTTACAGAGAGCAGGATGGCTAGTCCCACACTCCGTCCCGCTTTAGCAGCCTTTACGACTCGAGTGGGAAGACTCGGTGACAGTATTCTTTGTCTCTATACCACAGGGGACAGGCGAAAATGGAAATATATACTCAAACAAGTGGTACAGGACAGTATTAAGACGACGGGGGAAGAACAACGGAGGGACAGTTGTAGTGCAAAAAAGTAGTATAATTTCTCTATGAGTAGAGATTTCCTCTAACATAGACAAACTTATGTGTGTCTCTAGTCCATAGGGGAGACCGACATACCCATTAAAGTGTCGGCTGCATACTACTAGGCAAGTTATACCCCACAATAACAGGCAGCCAATACCCTAGGTGTGGTGTACCATAAAACCTAAAATTATGATAACAGGTAAAAAAAAAAAAAAAAAAAAAAAAAAAAAAAATATCGCTAGAAGAATACATTAATATGAATGTTCCATGCTAGGGTCGTCACACCCGTCACATGGCATCACACAGTAACTCATAGGAAATAGGACGAAATAGCAGCGTATTATTCCCCACGTACCCCACAACACTTATTTACAGAAATGCAGGTCACAAAGAAAACAAATATCACCACCGTAGAAGCCTGGCAACAGACTTTCTATATCACCACACAGAAGAAAGTGAACGCATTATCTTGTACTGTGTAACATCTGCCCAATTTAAAATAACCGATAAAATTTCTTCCCTATTTGAAGTATGGATATATTTGATAACCGTGGCCAAATTTTTGGGGGCCTTGGGTCTCCTGCGAGACACCAGAGGCAACGGCTTGATTGATTTAAAAAAAATCAGGTAATATATGAAAGTATAAGTAAATAAATACATTTCATCTGTAGGTAAACAAGCCCGGTAATTTGTTGACTTTGATTAGTAGTGCGTTCAAAGATAAGCAAAACGCATCATCAATAGTCAACTGCTTGAAGTTACAGGAGAACCTCTTACTAATAGTGGCATTTATTCCTTTGATGCAGGTTCAACCATGACGACCCAGATTTGCACAAGATCGCTACAATGGTTCGCCAAGTTATACATACCAACTTGGGCCAGAGTTTGCTGAGCTACTTACCATTCATGATTCGCTTGTTCCCTGAGTGGACTGGATACAACACAGCCATTCACCTTTACGATACCATCCGTGAAGTTATAATGGTTAGTGAGGCGTAACAAAGTCAAATAACCTTTACAGCCTTTTATCCAGATTGAGTGTGCAATATATTGCCTACAAATAAGTATCATTAATAAGAGCGGTCTACTGTCGTCCTTTCAATGCACTTAATAGAGGGGTAAAGAGAACATTGTACAGGATCTAAGCCATCCCCGGTCAATTTAATTTATGGGATAGAGAACATAGGGTTTACTCATCAGAATGAAAAAAAAAAGTAAAATAAAATAAGAATAGAATGAACTTTCAAATTTTAATCAATATCTTTTTGATTCTTATTTTCCTCTGACCAATGTTATGTATATATATATATATATATATATATAAATATATATATATACATATATATATATATATATATATATATACATATATATATCTAAGTTATTAAAAAAATTATGGTGCCCCTAACTCGGACCATGGCAAAAAACGGACACCCCCGGGCCGGCCCGGTGTAAGGGTTTATCAGCGTTTCTCGGGTGTAAAGATTGACCCCCTCTACTACGTGGGGTCATATTACATTGCAATATGGGTGAAGATTCAAAGACAATGAAGAGACGAAATCGACACTTCTGGGGGTGGGTTACTCGAGAAAAAAAGTTAACTAAAGGGGAGTTAAATGCCAACAAAAAACTAACACAGCAGATGAAAAGTGAACATATGTCTACTTTCCCAGACCTGTACCAACAAACTAAAGTCTCAAATGTAAAGGAGTCGATAAAAGTGTTTCAGCGAAAGCTATTGACGTTTAATAAGAAGTTAAACGAGGACAAAAACTACAACTACAGTGATGATGTTTTAGATTCCCTGGAGGTTTACGTTGGTGAAATACCAAAAGAGAGAACAGAGGGTTTTGAAAAGCATTATTTTGCCGGTTACAAAAGTTTCACTAAGAATGGGGGCAAATCTGACCATACAGAGTACCAGAAGCATTATTTGCAGAGGACTTTTCAGTCTCAAAGGAGGTTAGACAAAGCTAAAAAGTACGCCATAAAAAGAGCGTGCAAAGAAATGCCAAAATCTGTAACTGAAGTTGAGAAAAAAGACGATGTCTCTTCTACAGATACCGTAGTTGCCACAGTTGACACAGTGACTTCAAGTTTAAGCGATATCACAGCAACAGAGCCACTTCCGTTAGACCCTGATAGCACATTGGTGGAGATAAAGACAACCCTGAGGGAAACTAAACGAGAGATAGAAGCAACGGCAAAAAGTAATCCTTTGAGACGTAAAAGACGAACAAAAGCGGAGATCGCAGCAGACAAAGTTAAGAGAAAAGAAGATAAAAAGCGTAAGAAAGCTATAAAGCAACAGATAAAGTTCATGAAGAGGGATAACTTTTTAGCCTCTGACGCAGATGTTTCAACTGAAGCATTTGAAAGGATAAACAAAATGCAGGTCGAACGTAAAGACCTTGGTAAAAAGCCTGAGTTTTTAGAAATGAAAGAGCGTTTAGCGCTATCATATCGCGGCCATATTACGGAGACTTCTGAGGCGAAAGTTACACCTCACTCGGTCGGGGAGTTAGGTGCGTTCAGGTGAAAGATGTGTCAAGCACTACTGTTCAAGCGAGAACGCAAGACCATGTGCTGCAATGGAGGAAAAACTCCCATAAATACACTGGCATTGACAAAATTGGGTGACAATATTAAGGGGCTTTACGATGGTAGTTCTCCGCTCTCAAATTACTTCCTCAAAAACATTGTAGCGTTTAACAACGTCTTCTGTTTTACTTCGTTTGCAACTTTGGGAGCGTTAAATGATAAACGAGAATCGGCACTGTGTTACAAAATTCAAGGTAAAGTTTACCATAGGTTAGGCCTGATGAAGCCAGGTTTGTTAACAGGACAACAAAATGATGCAGCCGTTGTCAATAAACCATTTTGGAAGTCTGCGGAAAATTTCTTGGATTTGTACTTTTACCATGACAAAGAACAGCAGATAAAGTTACGTTGTGATAGGTTTGAACGTTATACCGGCAAGACAGATAATGAGAAAGAGGCATGTAACGAAACTGTTAAAAGAAGAAGGCGGGAAAACGCTGAGTGCCTTAGGAATGAAAACATTATCGAGCAATTCTATGATTATTTGACAAATAACAATGTTTCCCTCAAGGGTATGTTACATACATACATACATATACCAAGGCTTTTTCCCCCTTCCAAGGGAGGTAGCCAAAAAGGGAAAGGCACAAAAACACTCCCACCCATTACATCCCCAAATACACTCCACATCCCTCCTACCCTTCCTCTCATCTGAGCACCTCCTGGATGACGGGTCATCCCTGCACCCTGCCCACCGCCCTGGGTCAGAAGCAGTGTCGCAAGACACAGCACATCCACAGCAAGGCCGCTTCATTTAATCGGCGACCCCCCCTCTCCGTCCCCCTTTGCATATAAGGCGAGGACGGGGAGAAATCCCTTCGGGCTGCGTCAAAATTTACTCACACATACTACCCCACCCCCCACCCCCCCGCCCATTTCTCCTCATGCAATCACAACATCATCCATATACAACCATTCTCCACTCACCTCTGTCTTCCGTCCTCTCCCTTCCTTCCTCAACAGACATTCCCCTCGTCCCCAAAGCCCCCTTCACCCCATCCATCCACCTCATCCTAGGACGTCCCCTCATGTTCACTCCCTCCACATCTGCCTTCCATACCTCTTTTACTAGTCTTTCTTCACTCATTCTTTCCATGTGTCCAAACCATCCCAATATTCTTTCATCAACCCTATCTCCCAAATCTCTTTTCACCCCTGTTCTCCTCCTCACCTCCTCATTTCTCACTCTATCTAGCCTAGTAACCCCCACCATACTTCTCAGACACCTCATCTCAAACACATTCAAACTCCTTCTCTCTTCTTCTCTTATGTTCCACGTTTCTGCCCCATACAGTGCTGTTGGCACAATCACTCCTTCATACAGTCTCCTCTTCGCATCCATTCCCAAATGTCTATTCCTCATTACACTCTTTAAACCACCAAGGCATTTACTCGCTTCTCTCAATCTACATTCTACCTCCACCTTCACTCCACCTTTTCCTGCTACACTTGCACCCAAGTATCTAAAACTATCCACTTCCTCCAGTCGCTCTCCCTTAATGTTCACTTCCAGTCTACTGCCACTTTCACCCCTTGTACATCTCATCACCTTACTTTTACCCACATTTATCTTTAGCTTTCTTCTATCACATACTCTCCCAAACTCTGCCACCAGCTTCCTCAATCCCTCCTCTGACCCTGCCACAAGCGCAGTGTCGTCCGCAAACAACAGCTGGCTCACCTCCCACCTTTCTCCATTTTCTTTAACCATCTTCAATCCCTGACTCACTACCCTAGCATTCACCTCTCGCACCACCCCATCCATGTATAAGTTGAAAAGCCAGGGCGACATAACGCATCCTTGACGAAGTCCCACCTTTACTTCAAACCACTCACTCTCTCCATTTCTAATCCTAACACATGCTCTACTACTCTCATAAAAACTCTTGACAGCTCCCAAAAGCTTTCCTCCTATCCCATAAATCTACATAACCTCCCACAGTGCCTTCCTGTCTACCCTATCATAAGCCTTTTCCAGATCCATAAAAGCCCAAAAAACATCCTTCCCCTTTCCTATAGCTTTCTCACATATCTGTCTTACCACAAAGATCTGATCTACACAACCTCTACCCGTCCTAAATCCACACTGTTCCTCACCAATTACTCCTTCTGTTCCTCTCCTAATCCTCTCAATTAAGATCCTCCCATAAGCCTTCCCTACTACACTCAACAGGCTAATCCCTCTGAAATTACTACATTCACACTTGTCCCCTTTTCCCTTGTAAAGAGGAACTATACAGGCACTACTCCAGTCCTCCGGTACTCTACCCTCTCTCCAGCAAACATTAAATAACCTCACCAACCAGTCCACCATCACTGAACCTCCCTTTTTCAGACATTCTGCATGACATCCATCCAGACCAGGTGCCTTACCTGCTTTCATCATCTTTACAACTGCCTTCACCTCATCCTTCCTTATTTCTCCTCCATTCTCCTCACTCATCACTCTCATTTTCTTCGCATTTCCCACTGCAGCTATCTTTCCTTCCCTATCCTCCTTCACATTCAGCAACTCCCTAAAATATTCTGCCCATCTTCTCCTCACTGCCATCTCTTCCATTATCATCTCTCCATCTGTACCTTTTACCTTTTCTTCCCTACTTGATTCGCCTCCTCTTCCTCTCTTAATTTCTTTCCAAAACATCTTTTTATTACTTTCAAAATTTTCTGTCATACTCCTACCCCATTTCACATCTGCTCTCCTCTTTGCCACCTTTACCTTTTGCTTTACTTCTCTTTTCTTTTCTTTGTACGTCTCATATGACTCCCCTGTCCTCTTTTGTAACCAATCTGTGAATGCTCGCTTCTTCTCTTCTACAACCTTCTTTGTTTCCTCATCCCACCATTCACTACCCTTTCTTCTATTTCCCCCTGTCCTTCTTGTTCCACACACCATCCTTGCACACTTTAAGACTCCCTCCTTGAACCATCCCCATTCCTCCTCCACACCCATCTCTGTTCTATCCTTTACTCCCTCCCACTCCTCCTTCAGCTTCTTTTCGTACTCCTTCTCCTTTTCCTTTTCATTCAAGGAGTTCACTCTAAGAACCTCCCTACCTTTTGTCCCTTTCCTCCTTCTCCATCTATCCTCCACTCTCAGCTTACCTTCCACCAAAAAATGATCTGATATTCCCCCACCCTCTCCCCTTAGCACATGTACATCCTTAACTCTTCCTATCATAATCCTATTTACCACTACATAATCATTAGCGCTCTATCTACCACCCTTCCCTCCACCACCCTCTCCCATGTGTACTTATGCTTGACTTTCTTCCGAAACACTGTATTTGCTATCATCAACTCTCTTTCTAGACACATTTCCACCATCAACTCTCCACTACGATTCTTTCCTGGAACTCCACACTTCCCAACCACTCCATCGATTGGACCATTTCCCACCCTAGCATTAAGGTCTCCCAGTACTATTACATTGGCATTTCTTCCTAAACCCTCTATGCACTCATTTAAATCTATCCAAAAGGCCTCCCTTTCTTCCATGCTCTTCTCACTGCCCGGCCCATATGCACTTACAAAGACCCACATCTCCTTTCCCAGTTTCACCTTCATCCACATTATCCTTGAGGAAACCTCCTTCCACTCCACTACCCCTTTACCTATCTCCTCACTTACTAGAATAGGCACCCCTTCCCTCCCTCGCACTCTCTTCATTCCTGATAACCTCCCACTTACACTCCCAAACTTACACTCACCCTTCCCTTTCAACTTAGTTTCACTCAAAGCCAACACATCCAACTTTCTTCTCACAAACATACTACCTATCTCTTCCCTTTTACTCTCATCTGTACCACATCCACGCACATTAAAAGACCCAAACCTTAGGGTGCTGGCCCGAGGCCCTCCAGCACCCCTTATGCCTTTCCTTTTATTTTTAGGAATCTGCCCCTTGGGGCTACAGGGAGAAGGATGCCTAGTCCCTCTCCCCGTCCCTTTCTTCTCGCCTCTTACGATCCAAGTGGGAAACTTGGTGGCAGTATTCTTTTCCCCCACCACAGGGAATTCCCCCATCACAGAAAGAGAATACTCAGAGAAATGGTACAGGACAGCAACAAGGGGTTGGGGGACAGCATAACGGAGGGACAGTCGTAGTATAAAAGTGTCATCATTTCTCTATGAACAGAATTTCTTCTATCATAGACAAAATGATGTGTGGCTCTGGTCCGTAGGGGCGCCCCATATAGACCCTAAAGTATTGACTGCATGCTACTTTGCCACAATAACAAGCAGGGTATGTTAGAAGAGATAAAAACAGCAAAGAAGTTGATTGAGACGTATGTTGAAAACAGGAAGAAAATACCAGACGTGACAATAAGTTTGGAGACAGCTGAAAAGGTTAGAACAAAGGAACACAAAGGTGTCTATAGTTTACCAACAGCCTCCTGTCAGGTTGGGGCTATAGTTAATTTTGGGCCAGATAAAGACACTCTAAAAGTTACAATCGCGTCTCCTCTCCCAGATTCAAAGTTTGCTCTTAGAATGTTGAGCTCGACAAACTTCTTTTACGATATCAACCAGTAACCATTAAAGTTGCCTCAGGGAGACAGAGGTGACAGTATTAAAATGGAAAAGAAGGGAAGCAGTAAATGTATTTCGGCGTTGATGTACTATTCGGCACTTTACATGGAAAGAGAAGGAATTTTCAACTACATCTTAAGAGGGCGACGTCTCTTTCAACAATTTGTCGTCGATAATTATGTGAAAATTGAGACAAGCAGGTTGAGGTTTTTGGAATACAACCATAGTAACATACGTAAAGAGAGAATCGACCTTTTAAGGGTCAATGACAAAAACAGGACAGGGCAAAGGATTATACTTCCTCCAACTTTTGTAGGAGGTCCAAGGTATATGAAGCAACGCCAGCAGGATGCTTTAGCATATGTGTCTTCTTATGGTTCACCTGATTACTTCATTACCTTTACGATGAACCGTAAATGGTCGGATCTTACTGAAGCGTTAGAAAAATTTAGCGGGCCAGGAACACAGCCGTGCGATCGCCCAGATATCGTAAGTCGGGTTTTCAAGTTGAAATTAGACAGTTTAATAGATGATTTGACACAGAAAAATGCTTTTGGCCCTGTTAAGGCGCACCTTTATAGTGTTGAATGGCAAAAACGTGGTTTACCTCATGCCCATATATTACTTTGGATGTCAATTCGAGTAACGGCAGACATAATATCACAGATAATAAGAGCAGAGATACCGGATAAAGAACAGGAACCCAGGTTATACGAGACAGTAACACGTTGTATGATGCATGGTCCTTGCAAGGGCTACGACGAGTCACAGGTGTGTTGTCTAGGAAAAAGTTCTAAACCTGATAAGTGTGCTAAAGGATATCCTAAAACTTGCAGGAACGACTTATTGTTTGGCAACAACGGTTACCCGGAGTACGTTAGGCGTTCGATTGGTGAAGGTGGTAACTCTTTTCAGTTGAAATTGAAAGACAGACAAAAAACTATTGATAATTCGTGGGTTGTTCCTTATAACCCCTTTCTTTGCTTAAAGTATGATGCGCACATCAATGTTGAATGCTCCAATTCAATTAAAGCTATTGCTTACGTGACTAAATACGTAAACAAAGGTTCTGATCGGATACTATTTACAAAAACTTCAGGCGAAGATGAGGTGGTGAACGAAGTTAAGAACTTCCAAGAAGCACGTTACATCAACGCTAATGAAGCGACGTGGAAGATATTCAAATTTGAAATCAATAGGTCTTCTCCCCCCGTGTTTGCATTGGATATACATTTAGAGGGTGAAAACTCAGTGTTTTATAGTGAAGGAGCGTCAGAGCAGGAAATTACTTCTAAGATACAAAAAGATACGCAGTTAACTGTCTTTTTCAAATTATGCAACACAGACGAGTTTGCAGCGACATTGTATTACAACCAGTTGCCCTTCCATTACGTTTATGACGCACAGAAGGCTATTTGGGAGGAACGCTTAGGGCGTACGTATAGTTTAGGACGCATTCGTGCTGTAACCACCAAGACGGTAGAACTGTTTTATTGAGGCTCTTGCTTACTCATAAGAAGGGCCCAAAATCATTCGAAGACCTTTGCACTATTGACGGAGTCATGTATGAGACAAACAGAGAAGCCGTTAAAGCGTTAGGGTTGCTGAGTGATGAAGAAACTTGGAAAGAGACGATTTTTGACATCATTAATCATATCAATGATAGAAATCAACTACGAGAGACCTACGCAAGCATGTTAGTCTTTTCAGATCTCGAAGACCAGTCGGGTATATGGGAAGAAGTCAAAGATTACTTTTCCAGCGATTACTTATACAAGGCTAAGTTAACAGAGTACAATGATGAAATCTACTTGGACGCTTTAGATAACATTCAACAACATGTGTGGAATTGCGGTGGAGGGTCGATTACCGAATATGGATTACCATCTTCTAGAGGAGGCAAAAGGTCATCTAATGTTATCAGAAGGGAAAAAGCTTACAACAAGCAACAGCTTAAGGAGAACGTCGACGAAAAGATAAAGCTTCTAAACGACAAGCAACGGAATGTCTATGAAACTGTGATGAAACGAGTGAAAAAAGGATACGAGTATAGCAACAATAGCATATTCGTTAAAGCTGCTGGAGGCACTGGGAAATCTTTTGTCTTGAATCTGTTGCTAGACACTGTTCGTTCTCAAGGAAAGATCGCTTTGGCTGTTGCTTCCTCTGGAATTGCAGCCACGGTTCTTTCAGGAGGAAGAACGGCTCATAACATGTTCAAGATTCCGTTAATGGAACACGATGAAGTTAGAGCGTGTAGTGTTAAGAAAAACACAGAAATGGCAAGATTATTAGAAGAAACTTGCCTGATAGTCTGGGACGAAGTTGTAATGGCCAATATAAACATGTTGACGTCACTTGATATTACCTTGCGAGACATTATGGAGAACGATAAGTTTATGGGAGGAAAAGTGTTTGTCTGTGCTGGCGATTTTCGACAAATTCTACCAGTTATAAGAGGCGGAGGAAAAGCGGAGGAACTCGCATATTGTATAAAGTCCAGTTACATGTGGGATGGCCTAACAAAGCTTGAACTGACAGAAAATGTGCGTTTAAAGAAGGGTGATGTTAGAAACATCAAGTTTGCGAAGCAACTTTTAGCTATTGGCACCCATAAAGACGGCGACATCGTTTTCGAGAAGAATTTTGGTGTACGGGCTTATTCACGGGACGAGTTGGTGTCAAAAGTTTACGATGGATTGGAGGAAAACCACTTGAACATGTCTTACTTTGAAAAGAGAGCAATAGTCTCGCCCACAAATGACGATGTCGACAGTGTCAACCAGATGATACACGAAAGCAATAAAGAAAAGGAAAAGGTCTACTATAGCGTAGATACACCGGTGGAAGAAGAAACAGATGTCCAAACATCGGTTTTCAATGCAATGACAAGCCCGTCGTTGCCCTTACACGCTCTAAAGGTGAAAGTTGGAAGCATTTTGATGATTATCCGAAATATTTGTCCTCCTAGGCTTTGTAATGGTACTCGAATAATGGTAACGAATTTGAAGAAAAATGTAATAGTCGGGAAGATACTTGGAGGCAGTTACCGGGGGGAACAAGTCCTAATACCCCGTATAGTGTTAGAGGCTCAAGACACACCAGTTCATTTTAAACGTAAACAGTTTCCAGTTAAATTAAGTTATGCCATGACTATTAACAAGAGTCAAGG
>NW_027467716.1:47500-125000 GCF_046742065.1 Oratosquilla oratoria
CATTGTAGATTTATTTTAGATATATGATACAATGGGGAAGCTACCCATGGTAATTGAAAGCTTTTACATGAATAATACAACTTATGTTAGGATTGGGGATGGTTAAAGTGGGTGGCTTCAACTGAAGGTGGGGCTGCACCAAAATTGTGTTATGTTACTATGACTGTTCAATGTGGCTGCACCAAGATTGTGTTATGTTACTATGACTGTTCAATGTGGCTGCACCAAGATTGTGTTATGTTACTATGACTGTTCAATGTGTACATAGATGTGGTGGTACGGGAGGTAAATACGAGTGATCACCAAAGGATTAGAGATGGTTAAAGAGAGCGGAGGGAAGTTTTGTTTGTTGATAACACTACACTTGTGGATGGGTCTGAGGAAGGTCTAACCCAGTTAGTGATGCAATCTGGGAAGGTAGTTGGTAAAAAAAAGTTGAGAATAAATTTCAGTAAAAACAAGATTATGGGGCGTACAAGGGGGAGATATTGACAGTGGGCTACGGACAAAATCCCGTAGGGCAAAGTACAGTACATGGAAAACAAAGTCCCGTACGTAGTTTATA
The DNA here is from genome assembly GCF_046742065.1 of Oratosquilla oratoria. Classification (NCBI taxonomy): domain Eukaryota; kingdom Metazoa; phylum Arthropoda; class Malacostraca; order Stomatopoda; family Squillidae; genus Oratosquilla; species Oratosquilla oratoria. Next base: position 48,066 of record NW_027467716.1, read on the forward strand.
ATTTATGCTCTACAGTACAAAAGAACCATATATGCCAAACCTTGAGTTGTTTACTAAATAGTTTGTAAGTATAACACTACCATTTGTATTCCCTTCTAGTATATACAAGTCCGAATCCTTACCACTATCCCGAATGCCGAAAAAAAACCCTCATCATTAACGAAGCAGGCCTCGAATTCCAGGTCTTCTGCCTTGCCCGCTTAGCCACAACATAAAATTCTAATAAATATTCCTTAAAGAGTTCAGTGCCAGTAGTCCCCTTTTATACACAACTATCTTTTCATTATCCTACAGAGTTCTTTTTCCCTCCTACAAAAACCGATCCCGAGCTATCAAGTGGTCTTTTCTAGGTAGTCCATAGTCCATGTCGAAATACCGAAACTTACTATACCGCGACCAGTATACAGAATTCGTCAGTATAACGAAAATATATAGACAAGACAATTATATATTAAATAAAAGAGAATTCAAAATTTCATCTACTATCCATTATATTAGATCTATATGTATACAAAATATAGAAATGTATAATCGTACTTATACTTGAGATGGAGACCAAACCTAACTCACCTAAAGGAGTGAACAGTATTACACACCTAAACCATTTAGTGTCACATCTCCAAACCACTTAGTAAAGAACTCAAGGTTTGGCATATTTTGCTTCTTTATAGAGCATAAATTATAAAATACCTGCGGGATTTTGTCACACGGGATTTAGTCCTCCAGGATTTTGTCCGTACCCCGGTGGTAGTAAGTCAAAGTAGAGAAACTAGAGGAGGCAGATAATTTTAAGTATTTAGAATCATATATAGCAGGGAATAGAGGAGTTGGGGTGGGGGTAAACTGAAGTATAGAGTAAAGGAAACAAGTAAATGTCTTGGGGGAATGAAAAGTGTCATAAATAAGTATCTAAGGATGGGTACAAGGAGCAGAGTAATTTCAGGGGTGACTGTACCAAGGATATAGCATGTAGAGATTTACAATTTAACAGAGGCAGGGAGGAAGTATTTAAATTTATTTGAAATGAAGTGGTATTAGTCATTTTCGAGACAAATCTAAGGAGAAATAAATTACTATTAAATGCACTAACAGAGCAAGAATGCAAGACGAATAAGAGGGCAAACCAAAGTAAAAGGTACTATGAAGGTGATAAAGGAGTGGAAATGTAATTAGATAAAGCAAATAGACCGAAAGGAAGATGGCAAATGGAACAAATGTGTTGCTGACAACACCGCTAAATGACAAGCGTAGAACAAGGAGGCCAGACAGAGGGTGGTGAGAAGAAATAAAGGTATTTGCAAGTGATATAGCATAGATTGGGAGAAATCTTTCTTCATCAATGGACTCCGAATAGTTGAGTGATCCTCTGAATATTTGCATTGCAGATATCGGGCATACACATATGATGAACTTTGTATTATATAGTAGCCAAATCGATATCCGTATGAAAAGGTCTATATGTATTAAATATATTTAAGAGTGTATGTACTGTGTGTACTTAATGAATTATAATTATGAATGCACACATGCGCATGCATGTACTTAGGCATAACTAAATATACTACATGTGTTTCGCAGGTTACTATTTCCCTAAGGGCTCGGTGATTATAAGCAGCCTGTACAGCATCCACAATGACGTCGATTACTGGAAGGATCCAGATGTCTTCCGACCAGAGAGGTTCCTCAATCATGATCAGACTGCTTACGTTCACAATGAACGCATCTGTCAGTTCGGCATCGGTAAGACCTACCAGCTAATTTGAATCCTGAAGCCTCTGTGTGTTACCCCTCTAAACTGAGCTTCATCTCTGCTGTTTAAAACTGTCTAGGACGAACAAGGGCAAACATTGCAATTCATGTCACTTAGGTGATTTCTAAATAGTTTTATGCATAATTTTTGACTTACGATAATAATGTAGAAGAAAGCTCTCCGGGTCATTTCATGCTTGTGGTCAAGACATCTTTTTTGTCACTACCTCTTAGATGAGTTGACAACTGAGCCCTACTTTGATAAGTCTGTTGTATACAGAGGAATTTATTTTAATGTTTTTTGTTTTTTTGTCGTGGGGAGAGGAGTGAGTACAAGTGAACTAAGCCGATACTGAGATGTTTCTACCGGCTCCTGATCTGTGTCTAAACTTGACTTTTCTTTCATCCACAGGTAAGCGGATCTGCATGGGAGAGAGCCTGGCCCGCATGGAGGTGTTCCTCTTTTTCACGGCCATGCTGCAGAAACTGAAGTTCTCCTTGCCGGAGGACGAACCCCCGCCGTCTCTGAAGCGGCCCGAAGGTGTCACCTGTGCCCCTAACACCTGCAAAATCCTTGTTAACACCCGTGATTTTAAGTAAAAGAGCTATCTTAATCTCTTCAGCACTTATTTGAAAAATATCGCCTGTAATTGGCCGGTACAAAATATAGAAAGCTTGAGACCAGTTTGGCAAAGTTAAACGATTTTTAGTCCATGCTATTTCATTGAGTGATCATCATGTTAACTGAATGCTGTTTTTGCCGCAATCCGAAATAAAGTTGATAGCTACATTAGTGTTGAAGTTTTTTTTCCCAAAAATCTCCCCTCCCCCTCTTAAAATATAATCAAAATACCATAAAAATCTTTATATATGATCATGTACCTGAAAATGTTTATGCTACACAGTGATTTCATATTTCAGTGGAAAATACAGTTATTCAGTGCAGCAAATATTGAAGGAATACATATAAATAGAAGCTTAATAGTAAGTATATAAAAAGACAACATGGTATTACGCATAGAGGAAAGATAAGATTTACCTTACGTAAATGTTCAACAATCCCGGTTATTTTTTTTTTTTTTATTCAATTATTTTATTTTTTAAGGAAGGTTGAGGTTGACCAAAAAAAGAATGAGTACACACGCATACAGGTACTGGAGGAAGCAAATGATTAGGCTGCGGTCTTTTCTACACTTTATCTTACCGGGCAAATAGCACAGTGGTAACCCTCATATAATATACATCTTCATGAAAATCTGAATACGAGACTCGGTGTCTTGCTTTCCAATTCGATGGAAGAGAATGCGCAAATACGCAACAGGAAGACTGGGTTCCGTTCTCAGAATGAATCTCTTATACCTACACAAATATTTAAGATCCAAAATCACATTCTATTGCAAACAACCATCGTGTTTTTCTGGCCATATAACCCACAGTTATAGTATACTTTCGTGTCCGTTGAAACTTACTCTTATGTGTGCAACAGAAACGTGGGGGGACGTTTGGAATCTTTATTGTGACGTTAAGCGTGTAGGAGTTACAGTAGTGAGAGCTACATGCTCCCAGTATGACAGACGGCTATAGACTGACGTGAGGGCAATGTCGTACTCTCTACGTAGAAGGAAGACGATGCCACGTTGTAATACACATGTATGAATCAATGAGGGCCTTGTGCCCGTAACAAAGAGTCCTTGTACTGGAAAGCGTCTGGGGGTCGGGCACTCCACAACACTGCGGTGCAAACCTACGGTGCCCTGCTCGGGTCGAATGGCAAAGGCCCCTTGTAACATTATATCACACCTCCCCATCCTCCGCGCTCGCACGACCATGGCGAGGGGAATGCTTACCTGCAAGCCGGGGGAAGCGGTGGAGGTGGAAGTGGGTGGATTCGCGCATGAAGACGGCAGGTCCTCCACCGAGGGATGGGACGCAACGGGGCTGCGTCTCCGGAGGCCGGTGGTCGCTCCCGTAGACGGCGGGGCGGCAAGGCTGGTTGGACAGCGCCCATCCTCGTCGGCGGAAATGGCGTTTCAGAGCTTGCAACATGGAGGGATGGATTTGGGTAGGGCGCAGCGGTCGAACGGAAGCGGGTGACCCAAGGCGGGACTTATCCGTGCTGCGGCCCGTAATCTCCAGAGCGTCCCGTCGACGTCGGCGGCTGGCGACGGGTCGTCACCGCAAAGCGCCAGTATTGCCGCTGACGGCGCTCTTGACGTGAGGAGGGGACGAGTGTACGATGGTCTGTCATCCACGAGAAGTGGGACCAACGAAGCGGGCATGGCTTATATTTTGATGCGGCCCGGGTTGCAGCAAGCGTCTCCAGTGGTAGTGGTGTGTCAGGTTTCGGCGTCCATCGGAAACCGTTGGCCACGCAGGACGAGGCAGAAGTGCCCGGTGTTTCAGTCCTGCATGCACACCGCGTCCTCGGATGGAATCGAAGGGGGTCCGCGCACGAGGACAACAGGTTGTCCGCCGAGCGGAGAGGGTGGCCCGGTGCTCGAAGGGTGTCAGCACGGGCGCTAGCACGATCGACGGCGACAGAGCTCGCGAAGTGCCCAGTATTTCAGCCCTACGTGCAAATTGCGTTGGGGGCGGAATCGAAGGGGTTCCGCGCACGAAAACGGCAGGTCTTCCGCCGAGCGGAGAGGGCGGCTCGGTGTTCGAAGGGCGCCAGCACGGGTGGTGGCGACAGAGCTCGCCTTACGACAGGAGTGACGTTACCTTGCTGCACCGCTTGAACCTGAAATGCGAAAGGTATCGGCCAGGGTGTGCGGGCGGCGAGGGGCGTCGCGTCGGCTTGCAGGTGGATTCTCACGAGGGGGGAGGGGAACCATTGTCTTTCCTAGGGGGATGGTGGTGGTGTCGTCCTTGGAGACCAGAACGTCATTAAAGCCCCGTAGGAAGTAGTCGCGAGTGGCGGCCGGTGAGCTATTAATGGGCAATGTCAGCTCGGCGCCAGGACAGGTTCCGGGGAGTCGGGTGGGACTGGCCAAGCCGAAGGAGAGAAGGGTCGTTCGGACATGCCCGTGAATCCATATGGTGGCATTGCAAAGGTTTACAAAGGCGGAACATGCCGACAGGAGACCTTTTGGTCCATATCTCGGTCGGATGCGAAAAAATCATAATAATGATAAATGAATGAATAGATAAATAAATAAATGAATGAATAAAAACTATAATAATGTCAATAATAAGATACATAAATAAATGCATAGGTATAGTTAAATAATAAAGAAACAGGTAAATAGCAAATAACAATAAACTGACATATAACTAATACATACATACATACATATACCAAGGCTTTTTCCCCCTTCCAAGGGAGGTAGCCAAAAAGGGAAAGGCATAAAAACACTCCCACCCATTTCATCCCTAAATACACTCCACACCCCTCCCACCCTTCCTCTCATCTGAGCACCTCCTGGATGACGGGTCATCCCTGCACCCTGCCCACCGCCCTGGGTCAGAAGCAGTGTCGCAAGACACAGTACATCCACAGCAAGGCCGCTTCATTTAATCGGCGACCCCCCCTCTCCGTCCCCCTTTGCATATAAGGCGAGGACGGGGAGAAATCCCTTCGGGCTGCGTCAAATTTACTCACACATACTACCCCACCCCCCCGCCCATTCCTCCTCATGCAGTCACAACATCATCCATATACAACCATTCTCCACTCACCTCTGTCTTCCGTCCTCTCCCTTCCTTCCTCAACAGACATTCCCCTCTTCCCCAAAGCCCCCTTCACCCCATCCATCCACCTCATCCTAGGACGTCCCCTCATGTTCACTCCCTCCACATCTGCCTTCCATACCTCTTTTACTAGTCTTTCTTCACTCATTCTTTCCATGTGTCCAAACCATCATAATATTCTTTCATCAACCCTATCTCCCAAATCCTTTTTCACCCCTGTTCTCCTCCTCACCTCCTCATTTCTCACTCTATCCAGCCTAGTAACCCCCACCATACTTCTCAGACACCTCATCTCAAACACATTCAAACTCCTTCTCTCTTCTTCTCTTATGTTCCACGTTTCTGCCCCATACAGTGCTGTTGGCACAATCACTCCTTCATACAGTCTCCTCTTAACATCCATTCCCAAATGTCTATTCCTCATTACACTCTTTAAACCACCAAGGCATTTACTCGCTTCTCTCAATCTACATTCTACCTCCACCTTCACTCCACCTTTTCCTGCTACACTTGCACCCAAGTATCTAAAACTATCCACTTCCTCCAGTCGCTCTCCCTTAATGTTCACTTCCAGTCTACTGCCACTTTCACCCCTTGTACATTTCATCACCTTACTTTTACCCACATTTATCTTTAGCTTTCTTCTATCACATACTCTCCCAAACTCTGCCACTAGCTTCCTCAATCCCTCCTCTGACCCTAACTAATAATAAATGAAAATCAAGCAAATGATAATAAACAAACAGACAAATGATATCAAAACAAATAAACAAATAATATAAAATAAATGATAGTCATTGCTTAGGTGTTTATCTAAATAATTCTTAAAGCTTCGAACTAAACTACATTGCACTGCCTCTGCATGAAGTTTATTCCATTTATTAACTACATGGTTGGCGAAGTTGTTTCGACCCACTTCCAAATTAAATCCATTTCCATACAGTTTGAGACCATCGTTTCTTGTCTGATTCTCATTCAGTGTGAAAATTTAGTCATTTTTTATGTTGTCAATTCCCGTTAGAATTTGACCAGACCTGTATCAAGTCAGGTCGGAGTCTGTTTTTTTTTTTTTTTTTTTAAGGAAAACAGATTCATATGTTTTAGTCGATTTTTGATATTTGGAATCAGTTTCGTGGCTCGCCGTTGTAATTTTTCCAATCTGTCAATGTCTTTAATGAGATTCGGTGACCATACGGAAACAGCATTTTCCAAATATGGACGAACTAACGATTTATATAGCTTGTTAATGAGTGATGGACTTTTGAAGTCAAAAGATCGTGCAATTAGTCCTAGAATCTTATTTGCTTTCCCAGAGGCAGAAATACACTTCTTAGATGATTTTAGATCGTTACTGATAATTATGTCAAGATCTTTTTCACTATCCACTTTTGTTAACGAATTTCCAAATAACTTGTAATCGTACCTGCTGTTATTTTTACCTATGTGCATTACCCTGCCTTTAATTGTGTTAAATTTCATTAGCCACTTTTCAGACCATTGCTGTAATTTCTCTAAATCTTCTTGAATATCTAATTGGTTTGAGTGATCATTTGCCATTCCGCACATTTTTGTATCAACAAATTTGGAGACAAAAGATTTTAGTCCGTGGTCTATATAATTGATATATACTATGAATAGAAGTGGCCCAAGAACGGAACCCTGAGGAACTCCACTCGTAACAGTTTTCCATCCAAAAATTTTTCCATTTAAAACAACTCTCTGTTTTCGCATCATTCAACCAATTACTAGTCCAACTTAATAGGCTACCACTTACTCCGTGTAAAGCTAATTTAGTAAGTAGTCTTTCGTGTGGGACGGTATCAAAAGCTTTTGCAAAGTCTAGATATATTAAATCTATATTGTTTCGTTTGTCATAATTCGAGATAACTGTGTTATAAAATTCGAGTAAGTTAGTCACGCAAGAACGTTTCCGTCTGTAACCATGCTGGCTATCATTTATCAAACAGTTACTTTCTAAATGAGGTTCGATAGCATCTCTGATGATAGTTTCCATCATTTTTCCTACGATTAAAGTCAAACTTATAGGCCTGTAGTTATTTGGTTTCTTTTTGTCACCTTTTTTGAATATTGGAGTAACGTTAGCTAGCTTCCATTCTCTTGGAACATCTCTGGATATGATGGATTTCTTGGAAATAATTGCTAATGGAACAACAATCTCATTTTTTATTTCCTTTAAGATTCTTGGATGCCAACCGTCAGGCCTTGGTGTTTTATTAACTTTGAGTCTCTCTATACACCTTCTGATTTTTTTTTATATATATTTAGCATAGTAAGTTTACCCTAGACTTTTCACAGGTTTCAGTTTGGAGTTCCTTTTCACGTGTTTCGTTTACACATTCCTTCATTTGAATATTCAAGCTGACCGTTAGCAGATAATAGTGGACCAATTTGATTCCTAACAACCTTTTTATCTCTAATGTACCAATAGAATTTTTTTGTATTATCTTTGGATATTCATTTCGTATTGTCGTTTTCGTTTTTTTTTTTTTTTTGCAAATCTCTTTGTATTAATACGTAACTTTGATAGTCATTAGATGCACTCGAGCACTTGTATTTCTCAACAGCTTGTCTCTTTTTAGCAATACTTTTTCAGTTTCAGTTGCGGTCCCTGTCTCCGACGTCGAGGCGGTTCCGGGGCGTGGTGCACATGGGAGATATGTCGGCCGCGTCGCTCTTGATATCTCTGAAATGCCTAGGTGCTGAGGGCCTATCCCTGTGACTTTCGCACCTGAATAAGGCAGCGAGTCGCGGTCGCTGACAGGTGGTGGAGGGCGATGGGCCACAAGCATCATCCTACTTACTGCGCCATCCTATGTGTGCAACAGAAACGCGGGGGGGGGGACGTTTGGAATCTTTATTGTGACGTTAAGCGTACAGGAGTTACAGTAGTGAGAGCTATATGCTCCCAGTAAGACAGACGGCTATAGACTGACGTGGGGGCAACGTCATACTCTCTGCGTAGAAGGAAGACGATGCCACGTTGTATTACACATGTATCAATCAATGAGGGCCTTGTGACCGTAACAAAGAGTCCTTGTACTGGAAAGTGTCTGGGGGTCGGGCGCGCCACAACATTGCGGTGCAAACCTACGGTGCCCTGTTCGGGTCGAATGCCAGGGGCCCCTTGTAACATTATACCACACTTACAATGTTGAGTTTTAATTTCTAATTTTTCTGCATCATTGAAATACACACACACACACACACACACACACACACACACACACACACACACACACACACACACACACACACACACACACACACACACACACACACACACACACACACACACACACACACACACACACATACACATGCACGTACCTAATGTGTTAATTATACAGCGATTTCTAAGTGTTGTAATATCTTATAATTATATTAGAAACTTAAGTTAAGATATTGTATTGTCAAAGAATTGTAAGATCATCTGTTATCATAATAGAAAAAAATTATTTCCCTTATATTTTATCAGTCATTCTAGTTTCCATTGTGAAAACCGAGTTATAATTGGTGATATGCAATTCATTATTTTTTTATGCTTTGCTAACATATGCTAACATTGAAAAGTTTATATTTAACGTACCTAGATCCAAAGCACTTGAAAAATACCAAGTACATTCAAGTACAAATAAGTACTATTGGGTAAATCCACTTATGTGTTATTTTTAGTTTTAAAATTACCGGATGTATTATTAATACAGAACAATGAACGAAATTTAATGTCCTGATACTTGCCTATACATTCTAAATAAAATTTGCCTTTATTACTGATATGAGAAATACAGCATATGCATTTGGACCATAGGAATATAATTTATTCAAGTTATTCATAAAGCATATAATCTTATTTTGCAATTCTGTGATAAAAGCAGTAATGTGCTAAGATAAAAGTAAATTTACATTCATTCTTCTATATCGAATGCCAGTTTTTAACAGTGTGCTTATCAATGCGTATCAGCAAAAACTACTAACTTTCGTGCTTTATGAATTTGTGACAGGAATTTTTCTTATATCAAGTAATTGTATTTAATTATAATGGGAATTATAATTAGAATTACAAACATCAGCGAAAGATTCTCAGCGCAGTTTTGCTTATCCTATGTAATGTAAATGCACAAAAGCAATGGTGGCTTTGTTTTTAGATTAACGGCAATATGTCATCAACATGGCGTCCATTATCCCCAACTTGATCTCGTCGCTGTGGAGGGTGTTTCCTTCAGCTAAATAAAACCACCAGGCAGAAGCTGTAATAAGAACATAAGAATGGAGAAAACTCCAAGAGAACATAAGGCAGGTCTATGTCACACACCACCTTTCATCCCTATCCATAAAGTTATCTAGCCTTCTTTCTTAACAACCAATAGTTAAAGCACTCACTATATTGTTACTAAGTCTATTCCATTCGTTACCCATCCTGTTGGTAAACCAATTTTTGTTTCTTTCTTTCTTAAATCTAAATAGTATGAATAAAAGTCGTAAAACAAAGTACGTGATGAATCGAGATGAACTTAACACGGGGCTACGGCTGAATAACACGACCTGGTGGTAGCTTGAATAGAAAATACTTGGTCATGAAAACAAACAAACAAATATAAAAATGCTTTCTTCTATGTGCCATCTCTAAACCTAATAAGGGTGTCTGCTCTTATTCAGAATAAATCTGTGACAATCGACACTGGGTTGACGGTGTTAAGGTCGCTGCAACCTTGAAACAGACAGGAAGAGCGTCCTCGTCCTCTGAGTGCTAAAAAGAAGTGCCGAAGGTCTTCTTCAACTTTTAGTGCCATTGAGATCACAAATATAAAGAAAACTGTTGTGAATCGCTTTTCAAATAAATCACTTATTAACTTCTTTCTAACGATTGGCACCTCCTTTTTTGCCCGGGGTGCCGCCAACCTATCTGTTTCATGTCCGTGGCACATCCTAGGTACCCCGTCTTGATTATCTCCCTACGTGCTGGGTAGCAGTTTTCCTTTTATCTATGCTGACACCAGGGTATTCTATTAGTTTTCCTGGTGGTAAATTCCATAGTTATATTATCATAGAATGTCTCACAAATAGCCCATCTCGTTTAACCCCTTCCGCACCGGGAAGTACTTTTCTTTCATTCTGATCTCCGCCAGATTATTCTATCCACATCCAATGGCATCCCCATAGGAGAGAAGGCGTCAAAAGAAGTTCGAGGCAGGGGCAACCTCCAGAGGAATGAAGTCATTTGTCGATTTTTAGAACGACATTTACAATGTGAGTAGATTAGAGGGATAACTAAATAAAAGGGTATCTACCTTTCCAATCTGACTAATTTGTGTAAAAATGAAGCTATATAGTTTTAAACTCTCCCCATACAATGCTTCCCAATCAGCCCAATAAAATCGTCTGGTGCTAGTTAGAACAAATATAAAAATCTTTTGGTAACACTTTCCACAGATTTAGCTAAACTGACATCTTTTAGATAACCAATTTTACCTAGCCGACGAAAGACTCTCACAGCGGGTATAATTTCATAATGCTTAATTTCTCTTTTCAATACGCTCAAAACATTACACTAGTTTGAACATTTTCAATCCTAAGGTCAATCCTGAGGTGAAAAAAATCGTCTAATGCAGATGGAAAGAGATGCTATGAGGCTTTAAGGGAACACAGCCAGAAAAAAAAAAAAATGAAATGTACGAATGCGACTTGTCCTTTTAACCTTCATATGAGGTCGTCTCTAATGTAAACGCTTATCAAACTTGACTATGTAAGAGTTATACTGAGAGGGCCACGGGAGCGTTCTTGGACTTGAAGAATTGGAATCCAAAAGTCGCTGACAATTTTGCAGTATCCTTATATGTTAATGAATGTTAACCAAGAGTATTGATTCTATTCTTGCAATATTTTGAGTGTCAATTTACTCCGTTTTACGTATATGATCTAATTGTGTTATGGAGTAAACACGGACTGGGACTGAAAATTGGAATTCAGGACCGCACATCCTTTTCATCGCTACGCATTGAGTGGGGTTCAATCCGCCTCCCTCTACTTGATCACTTCCACAGGTAACGGCGTTCCAGCCCACTCAGCCACAGGACCCCATCTTCCAGTACTTTAGTTTAATACTGACTCTCAGGCATATTTACAACAAAGCAAGAATACAAGTATTTGAATACCATTTATTAGAATATAATGAAATAACACAAAGTTGCCGAACTTTGGAATTTGGCTATGTTATTTTGGACACTCAAAAAATCTGTTCAAATATTTCATTAGTTTCTGATACAGTAATGCGATTGTTGATGATATTCCTTTCATCACAGAAGTATTTTAGTTCGAATTATAGTACTTAACAAGATATGTATTTGTAGAGCTCTGACATACAGAATAATGGCTCTGGTTCGAGTGTCTGCAATAGTGCAATATTCTTTGGTTATTTTCGAAATAACTAAATAATACTAAGGGTTGCAAAACGTTCTTAACGTTTATACTACCACGGGATATGACAGGGATGAATTAGATAGTCTGGAAGCTGCCACAATAAATATAAATCTACCATTCATTACGGAAGGGACTCATAGAAAGGGTCAAGATAGAACATAAGAATTGAGGAGACTGTTAGAGACCATAAGGCCCACACTAGGTAGTTCCATGTCCTTTACCCTCTTTTATCTCTAACCATAAATTGATCTTATCTTCTCTTAAAACAACCAATTGTTTCAGCGCTCACTACATTGTTACAAAGTCTATTCCATTCTTTAACACTCTGTTGGTAAACCACTTCTTACCTATTGCCTTCTTAAACAAAAAAATTGTCAAATTTGAATCTATTACTACGAGTCCTGCCCTGCTGTCTTAATATGATGCCTTTGCCTGCATCACCCTTGTTAAAGCCCTTGACCTATTTTAATATCTCCATCAGTTCATCTCGCACTCCTCGTATTTCCAGAGAGTGTAAGTTATGGTGCCTAAACCTAATAAATAACATATGGTGGCTATGGAAAAAGTGCTTGCACGTACAACACTTTATTCAGCCTCATTCTCCAGTTATGGTCAAAATTCACTGAATGCCGTATGGTCTTTAATTGCAAATATAACAATTTTAGTGATTATCATATTCGTCTACACAGCATTTGCAGTGCATTATAAGATGTACTTCATACAGATTTCAAACCTCGACTATATAATGTTTATATTAAAATAGACTGCTAGTCTATGATGTATTGGTTCGTGTATGATTTTTCTTTTGAAGTGATAACTATTTGCTAATGAGCATTTTTACTGTGACAAGAGGCGATGTCACCGGCAGTCGTTTTTTCGTGGCTGTTGAAAGGTAGTCTGTGAAGTAAGGCTCATAAGATATCAGGGGGCATAAGGATAGTGTGCTCTGAAAAAATGGGAATGAAGGTGTTCAAACCTGAGTCTGTTACAAACAGCGGGGTTTCCTTCGGCTGAATGGAAGTCTGTAAAAATTATCGCCGCCGTTCAAAGAATAATCGAAATGGGTTCCTTGATCCTTTCCGCACCGAATGAAACTTGTCTCTTTATTCTGGCTGCCTCCAGACTTCATCCAGTTATACGCGACTCTTTCGGCAGTAAAGACGTTTAAACTGAATAAGAATTTTTCCTCACCATGAATAAAATCACCTGGTAACAACTAAAAACATAAAAACAATATCTGCCATCGACGAGATAAGAATGAGTCAGAGGTATGTGAGTTCGAATTTTTTAGAGTTCCGTTGTAGAAGGGCAGAGGAAAGAAAACTGACCCACCCTCACTCCCTATGAACCGAATCAGTAATGGAAATGGGTTTGGGGAACTAGGCAGACGTTAAGGCTTTTCAGAAATAATAGGGTTAGGGGTGGGGAGAAGGGGACCCACGACGCACCCAGTATGAGTCTGTTGGGCGAAGGCTTTATACTCAACTAGAGGAAGAAAACTATAATAGTGTCAACGGAAGATGATGAACGCCAAAGTTTAATTGATTTATGGTCCGAGACGGTATGAAAACAGATGGAAACTGTTCTTCTCCATGATAAACATCTAATAGTGACCCCATCCCCTTTTCACGTCTATTGGTGCACATCATCCCTGTGCGACGGTGGCACCATAACCGATCTTATGAAAGGTGTGTGTTTGTGTAGTACTCATCAACTATGCCAGGATGGCTCACTTCCTTCTGTTTTCCGCTCGATCTGGTGGGATATGAGCCTATCACTAGGAAGGGGATTTCCCTCATCTGAACAAAGTCACCTGTTGGTAGCTAGAAGAAACGCTAATTTGTAAAAAGGAAAAAATTAAGGTTTCTGTCGATTTTTTTTATACAAAGGGGTTCTCTTCAAATGAATAACACCAGTTGGTGATATCATCATCAATTGGGAGTATACGGCAGAGAGCGCGTTGCTTCACTCACACGCCAGAGCCAGTCCCCACGGTCTCTCCCAGCAAGCTCCCATGCAGCCAGTCTCTCCACTCCAAACAACTATAGACAATTTCGATCAGCTTGCCCTAGCCAAGAATTCTGTAGATGTCCCCTTCGTCTTCTCTATCGAGTGATGTCTCTTGTGGAGACAGCTGGAATAAATAATGAATAAATACAAAGAAACAAACGGGTGAACTCCTTGTTTGTGCCCAACTTTCTGTAAGAACGGAGGAGGAGGATTCTGAAAGATATATACACAAGTAAATGAAAACGCTTTGAGGCAGTCACTCGGTTGAGGAAAAAAGATAATCCGAGGTAGGCTTATCACCTTCGCTATCAAGACGGTCACACTCATCTAGATATAGCATGGCGGCAGCAGGAATAGAATAACAGGTTAGGAAGTTAAGAAGGGGTCAGTCAAGACAGGCTTCTTCTCACTTTCTAAGGATTCAATTGCAGTTGAATGAAATAGCTTGGTGAGAGCCAGAGTAATGTGTAATGTGCCACGTAAAGGATTAAAAGAATCGGAACCACCTACATGTTCACTCCTTCCACCTCTGCTGTCCATACCTCTTTTACTAATGTTTCTTCATTCATTCTTTCCATATGTCTAAACCACCCCAATACTTCTTCATCAACACTATCTCCCAACTCCCTTTCCAACACCGATCTCCTCCTCACCTTCTCGTTTCTCACTCTATCCAGCTTAGTAAACCCTACCATACTTTCCAGGCATCTCATCTTAAACACATTTAAAATCTTCCTCTCTTCCTCTCTTCTGTTCTATGTTACTGCCTCATACAATGCTGTCTGCACAATCACTCCTTCATATAATCTTCTCATAGCAACCATTACTAAATGTATATTTCTCATCACACCATTTAATCCTCTAACGCATTTACTTGCTTCTCTCAATCTATATTCTACCTCCACCTTCACTCTTCCCTTCCCCGCCACATTAGCACCCAAATATCTTTTCATTTTATTCATATTTTTCTGTCATTCTCTTACCCAATTTCACATATGCTCTCCTCTTTGCCTCTTTTATTTTATACTTTACTTCTCTTCTCTTTTCTATGTCCCTCCCATCTGCTTCTTCCTATTTTGTAACCAATCTATGAATGCTCGTTTCTTCTCTTCTATAGTTTTCTCTGCTTCTTCATCCCACTACTTAGTACTCTTCCTTCTCTTTCCTTCCGTCCTCCTTGTTCCACACACACATCTTTGCACACCTTGTGGTTCCCTCTTTGAACCATCCCCATTCCTGCTCCACTCCTAATTCTACTCTATCCTTCACTCCATCACACTCCTCTCTCAGTTTATTCTTGTATTCCTCATTTTCTATCTCGATGAAGTAGTTTACTTTAAGTACCTCCTTACCGCCTGTTTTTTTTCCCTCTTCCTCCATCTATCCTCCACTCTCAACCTACCTTCCACTAAACTATTATCTGATATTCCGCCACTCTCCTTGGAACAAGTACATCCAAAAACCTTTCTATTATACTCCTGGTTACTACTATGTACTCCATTAAAGCTCTGTCAACCAACCTTCCCTCCACCACCCACTCCCATGTGTACTTATGCTTGAATTTCTTCGTAAACACTGTATTTGCTACACATCAACTCTCTTTCTAGACACAACTCCAATCATTATCTTTCCACTATAATTTTTACTGGAACTCTACACTTCACAACCACTCCGTCTATTGGTTCATCTACCCAATCATTGAGACCTCCTCATACCACCACATTGATATTTCTCCCTAATCCTCTATGCTCTCATTTAAATCAAGATGCATATATATATATATATATATATATACATATATATATATGTATATATATAAATATATGTATATATATATATGTATATGTATATGTATATATACACTCTCTGGAAAGACGCAGAGTGCGGGGTGATCTAATAGAAGTGTTCAAGTGGATCAAAGGCTATTACAAGGGTAATGCAAACAAGGTCATCATAATAAAACAACAGGGCAGGACTCGCAGTAATGGGTATAAACTGGACAAATTTAGATTTAAGAAGGAAATAGGCAAGAATTGGTTTACTAATAGGGTGGTCGATGAATGGAATAAACTTAGTAACCATGTAGTAAGCGATGAAACTATCAGTTGTTTTAAAAAACGATTAGACAACTTTATGGATGGGGATGACAGGTGGTGATGGATACGGAGCTGCCTAGTGGCCTTATGGTCTTTTGCAGTCTCCTTTATTTCTTATGTTCTTATGTTCTTATGTATATGTATATGTATATGTATATGTATATTTATATGTATATATATATGTATATGTATATGTATATGTATATGTATATGTATATGTATATGTATATGTATATGTATATGCATATGTATATGTATATGTATATGTATATGTATATGTATATGTATATGTATATGTATATGTATATGTATATGTATATGTATATGTATATATGTATATATATATATATATATATATATATGTATATATATATATATATATATATATGTATATGCATATATATATATATATATATATATACATATATATATAAAAGGCCTTTCAGTGGATGTGCTATGTCTTCTTTCATTCTTTCTGACCCATGGAAGTAGGCTGGGTACAGGAATGACCTATCATCCATGAGGAGCTAAGGTGAGAAAAAAAAAAGTGGTGGAGGGGAGTGGATTGGTTGGGAGTGGTTATTTGTTTTTTGTTTCCTTAGGATAATTTGATGTAAGGGGAAAACACATGGTATGTATATGTATACTTATATATATATATATATATATATATATATATATATATATATGTGTGTGTGTGTGTGTGTGTGTGTAAATATATATATATTCGATTGAAGACCAGAGCTATTTCAATATCCACTATCTTCTTAGTGATTTTCTCAATTTTTCTAATAGTTTGTTTGATTCTTGAGAGGAGGTCAAACACAATACTTCCGAGATCCATGATGTTATTGTAACGAAAAACATAACACAAAATATAAATACAAGCTTTCGGTTGAGTCATCCAACCATCTTCAGGTAAGTGAGATTACATATACAGAACAGGAGTTTAAATACAAGTAAAAACGGGGGAACTAGGAGAGTTAGGAGTCAGGTACTGGACGGAGGTGAGGTCTTCGTATCAACAGGACGTCGCTGGACAGCTGGTTACGGTAGCCGGACGTTTGGGCCTTGTTGCCACGCAGCCTCGCTGTGTAGTTGTGAGGTACTAACTGTGTCTGTCTGTATATTAATGATAGGAGTGTATTGTGTAATGTAGACTCTTTCTAAGATGTGTAGTTTCTTGGTGTTGTTACATTGTTTAAGTATTTTTGTGTTGTTGACTAAATCTTGTCTGCTTGGAGTTTTGTTGTGTATTTGTGTCATGTGTTTGCGTATGCTTCCTTCACGGGCGTGCATTGTGAGTCTCCTACTCACAGAGATAGTAGTAACACCAATGTAAGAAGCATTGGGGAGAAGTTTGCAACCTTCTTCTGGGCAGGAGAATTGGTATACCACATTTGTCTGTTTGAGGAGAGAGTTGTTTTTAGTCATGTTATTTTTCATGATAAGGTTAGAGACTTTTGTGTTTTTGTAGTATATGATGAGGGTCAATTTGTCGTGTGGGTTGGTGCATGTGACGTTACGTGCGAGGATGTCTTTGAGGACACGTTCGTCTGTTTTGTGTGCTGGTGTCATTTGGTTTTTGTAATAAACTGTGTGTGTGGAATGTGTGTTGTTTTGTCCGTGTTGTGTTGTGTTGCGAGTAATGAAAAGTCTCGTCTCTTTGTCAATGAGAAAGTTGGGAAAACCGTTGTTAATGAGGATTTGTTTAACGCGCATTATTTCAGAGTGAAAATTTTCCCAGGAAGAGCAGTTTTATATGCGCGTCGAAGGTAATTCCGGCATACCTTTGACGCGCATATAAAAACTGCTCTTCCTGGGAAAATTTTCACTCTGAAATAATGCGCGTTAAACAAATCCTCATTAACAACGGTTTTCCCAACTTTCTCATTGACAAAGAGACGAGACTTTTCATCACACGCAACACAACACAACACGGACAAAACAACACACATTCCACACACACAGTTTATTACAAAAACCAAATGACACCAGCACACAAAACAGACGAACGTGTCCTCAAAGACATCCTCGCACGTAACGTCACATGCACCAACCCACACGACAAATTGACCCTCATCATATACTACAAAAACACAAAAGTCTCTAACCTTATCATGAAAAATAACATGACTAAAAACAACTCTCTCCTCAAACAGACAAATGTGGTATACCAATTCTCCTGCCCAGAAGAAGGTTACAAACTTCTCCCCAATGCTTCTTACATTGGTGTTACCACTACCTCTGTGAGGAGGAGACTCACAATGCACGCCCGTGAAGGAAGCATACGCAAACACATGACACAAACACACAACAAAGCTCCAAGCAGACAAGATTTAGTCAACAACACAAAAATACTTAAACAATGTAACAACACCAAGAAACTACACATCTTAGAAAGAGTCTACATTACACAATACACTCCTATCATTAATATCCAGACAGACACAGTTAGTACCTTATAACTACACAGCGAGGCTGCGTGGCAACAAGGCCCAAACATCCGGCTACCGTGACCAGCTGTCCAGCGACGTCCTGTTGATACGAAGACCTCACCTCCGTCCAGTACCTGACTCCTAACTCTCCTAGTTCCCCCGTTTTTACTTGTATTTAAACTCCTGTTCTGTATATGTAATCTCACTTACCTGAAGATGGTTGGATGACTCAACCGAAAGCTTGTATTTATATTTTGTGTTATGTTTTTCGTTACAATAACATCATGGATCTCGGAAGTATTGTGTTTGACCTCCCCCCAAGAAGCAAACAAACTATTAGAAAAATTGAGAAAATCACTAAGAAGATAGTGGATATTGAATTAGCTCTGGTCTTCAACCAAACATGTCTACAAGAAAATTTACTGCCAAAATATACTAATATATATATATATATATATATATATATGCACAAATTTCACAAGTCACACGCGAATCACAAATATGCAGAGTCCACTAGGAAAAGGAAAAACACACGGAGTCCGAGCGCTTTCGTGATATATTCACATTATCAAGGAGTACAGAAAGATGAGAAAAAAAAAATGGAGATACAGAGTATAAGTAGGACAAGAGAGACATTTACCCTCCTCTCCGAAGCCTGAAAGCTCAGGTTGGGTCACTCGGTGAGGTCGTGGAAACATATTACTATTACATTAACTTTTAAAATATGTACTATTTATATTACTGACAATATATGGATCTAATTTATATAATCCTAAACTATTATTAATGAGTTGGTCATAATTGCATTTGATAATTCCTGACTCTATGATATTTCTTTCTGTTATATTCTTACATTGTATAATTTTTGAAGCATTTTTACAGTCAATAGAATGGTCAAATTAACAAACAAGTTTAAAAATTGCACTAGATTATTGGCAATATTATATGCTTTTTTTATGCTGTTTAATCCTAACCTCTAATTCTTTTCCTGTTTGACCTACATAATATTTGTCACATTTACTACAAGGTATTTTATATACACAGCCTGTAGAATTGTCAGGGGAATTCTTTATGAGAAGATTTTTTAGAGTTGTGTTGTTCTTGAAGGCTACATTTACCTTGAAATTTTTAAGAATATTAGGAATCTCTATAAGATTTTCATTAAAAGGAAGTACAAGTAAATTCTTTTTCTCAAACTTTTGTTTTGGTTCCCCTTTGTAAAATGTCCTTTTTGCTTTTTTGAAACATTTGTCCAAAAAGAATTTGGGATATCTCAACTGTGTTCCGATGTCATAAATTTTGTTCATTTCGTCATCCACAAATTCTGGGCTGCAGATGCGCAGGCCACGAAGGAACATGGAAGAAAATGCTGACTGTTTAATTCTATTATGGTGGGCTGAATAGTAATGTATATACGCGTTGACATTGGTTGGTTTTCGGTGAATACTATATCTAAATTTCTTATTGCATCTGTGAATGTTACAATCTAAGAAAGAAATGCATGAGTCTTTTTCAATTTCTATAGTGAATTTTATAGAAGGGACCAATTGATTTAATTTAGTAACAAAGGTATCAACATTTTCAATGTAAATGTAGCCTTCAAGAACAACACAACTCTAAAAAATCTTCTCATAAAGAATTCCCCTGACAATTCTACAGGCTGTGTATATAAAATACCTTGTAGTAAATGTGACAAATATTATGTAGGTCAAACAGGAAAAGAATTAGAGGTTAGGATTAAACAGCATAAAAACAGCATAAAAAAGGGCCAAGAATCTAGTGCACTTTTTAAACATGTTTGTGAATTTGACCATTCTATTGACTGGAAAAATGCTTCAAAAATTATGCAATTTAAGAATATAACAGAAAGAAATATCATAGAGTCAGGAATTATCAAATGCAATTATGACCAACTCATTAATAATAGTTTAGGATTATATAAATTAGATCCATATATTGTCAGTAATATAAATAGTACATATTTTAAAAGTTAATGTAATAGTAATATGTTTCCACGACCTCACCGAGTGACCCAACCTGAGCTTTCAGGCTTCGGAGAGGAGGGTAAATGTCTCTCTTGTCCTACTTATACTCTGTATCTCCATTTTTTTTTTCTCATCTTTCTGTACTCCTTGATAATGTGAATATATCACGAAAGCGCTCGGACTCCGTGTGTTTTTCCTTTTCCTAGTGGACTCTGCATATATATATATATATGCTAATAAGAACACGGGTACGTGTGTTCACTTATGCAAAGTAGACCACTTGGAAAAAGAAACTAACGAAGCAGAGCGCTTTCGTATATTACATCTTCAGTGCAACAAGTACATAGTGATAGGAATACATAGACAATATATACATGATACAAAGGAACAAGGACAGTTTGAGTAAGCGTAGCGACCAATTACCCCCTGGAGAGCGGAAGGTCATTGTCAATTATCTTACGATGGTCGGGCGACATCAGGTCACAGTTGCCAAGGGTCACTGTTTCTACTAATTATATAGGGCGACATTAAGTCAATTCGTTGGATTACATTTTACCTGATATTATCTTACTAATTTCTTGACAAATGAAATTATCAAGTTTGTACAAGCCTTTATGTAGGTTGGTATTTTGATTGCTGGTGGTATGAATCAAACTGCACTCTATTAAATTTCTTGTTATTATGTTGTTGGTATAATAGATTGCCTGGGCATTACCCCAATCAACTGGATGATTATCTAATTCAATATGCTTGAATATACCACTAGAATGATTGCCATCCCTAACATTTTTCTTGTGTTGTTCAATTCTAATGTTTAAGGGTTTGGCAGTTTGACCTATGTAAAATTGATTACACATTTTGCAAGGAATTTTATAAATGCATCCTTTTTCAATTTCAATACTATTGTTGATAAGTTTATGTTTTACTGTACTATCATGTTTAAAAACTACCTTTACGTTAAATCTTTTTAATAATTCCGTGATACTTAAATTTTTTTCTTGAAATGGTAAAATTAAAACATTATGATAATTGAAAGGTGATTTAGGCTGAGGAGTTAAAAATGATTTCCTTGCAAAATTGTAAGCAATATCAAGGAATTGCTTAGGGTATTTTAATTCTAGCCCAATGTCAAAAACATTTCTGATTTCTTCATCAATAAATTCAGGACTACAAATACGAAAAGCTCTTAAATACATTGAGGCAAATACTGTACGTTTAATATTATTTGGATGAGAATAATAATAATGAATATATGAACTTACATTGGTTGGTTTACGATATACTTTAAATTTAAGGCTATTGTCATGACGTAGGATAGTGCAATCTAAGAAAGGTAAGGTACAATTTTTCTCAATTTCTAAAGTAAATTTAATAGAATCAACAAGGGTATTCAACTTAGTTAAAAAATTATGGACATTTTTTTCTTCTGGCCAAAGACATAAAATGCCATCAATATACCTAAGCCAAGGAATGTTAGGGGGGAAGATTGTGCGTAATATTTTAGTTTAAAAAAATTCCATGTATAAATTACTTAAAACTATTCAATATATATATATTCATATATGTATACATATGTACACACACACACAAACACACACACACACACACACACACACACACACACACACACACACACACACACACACACACACGCACACACACACACACACACACACACACACACACACACACACACACACACACACACACACACACACACACACACACACACACACACACACCACACACACACACACACACACACACACACACACACACCTCTCATGGCGCTGTGGTTAGAACTCTGGCCTGCCACTACGGAGGTCCGGGTTCGACTCTCGCCCGGGGCTGAAATAATATCAGTATCGCAGCGCTGAGGGGTGTTACTCCAACTCTCGTGGGCGGGGAGTTGGGTGTGTGTGTGTGTGCAAGGTCATAGCATTACCCATAGATCGGACCTACGAGCTCTGAGCTCTCTTCCAGGAGGGAAATAGCTGTCGATCACGAGTCCAACACGTGATCCAAAGACCAAGTGAACACACACACACACACACACACACACACACACACACACACACACACACACACACACACACACACACACACACACTCACACACACACACACACACACACACACACACACACACACACACACACACACACACACACACACACACACACACACACACACACACCTCTCATGGCGCTGTGGTTAGAACTCTGGCCTGCCACTACGGAGGTCCGGGTTCGACTCTCGCCCGGGGCTGAAATAATATCAGTATCGCAGCGCTGAGGGGTGTTACTCCAACTCTCGTGGGCGGGGAGTTGGGTGTGTGTGTGTGTGCAAGGTCATAGCATTACCCATAGATCGGACCTACGAGCTCTGAGCTCTCTTCCAGGAGGGAAATAGCTGTCGATCACGAGTCCAACACGTGATCCAAAGACCAAGTGAACACACACACACACACACACACACACACACACACACACACACACACACACACACACACACACACACACACACACACACACACACACACACACACACACACACACACACACACACACACACACACACACACACACACACACACACGAGCACGGACTCTCACTGTTGACTTAAACAAAAAATTCAAAGCAAACCCATATTTTTCCCATTCGATTTATGTTGCTATTCTTATTTTTTGGTTTCGTGTCACGTATTCATATATCTCTTTTCATTTTAGCCACTTTTTATTTCTCACCAGCTCTAACTACATCATAAGAGTATGCTTTTGTAAATATAACAAAAGAAAAGATTAAAAGGTGTATAGAGTAACTCAAAGTTAATAAAACGCCAGGGCCTGACAGTTGGCATCCAGGAATCTTAAAGGAAATGAAAAATGAGATTGTGTTGTTCCATTAGAAATTATTTTCAAGAAATCCATCATATCCGGAGATGTCCCAAGAGAATGGAAGCTAGCTAACTTTACTCCCATATTCAAAAAAGGTGACAAAAAGAAACAAAATAACTATAGGACTATAAGTTTGACTTCAATCGTAGGAAAGATAAATGGAAACTATCATCAGAGATGCTATCGAACATCATTTAGAAAGTAACCGTTTGATAAATGATAGTCAGCATGGTTTCAGACGGAAACGTTCTTGCGTGACTAACTCGAATTCTACAACACAGTTATCTCGAATTATGACAAAGGAAACAATATAGATTTAATATATCTAGACTTTGCAAAAGCTTTTTATACCGTCCCATGGGATAAGCGGTAGCCTATTAAGTTGGACTAGTAATTGATTGAATGATGGAAAATAGAAAGTTGTTTTAAATGGAAAAACTTCTGGATGGAAAAGTGTTGCAAGTGGAGTTCCTCAGGGTTTCGTTCTTGGGCCACTTCTATTCATAGTATATATAAATTATATAGACGACGGACTAAAATCTACTGTTTCCAAGTTTGCTGATGATACAAAACTATGCGGAGTGTCAAACGATCACTTAAACCAATTAGATATTCAAGAAGATTTAGATAGGTTACAGCAATGGTGTGAAAAGTGGCTAATGAAATTTAACACAAGTAAATGCAAGGTAATGCACATAGGTAAAAATAACAGTAAGTACGATTACAAGTTATTTGGAAATTCGTTAACAAAAGTGAATAGTGAAAAAGATCTCGGCGTAATTATCAGTAACGATCTCAAATCATCCAAGCAGTGTATTTCAGCCTCTGGGAAAGCAAATAAGATTCTAGGACTAATTGTGCGATCTTTTGACTTCAAAAGTCTATCACTCATTAACAAGCTATATAAATCGTTAGTTCGTCCACATTTGGAATATTTTGTTTCCGTATGGTCACCGAATCTCATTAAAGACATTGACAGACTAGAAAAAGTACAACGGGGAGCCACAAAACTGAGTCCAAATATCAAAAATAAATCATACGAAAATCATCTAAAACATGAATCTGTTTTCCCCAAAAAAGCGTAGACTCAGAAGTGACTTGATACAGGTCTTTAAAATTCTAAAGGGAATTGACAACATCAAAAATGACAAGATTTTTACATTGAATGAGAATCAGACAAGAAACAATGGTCTCAAAATGTCAGGAATTAGATTCAGTTTGGAAGTGGGTAATAACAACTTCGCCAATCGTGTAGTTAATGAATGAAATAAACTTCCTGCACAGGTAGTGCAATGTAGTTCAGTTGGAAGCTTTAAGAATCATTTAGATAAACACCTAAGCAAGATGCTGTAATGATTATAATTTGTTATATTTTATTTTGTTTTTGTTTTGTTATCATTTGTCTGTTTGATTCTCGTTTATTATTAGTTATATGTCAATTTATTATTATTTACTACTTACCTGTTTGTTTATTATTTAACTATACCTATGCATTTATTTATGTATTTCATTTGTTATTTACATTATTATAGTTTTTATTTATTATTTTATTGTTATTATGATTTTTTCGCATCCGACCTAGATATAGAACAAAAGGTCTCCTGTCGGCATGTTCTGCCTTTGTAATCCTTTGTTTCCACCTTCCTCTGTTTACAGCGGTGAATTTTCACACCACATCTTTCCCACTTTATCATCAACCCAAGGTAAGATATACGATTTCCCTTTTCAATATCACCTAGGAGGCAACTGCTCTCTTTTTTTTTGTAAACGTCCAAAACCTTTTCTGACACGACATACGCAGCCGCTCTGCTCTGAATTGCAAAACACCAGACATGTTCCCTCCTTCCACTAACAACTCCTCAGATAACTCACCTTCCACACAAAATACCATGACAACATAGAATCTTATTACCGTAGTCAAAGTTGAAATGACATTACTTAGATTCAATGGGAAGAACATTCCTGTACGCAGTTTCCTGTCCAAGGTTGAATAAAAACAACACGTAGAAACATCACAGTTGAGAGGTAAAACATACATTATAACATAAAAAATAGACTATAAAAGCACATTAGCTGGTGATGAAATTTAGTGAGATCTTTTTGAGGAGACAAAGTCCTACAGTGATTTTGTAGAGCACTTTAAGAAGTCATTTACATAATTTAAGCTACTTGGATCACTTTTCCCCCTATACCTATTGGCTAGGACATACAAACATGAACCACACCACATCAGAGGGAAAACTGTAAAAATTGCTTCAACCTTTATAAGTGAACTGAGAGAGACTCAAAAATTGTGTCTAGGTCTCAGACGACAAAGTTTCATTGGAACATGTTGTCTCACTTATGGCGTATTTTCGATTAATATCCCAATTACACACATACAGTATACACTCCAGAAAACTGGTGCTATTCCATTTACACCGGATATCACACTAGGCGAATTCTCGAGAAAATTCCATGATACTGAAAAGAAAAGCAATAACCCAGATCCAGAGACAGTCAGTACCATTGCACCTATCCCCACAATAGCCCAAGTCACACGGTCCACACCACATAACCCGATGTAAAGACATACATCTTGCACTCGATATCGCTCACGCCAACGCTTTTCTTCAAGAATAGAACTAGGTTGTACATACTGTCATAAACAGGACACCTTGTAAACATATGCTACCATAGACAACCTTCACAAGCAAACTGCCACTGCGATTATCACGGAACACGTTTCCACTCTAGTGATCGTTGTCGTATGCTGTTAGCATGGAGGCAACATAGTCCAAACTCTTTGGATCATTCTACCGCAAGACATTTACTTAAAACATCTCGTTTATGACTACCGAACACCAATATTCATTACACATCGAGGCAAGTCACTTCATACCCAGAAGTTTCCTCATCAACCTTACCTGTGCATACCCTGGATATCCCAGGCACGTCCTCCTCTTTATTAACTTTCAGTACAACTTCTAGTAACACCAAAGTGACAACCTTTTTTGACACGGGTTCCCCAGTCAATATAATGTCAATTTAGAGTTTCTATATATTTTGCACTGCAAGAAAACGTGTCACCATTTTGAAACCACCCGATGCCAATTTTTGCAATGTAGATATTGTACCATTCTCAATCGTCGGTAAATTCTCCTTAGACATGAGCTTAAAAGATCAGTGCCTATCCACTCCAGTCACGGCCTACGTAGATGACGTTCAATTTCCTGCTGATATTCTCATAGGTTTAGAAATGATAAAGCAACATAGCATAGTCATTTACCCTGTTCAAAATGGTATAACTTATGCAAACCTTTTCTTCCCTGCATTACCATTAGCAATTCCTCATAACGTAAATCACATTTATGTGGCCGAACAGGCACAGGCAAACCATGACCCCTCGTCAGTTGCTTGTACTCTTTCCCTTCAATTCTACTCCATCACATCATACGAGGATGCACCAGCTGCTAGTTCAAATTGTTCCACCACCTTCATACAACAGAATTCCCAGTGGTCAACCACTCCAAGCCTTCCCCAGGACTCTATCTCTTTCATTTTACTGACGGCTATGAACATGAATTTCAAATATAACAGACGTACTAACTCCTCCCGCATGTCCAAATCAGCTGACGCAGGACTAAATGCCCATTAAATACCGTTGGTATTTCATCGACTGAGGAAATTTTCTTGCCCCTCATAGAGGAAATCAACATCACATCCACCTCAGTCTCAGAAGTATTATCTACATTCAAACACTCACGCAGTGTTCATCAGTCCATAGACAGTTTCCTCGTGAGTAAACAAAAATACACTTATGAGTTTTTCAAGCTCTAGACACCAATGTACTTTGTATGCCAGAAACTTGCTGTGTCACTTGCACCTCCCTCCTTTCAGCCATCAGCTGTAAGTCAAAGAAAGGTCACACTTGCATTTTGAATGCCAATGACACTAACGCATCCCTCCATCTCATAGTTGGTACAAGCATTTGTGATTTTGAAGTATATCTCTCACGCATCAAAGTAATGGATGACCAATTCCTTAGTTCTCAAGCTTGTATAATAACTTCCGACGTATCCATAGCACATGAACACATTGATGCATCACCTTTCAACCCCATAGACTTCCTTGATGCATGAGCAGACTTGTTTGCAGTTTGCAACAAGTTCAGACAAAATATTGCCACTCCAGGTGAACTCCTCGGAGTTACTAACCTCATTCAGCATCACATACCCCTTCGTAAGAACTCCAAACCACGTTACATTCCAACATACAGAATGCCACACAGAAAATTATGGTTGTAGATAACCTTATCCCGGACATGATTACTCAGGGCATCATTGAAGCATCAATCGGTGAATGGAATTTCCCTCTCCTTGCTGTCCCTAAACACGATGGTTCCTTCCGCCCAGTAGTAGACTTCAGGGAATGAAATAGGATAACTATGCCAGATAGACACCCGATCCTGTATTACAAGACCTCTTACACTCCGTCGGTGAAAACAACGTAGTGTTCACGACCTTAGACCTTATGTCAGAATATTTCCAGATTCTCCTTACTCCAGAGTCTAGACTCTGTATAGCGTTTATCACCCCCCACAGGCCATGGGTTTCGTTTCAGCTCCTTCAGTATTCTCACGTCTTATGCACAAAGTCCTTGTAGGTCTTATAAGCCATTCTGTGTTTATGTACCTCGATGATGTGATCATCGTTTCGAAATCCGTTAACAAACACTTACACACTCTTAACACTATTTTCTCACGACTAACAAAGGCAGATCTCAAACTAAAGCTTAGGAAGTGCTCCCTCTTTCAGAAAGATATACACTTCTTTGGGCATGCCCTTAACTTTCAAGTAACTTTATCCTCGCAGGACAAGGTCAAGGCAGTCTTTAATTTTCCACTCCCTACTGCTGTTGACCCAATATGTTCATTCCTTGGTCTATCATTTTTTTTAACAGGCAATACATTCAAGGTTAAGGGGTATAGCAGCACCTTTAACTTTGCTACTTTAGAAGGACACCCGCTTTCATTCGACACCTGACCGAGAGAAAGCCTTTAATGATTCATAGCAAGCCTTGAACACGGCAACTGTCATTGCTTTTCCAAACCACAAGCTTCCTTTTACAATATACACAGATGCGTCCTACACTGGGCTCGACGCAGTTCTCCTGCAACAACACGACACGAAATTCAAACCAAAGGCCTACGCTAGCAGCACACTCAACAAACACGAGTAAAGTTACTTAGGTAAAGGCATGTAAGTATTAGCTGTAGTATACGCCCTCAAACACTTCAAAAAAATCATCCTTGGTCACGACATACACATCTATACGGACCATCAACCAATCTTACAGCTCTTCAAAAAAAAAAAAAAAAAAAAAAAAAAAAAAAAAAAATATCAGGAAAACCTGCTCGATGGTTCCTTATGATATAGGAGTTCATGCCCACCTTTTATTTTGATCAGGGTAAAGTGAACTTAGTAGCTCTCAGACACCATGTCGCGACCATTGCTCAAATTCCCATTTTAGTAACTCTTAAGAAGCACGCATAGGTGCAGCGCAAAAATCAGGCTCTCTATGAAAACGTGTTACATACTTCCTCGAACAAATATGAACCCAACCGGTCAGTGTTTTAGCTTGTAGCTCCTACGGACCTAATTCATGAAGTTCTGAAAATCCTACAGGATTCCCCCATTACCACACAGCATGACAAAGAGATATGCGTTACACAAACCAGATTGAATTAATTATTATTAATCATGATAAAGGATATACACTCCCGCATAGATGCTTGTCATTCCTGCGCGTCACGTAAAGGTTATATCAGCGGTCATGTTTCCATTTTAACTTATCCTACTCCTTACGAACCATTCAATACAGTAACGGAAATCAATACCTCTTCGTCTATGTCGGTCATTTCTCCCGATTCTGTATTCTTTTCCCCTACTAGACAAGACTGCACAACACTTGGCAAATACCCTTATTGACAAATGCATCTGTCCCTTCACTAGACCTAAAACTCTGATTTCTGAAAACGGGACTGATTTTAACATCGTGATTCTTTCAAATATTTGTAAATCCTTTTACATCACAAAATGTAATAGTACTGTTTACCACCCTTGTTCAAATGGCTTAGTGGAACGCCACAACTGAAAGATTCTCAATGTTTTTCGACACCTTGCTTCCGATCTTCACCCTTCTTGGGATAAATATGCCCATATGATTTTAGCTTGCATTAACAGTGCCATAAACAGATCGATATCGAAATTACCTTATTTTGTCCTCTATGGCTCAGACAAAAGAGTCCCATATGACCTTTTTGTTTCAAAATCACCTCCCATCTGCAATTTCAATGATTGTGTTAAGGTCAAAGTAGTTAATTTCTATATTCTTTTCAAAAGAATCCATAATACTCTCCTCGCCAAGGATGATATGACGCGTCTGCATAACAAATCAGCGAGATATTGTAATTTTGAACTTGAAGACATTGTTTAAACCCTCAATCACACCCCCACCTCAAAGCATTCCCCTAAATTCACTGGACATTTTCGTATCGTTAGACAGGAGTCAAATAATAAAGTCGAATCACTCAGGTTACACAATCTTATAAAGACCGTCTTGTACAAAGATCATATCAAAAGAGTTCCCCGTTGTCTCGACATAGAGAACGTTCTATCATCAGTTAGATCCCTTCTATAGAGGACTCTCACCAACCCTCTCAATTTCTCCCACCTACTCCTCTTCCCCGTTACAGGCGTAGCAGTCGAGCCACCCCTTCGTAAAATTGCATCTTACCTATGTGAATGGAAATAGAATTTATTTCCACATCTTCTTAAGAGTTTCGACCCCATCGCTTTCAGTTCCTGTCCCTCCGTAATTACTGGTTTAATTCAATTTAAATGTTCCCTTCTATTAAATATATTCCTTCACTTTCCTTCACCAAATATTCTCTATCAAGTTAGTAATGTTTCTGGATGGGGTAAATTAAACTTAGTTAGCTTTTCTTGATTTTCTTCTCCACTAATTTTTTATAACGTTATTGTCTTAGGTACACCAGAGGATTCCCCACCTGGGATCCCCAATTCTGTCACTAAACCACCTCTGTTTCGATGTCACCACTTAATTCATCCAATGATCTTGATTGTTACAAATAAGTGCCTCTCCTAAGGGCGTAACTTTTCTCCCATGTATCAATAAATTTTTCTCCTCCTCCATCCTTCTCCAATCAGAAAGACTGTTACACCGTCTTAAGCAATACTGCTTACACAAGCAATCTCAACATTGAAGCGGAATAGATTTGTTAACATATTGTCACGTCAGCATTAAAATTTGTACCCTAGCGGCTGTTTATAAACTTTAAGGAGGTGAGCAAAGTTATGCAACTCCTTCGCTGCTTGTGTTTACCAAATATCTAACCAGTAAAAATGAAATTCTCGCCACCTACCCCTCTATCTACCTACTTGTCTGCCTTTATCTACCAGCCTCTTCCAGGGCTCGGCAGCTACCCTTGGTCGTCTCGACCAATTATTTTCTACTATCTTCTTTCAGTGCTTGCTAATAAATACTTGAAAATTTTCATATACAAAAAGCTAAATATCTAAAGTATTTCTGCATAAACTGGCAATATAGAAACACAACAAAGAGATAAGCAACCCTTCCAAAATGCAAATATGTCAGTGGCACTTTTAAAAGAAGACAACGAAGCAGATATATCGAATAGCACAAATGTCAGAAACAACAAAAAGTCATTAACACAAAATAATTGTCAAAATAGATTTGCAAAACTCACTAATTTCATCAAGAACGGCAACTTTAGATTTTAATGAAGAATATTTTCATCTTTTCAAAGATGTTGAGATAGGCAATATGCAATAAAAGTTATATACACAGCATTGTAAAGGGTCTCTTCATAATTTCATATTTGTTTCACATACACTTATTTCACTTTTTGTCTAGGACATACTGCATAAGAATTTCAATGCTTCACAAAAGAAATATAGTTTGATACTTAGTGGCAAGGTTCCAAGTCTTCATGACTGACCAAGCTCCAGGTCTTCATGTCTGACGAAAGCTCCAGGTAGAACAAGTTCCTGTAGTTTAGGTCTCCAATCACAATCAAGCACCATACAAATTACAAAAGTTACTGCATTCTTCATCTGCAAAGCGTATTTGGATTAATCATTAATTCGCAAATTATTTTATCAACATACTCCTTATACTCTTCTGGGTTTAGAGTTTCTTTAAAACTAATACACTGAGTGTCACATGTATCCTCCTCATCAAATTGTATCCTAACCTTCTTCTCTAGTTATACTATGAGGACTTATCATACCTCTAAGACATGTAATGATTTTCTTATTTAACCTCTCTACAACTCCATTACTCTGAGGATGATTCACTGAAATATTGATTTTCTTGCTCTTAAGTAATTTACATACAATTTCTAAGATTTTGTTATTAAATTCAGTTCCATTATCTGAAACTAAAATTTTAGGTGTAGTGAAATTACAGATCATCTGATCATAAATTACTGAAGCAATTGTTTCCATTTTCTTATTTGGAATGGGTTGTAAAATACAAAATCTTTAATAATAATCAATAGCAACAAATACATATTTATATCCATTCTCAGACATAGGTAACTCCAATGTATCTATGTGAACTCTTTCCCAAGGTTTCTGCGGAATGGGATATAACATAGGAGCAGGTTTTGGTGTATATCCTTTCACCTTAACACATTTCAAAAAGTTTTCTATATAATCATATATATCTTTCTTCATACCTGGCCGAAAGTATTTAAGCTGTGCTTATCTATAAGTTTGATCCTTTTTTGGATGTGAACTACAATCACTATCATGAAGTAACTTCAATACCTCTTGTACAAGAGTTTGTGGTATTACCAACTGATTCACTGGGCCCCTAGAAATATCTTTCCACTTACAACTGTTTTTCTATACAAAAGTCCATTAGTCAAATGAAATTCCTCTAGTTTTGGAGGATTTCCTCTTGGGTTCATCAAATACTGTTCTCTTACTAGCATTTCCTCATCTAAAGTTACTAACTCATCTATACTACAAACAAAATTGATCAATCCTGTCGTTGGTTGGCTAACGTTTCTAGAAAGTGCATCTGCTGTAACATTCTTTATAACCGAAATATATCTAAATCTAATCTCATAGCACTTAAGTATGGCAAACCATCTTGCTAGTGTGCCCCTAAGATTCTTATGCTTAAATAAGTTCTGAATAGCTGTATGATCAGTCCACACTCTGATTGGTTATCTCAGTATCATATCTCAAAAAGTTTCTAATGAATATATCACTGCTAAGGTTTCTCTTTCTGTTATAGAGTAGTTTCCTCTCTCTGCACTATTATAAAGTCTAGATGTGTAAGCTATTGGTTTCAAAGTTCTATTTCTCTCTTGGATCAGTATGCCTACTAATCCTATGTCAGATGCATCAGTGCAAAGAATGAACTCTTTATCATAGTCTGGAAATACTAGAACTGGAGAACTCGTAAGTTTGTCTTTCAACTTGTCAAAAGCTTGCTGTTGTGCAGGTCCCCTCGTGAACTTTGAGGCTTTCCTCAACAAAGAACTTAATGAATTAGCTATGTCTGTCAATCCCAAGAAACTTCTAACTTTTTCTACATTGTTTGTTACTGGATAATTCTTTACTGCGTCAACCTTTGAATTTACTGTACTAAGTCCATGCCTGTCTAACTTATGTCCCAAATAAATAACACTGTCCTGCCAAAACTTACGTTTTTCAAGTTTCAGATTCAATCTTGCTTCAACTAGTCTTGAGAATATCAAACCTAATTTCTTAAAGTGCCCAGCTGCCGTTTGGGAAACTATTAAAATATCATCTAGAAATACACTGGTAGTGTTTCCTAACAAGCCATCTAGAACTGTATTCATCAACCTCATGTAAGTTAATGGACTATTACATAACCCAATTGGCATTCGTTTGAACTCATAGTGTCCCGTTGGAGTAGAAAATGCTGTAATTCTCGTGAGTCTTCATGCAATCCTATTTGTAAAAAAGCAGGTTTGATATATATAGTACTAAAATACCTGTTCTCAGTTCCCAAACTTCTAAGAATTTCCCCTATCATCGGTAACAGTAATCGGCCACTTATTGTATGCTTATTCAATTTCCTATAATCAATAACTGGGCGCATGTTACCGTCTGATTTTGGCACCAGAATCAGAGGGAAGTTCCACTCAATTTTACCATGTTCAGAAATATCCTTCGATAACATGTAAGTTATCAGTTTATCTACAATAGCTAGTTTAGAATGTGGTACTCTGTAGGTAAGTATATAGATAGGTTGAGTCCCCGATTTTAATTTGATCTAATGTTTTAAAACAGTTATTTTGCCTAATGCGTCCCCCGGCAAAGCAATTGCTTTATTGTGCATGAAGAGCGAAGCAAATATTTTTTTTTTATCAAACTCAGGGTAATTAGTAGGTTCTAGTTGATTCTTATATTTCTTTCCCAATTCTGTTTCTTCCTGAACTGAACACATTGATTAAGTTGGTAATTCCACCTCCTCAGTACTCCCATTTAAAATCTTGATGAGTTTTGAAAACACTTGGAATCATCCTATTTGTGTACCCTCTCTTAAGACTATGTCTTTATTCAAAGTACTAATCACTAATATTCCTACCATGTTCTTATTTGACTTATGAATTCCTGAGTCCAATTTCAAATCTTTTAATCTAATTGGTTAAGAAGTGGGCATCCCACTTTCGGCCACCGTGGACAGTGGGATGCCCACTTCTTTCGGCCACCGTGGACAGACAACAGCAATCGGCCGACATTACTTAGCCCGTCCGCGGCAGGGACGGGCCGGGCCGGGGCACTTTGGTCGAAAGAAGTGGGCACTTCACAGAAGGACACTGTGGACAAACAA
Organism: Oratosquilla oratoria; assembly: GCF_046742065.1. Classification (NCBI taxonomy): domain Eukaryota; kingdom Metazoa; phylum Arthropoda; class Malacostraca; order Stomatopoda; family Squillidae; genus Oratosquilla; species Oratosquilla oratoria. The sequence goes on from NW_027467716.1 coordinate 82,266, forward strand.
AAGCAGTCGGCCGACATTATTTAGTCCGTCTGAAGGGGTGCTCTGCCACGGTCCGTGGCCGGGGCACGTCGGCAGAAAGAAGTGGGCATCCCACAACGGCCACCGTGGACAGACAACAGCAGTTGGCCGACATTACTTAGCCCGTCCGCGGCCTGGACGGGACGGGACGGGTCGGGCAGGGGCACTTTGGTCGAAAGAAGTGGGCACTTAACTTCCGGACACTGTGGACAAACAAAAGCAGTCGGCCGACATTATTTAGTCGGGGTGCTCTGCCACTTTCCGTGGCCGGGGCACGTCGGCAGGAAGAAGTGGGTACCCCACCCCCAGCCAGCCACTTTGGACAGACAACAGCAGTCGGCCTAGAACACTTAGCCCGTCCGCAGCCAGGACGGGATGGGACGGGTCGGGCCGGGGCACATCGGCCCAAAGAAGTGGTTACCCCTCCCCCGAAAACCGTGGATAGACAAAAGCAATAGGCCGACATTACTTAGCCCGTCCGAAGGGGTGCTCCACCACGGATCGCGGCTGTGACACGTCGGCCGTAAGAATTGGGCACCCCACCCCCATTCACCGTGGACAGATAACAGCAGTCGGCCGACATCATTTACACCGTCCGCGACCAGGGCTGGAAGGGAGAGGACGGGACGGGTCTGGCCTGGGCACGTCGGCCGAAAGAAGTGGACACCCCACCCCACGAACACCTTGGATAGACATAAGCATTCGCCCGATATCACTTAGCCCGTCCGAAGGGATGTTCCGCCACCGTCCAATGCCGGGGCACGTCGGCCGAAAGAAGTGGGAACCCCACCCCCGGTCACCGTTGACAGACAACAGCATTCAACCGACATCATTTAGCCCGTCCGCGGCCAGGACCTGATGGGACGGGACGGGACGGGACTGGACGGGTCGGCCTAAATAAATGGGCACCCCACACCCGGACATCATGGACGGATAACAGCAGTCGGCAGACATCACTTAGCCCGTCCGAGGGGGTGCTCCGCCACGGTCCACGGCCTGGGCACGTCGACTGAAAGAAGGACAGATAAAAGCAGTCAGCCGACTTCACTTAGCTCGTCCGTGGCCAGGCTTGAACAGGACGGGTCGGGCAGGGCCACGACGGTCGAAAGAAGTGGGCACCCCAGCCCTGGACACCGTGGACAGACAACAGTATTCGGCCGACATCACTTAGCCCGTCCGAAGGGGTGCTCCGCCACTGTTCCCCACCTGGGAGCGTCGGTCGAAATAAGTGGGCACCCCTCCCCCGGACACCGTGGACAGACAACAGCAGTCGGCCGACATCACTTAGCCCGTTCGCGTCCGGGACGGGACGGGACGAGCCGGGCCGGGGCACGTCGGTCGAAAGAAGTGGGCACTCCACCCCCGGACACCGTGGACAGACAACAGCAATCGGCCGACATCGCTCAGACGGTCCGAGGGGGTGCTCCGCCACGGTCCGCGGCCGGAGCACGTCGGCCGAAAGAAGTGGGTACCCCACCAACGGCCACCGTGGACAGACAACAGCAATCGGTCGATATCACTTAGCCTGTCCGCGGCCGGTACTGGACGGGAACGGACGGGCCGTGCCGGGGCACTCCGGCCGAAAAAAGTCGGCACCCCACCCATCGCAAACCGTGGAAAGACAACAGCAGTGGGCAGACATCACTTAACCCGTCCGAAGGGGTGCTGCGCCACGGTCCGCCGCGACCGAGGCACGTCGGCCGAAAGAAGTGGGCACTCCAACCCCGGCCACCGTAAACAGACAACAGCTGTCGGCCGACATCACTTAGCCCGTCCGAGGCAGGGACTGGATGGGACGGATCGGGCCGTGTACATCGGCCGAAAGTAGTGGGCATTCCACCCCTGGACACCGTGGACAGACAAAAGCTGTCGTTCTACATCACTTAGCCCGTCCGAAGGGGTGCTCCACCATGGTCCGCGGCTGCGGCACATCGGCCGAAAGAAGTGTGCACCCCACCCGTAGCCACCGTGGACGGACAACAGCAGTCGGCCGACATCACTTAGCCCATCTGCGGCTAGGACGGGACGGGACAGGACGGGACTGGTCTGGCCTGGGCAGGTCGGCCGTAAGAAGTGGCAACCCCACCCCCGGACACCGTGGACAGAAAACAGCAGTCGGCCGACATCATTTAGCCCGTCCGCTGGGTGCTCCGCCACGGTCCGCGGCCGGGTCACGTCGGCCGAAAGAAGTGGGCACCCCACCCCCGGACACGGTGGACAGACAACAGCAGTCGGCCGACATCACTTAGCCTGTCCATGGCCTGGACGGGCCGGGCCGGGGCATGTCGGTCGAAAGAAGTGGGCACCCCACCCCCGGACACCGTGGACAGACAACACCAGTCGGCCGACATCACTCAGCTCGTCCGATGGGGTGCTCCGCCACGGTCCGTGGCCGGGGCACGTCGGCCGAAAGAAGTGGGCACCCCACCCCCGGCCACCGTGAACAGACAACAGCAGTCGGCCGACATCACTTATCTCGTCCACGTATTGGACGGGACGGGATGTGCCGGGCCGTGTCACGTCGGTCGAAAGAAGTGGCACCCCATCCCCGAACATCACTTAGCCCGTTCGAAGGGTTGCTCAGCCACGGTCCGCGGCCGGGGCACGTCGGTCAAAAGAAGTAAGCACCACACTCCTGGACACCGTGGACAGACAACAGCAGTCGGCCGACATCACTTAGCCCGTCTAAGGCCGAGACGGGACGGGGCCGGGCCGGGGCACGACATCACTTAGCCCGTCCAAAGGGGTGCTCCGCCACTGTCTGCCGCCGGGGCACGTCGTCCGAAAGAAGAAGGCATCCCACCCACGGCCACAGTGGACAGACAACAGCAGTCGGCCGAAATCCCCTAGTCCGTACGAAGGGGTGCTCCGCCACTGTCCGCGGCCGGGGCACGTCGGTCGAAAGAAGTGGGCACCAGCAATCTGCCGATATAACTTAGCCTGTCCTCGACCGGAACGGAACGCGACGGGCCGGGCCCGGGCACGTTGGCCGAAATAAATGAGCACTCCACATAAGTACACCGTGGACAGATAACAGCAGTCTCCCGACATGACTTAGCCCGTCCGAAGGGGTGCTCCGCCACGGTCTCCCGCCGGGTCACGTCTGCCATAAGAAGTGTGCATCCCACCCCCGGCCACCGTGGACAGACAACAGCAGTCGGCTGACATCACTTTGCCTGTCCGCGGCCGGAACGGAACGGGACGAGACCGGCCGGGCCGGGTCACGTCGGCCGAAAGAAGTGGGCACCCCACCCCCGGACACCTTGGACAGACATAAGCAGTCGGCCGACATCACTTAGCCCGTCCGAAGGTGTGTTCCGCCACGGTCCGCGACAGGGGCACATCGGCCGGTACGGGACGCGACACGACAGTACGGGGCGGGCCGGGGCCCGCCGGCCGTAAGAAGCGGTCTCCCCACCCCCGGACACCGTGGACAGACAACAGCAGTCGGCCGACATCCCTTAGACCGACCGAAAGGGTGCTACGCCACGGTCCGCGGCCGGGGCACGTCGGCCGAGAGAAGTGGGCACCCTACCCCCCCGGACATCGTGGACAAAAAAAAGCAGTCGGCCGACATCACTTAACCTGTCCGTGGCCGGGACGGGACGGGACGGGTTGGGGCGGGGCACTTCGGCCGAATGAAGTGGGCACCCCACCTTCGGATACTGTGGACAGAAAATAGCAGTCGGCCAACATCACTTGGCCCGTTCGAAGATGTGCTCTGCTAATGTCCGCGACCCAGAGCAATACTTGTCGCCTTGATGCCCACTTCTTTTGGCCGACGTGCCGCGGACGGGCTAAGTGATGTAGGCTGACTGCTGTTGTCTGTCCACGGTGTCCGGGAGTGAGGTGCCTAATTCTTTCGGTCGACGTGCCCCGACTCCAGACCTTGGCGGAGCACCCCTTCGGACTGGCTAAGTGATGTCGGCTGACTGCTGTTGTCTGTCCACGGTGTCCGGTGCTGGGGTGCCAAATTCTTTCGGCCGACGTGCCCCCGGTCCGGCCTCTCCCGTCCCGTCCCTTCCCTTCCCGGCCACGGACGGGCTAAATGATGTTGGCCGACTGCTGTTGTCTGTGTACGGTGTCCGGGGTTGGGGTGCTCACTTCTTTCGGCCGACGTGCCCCAGCCCATCCCGTCCCGTCCCGTCCGGTGGGTGATGGTTAGTAATGGATACAGACGGGCTACGTGATATCGGCCGATTGCTGTTGTCTGTTCGAAGTGGCTGGTCGTGGGGTGCTAACTTCTTTCGGCCGACGTGCCCTGCCCCGTCCAGTCCCGTCCCGTCCCGTCCCGTCCCGCCCGTGGACGGGCTAACTGATATCTACTGAATGCTGTTGTCTGTCCACGGTGGCCGGGGGTGGTGTGCCCAGTTCTTTCGGCCGATGTGCCCCGGACACGGTCCGAGGCGGAGCACCCCTTCGGACAGGCTACGTGATGTCAACCAACTGCTTTTTTCTGTCGACGGTGTCCCAGGGGTGGGGTGCTCACTATTTTTTGCAGACGTTCCCCGGCCCGACCCGTCCCGTCTCATCCCGGCCACGAATGGGCTAAGTGATGTCAGCCGACTGATGTTGTCTGTTCACGGTGGCCGGGATTGGGGTGCCCACTTCCTTCGGCCGACGTACCCCGGCCGCGGACCGTGGCGGAGCACATCTTCGGACGGGCTAAGTGATGTCTGTCGACTGCTGTTGTCTGTCCACGGTATTCGGGGGTGGGGTGCCACTTCTTTCGCCCGACGTGCCCCAGTCCGTCCCGTCCCGGCCTCGGACGGGCTGCGTGATGTCGGCCGACTGCTGTTGTCTGTCAAAGGGGGCCGGGGGTGGGGTGCCCACTTCTTTCGGCTGACGTGCCTCTGTTGCGGACCGTGGCGGAGCACCCCTTCGGACGGACTAAGTGATGTCTGCAGACTGCTGTTGTCTTTCCATGGTTTGCGAGGGGTGGGGTGCCCACTTTTTTTCGGCCGGAGTGCCCAGGCACGGCCCGTCCCTTCCCGTCCCGTACCGGCCCCGGACGGGCTAAGTGATGTCGACCGATTGCTGTTGTCGGTGGGTGGGATGCCCACTTCTTTTGGCCGACGTGCCCCGGCCGCGGACCGTGGCAGAGCACCCCTTCGGATGGGCTGAGCGATGTCGGCCGACTACTGTTGTCTGTCCAAGGTGTCCGGGGGAGGGTTACTCACTTCTTTCGACCGACATGCTCGGCCCGGTACGTCCCGTCCCGTCCGGGGAAGGGCTAAGTGATGTCGGCCAACTGCTGTTGTCTGTCCACGGTGGCCGGGGGTGGGGTGCCCACTTCTTTCCACCTATGTTCCCCGGCGGCGGACAGTGGCGGAGCACCCCTTCGAACGGCCTAAGTGATGTCGACCGAATAATGTTTTCGGTCCACGGTGTCCAGGGCTGGGGTGCCCACATCTTTGGGCCGACGTAGCCCGGCCCGGCCCGGCCCGTCCTGTTCTGGCCTGGCCGTGGACGAGCTAACTGAAGTCGGCTGACTGCTTTGATCTGTCCTTCTTTCAGTCGACCTGCCCCGGCCGCGGACCGTGGCGGAGCACCCCCTCGGACGGGCTAAGTGATGTCTGCCGACTGCTGTTGTCTGTCCATGGTGTCCGGGGGTGGGGTGCCCATTTCTTTCGGCCGACGTTCCCCGGCCCGACTCGTCCCGTCCCGTCCCGTCCCGTCCCATCGGATCCCGGCCGCGGACGGGCTAATTGATGTCGGCTGAATGCTATTGACTGTCAACGGTGACCTGGGGTGGGGTGCCCACTTCTTTCGGCCGACGTACCCGGCAGTGGACGGTGGCGAAACACCCCTTTGGACGGGCTAAGTGATGTCGGGCGACTGCTTATGTCGGTCGAAGGTGTCCGGGAGTGGGGTGCCCACTTCTTTCGGCCGACGTTCCCAGACCAGACCCATCCCATCCTGTCCCTTCCAGTCCTGGCCGCGGACGGTGTAAGTGATGTCGGCCGACTGCTGATATCTGTCCACGGTGGCCGGGGATGGGGTGCCCACTTTTTTTCGGCTGACGTGCCCCAGCCGCTATCTGTGTTGGAGCACCCCTTCGGACGGGCTAAGTAATGTCGGCCGACTGCTTTTGTCTATCTATGGTGTTCGGGGAAGGGATGCCTACTTCTTTGGGCCGATATGCCCCAGCCCGACCCGTCCCATCCCGTCCTGGCCGCGGACGGGCTAAGTGATGTTGGCAGATTGCTGTTGTCTGTCTAAGGTGGCTGGGGGTGGGGTACCCACTTCTTCCTGCCGGCGTGCCTCGGCCATAGACCATGGCAGAGCACCCCTTCAGACGGACTAAGTGATGTCGGCCGACTGCTTCTTTTGTTTGTCCATAGTGTCCTGGGGTGGAGTACCACTTCTTTCGACCAGAGTGCCCCGACTCGACCCGTCCCGTCCCGTCCCATCCGCGGGACGGCCAACTGCTGTTGTCTGTCCACGGTGCCCGAAGGTGGGATGCCCACTTCTTTAGGCCGACGTGCCCTGGGACGGACCATGTCGGAGCACCCCTTCGGACGGGCTAAGTGATGTCAGCCGTCTGATGTTGTCTGTCTATGGTGTCCTGGGGTGGGGTGCCCACTTATTTCGGCCGACGTGGCCCGACCCGTCCCGTCTTTGCCGTGGACGGGCTTAGTGATATCGGCCGACTGCTCTTGTCTGTCCACCGTGGCCGGGGGTGGGTTGCCCACTTCTTTCGGACGACGTGCCCGGCCGAGGAACGTGGCGGAACACCCTTTCGGATGGCTAAGTGATGTCGGCCGACTGCTGTTGTCTGGCCACGGTGTCCGGAGGTGGGGTGCCCACTTCTTTCCGCAGAAGTGCCCTTGCGGCGGAACGTTGCGTAATACCCCCTTGGAAGGCCTAATTGATTTCGGCCGACTGCTTTTATCTGTCCACGGTGACCGGGGGTGGAGTGCCTACTTCTTTCGACCAACGTGCCCCGGCCCGACCCGACCCTTCCCGTCACGTCCTTGACGCGGACGTGCTATTTGATGTCGGCCGACTGCTGTTGTTTGTCAACGGTAGCCATGGGTGGGGTGCCCTCTTCTTTCGGCCAACGTGCCCCGGCAGGGGACCGTTGCGGAGCAACCCTTTGGACAGGCTAAGTGATGTCGGCCGACTGCTGTTGTCTGTCCACGGTGTCCGGGGGTGGGATGCCCACTTCTTTCGGTCGACGTGCTCCTGCCCGGCCCGTCCCGTTCTCACCCGACCGCGAACGAGATAAGTGAAGTCATCCGATCGCTGTTATCTGTCCACGGTGGCCGGGGGTGGCGTGCCCACCTCATTTGGTCGACGTGCCCTGGCCGCGGACCGGGGCGGAGCACCCCTTCGAACGGGCTAAGTGATGTCTGCGGACTGCTGTTTTTATGTCCATGGTATCCGGTGGTGGGGTGCCCTCTTCTTTCGGCCGATGTGACCCGACCCGACCCGTCCTATCCCGCCCCGTCTGGTCCCGGCCGCCGACGGGCAATGTGATTACGGGCGAATGCTGTTTTCTGTCCAAGGTGGCTCGGGTTTGGGTGCCCACTTCCTTCGGCCGACCTGCCCTGGCCCAGGACTTTGGCGGAACACCCCTTCAGACAGGCTAAGTGATGTCGTTCGACTGCTTATGTCTGTCCAAGGTGTCCGATTGTGGGTTGACCTCTTCTTTCGGCGAACGTGCCCCGACCCGACCCTTCCCGTCCAGTCTCGGCAGCGGATGTGCTAAGTGATGTCGGCCGACTGCTGTTTTCTGTCCACGGTGGCTAGGGGTGGGGTGCCAACTTATTTTGGCCGACATTTCCTGGTTACGAACCGTGGCGCAGGACATCTTTCGGACAGGCTAAGTGATGTCGGCCGACTGCTGTTGTCTGTCCACGGTGTCCGGGTCGGGGATAGGGTGCCCACTTCTTTCAGCCGAAGTGCCCCGGCCCGACACGTCCCGTCCCGGCCACGGACGGGCTATGTGATATCGGCCGACTGCTGTTATCTGTCCACGGTGGCCTGGGGTAGGGTGCACACTTCCTTCGGCCGACGTTCCCCGGCAGCGTACCGTGGCGGAGAACCCCTTCGAACGGGTTAGGTGATGTCGGTCGATTGGTGTTGTCTGTTCACAGTAGCCGGGGGTGGGGTGCCCACTTCTTTCGGCCGACGTGCCCCTGCCCGACCCGTCCCGTCCCGTCCAGGCCGCGGACGGCCTAAGTGATGTCGATCGACTGCTGTTATCTGTCCACGGTGGCCGGGGGTGGGGTGCCCAATTCTTTCGGCCGACGTGCCCCTGCTGGGGAACGTGGCGGAGTACCCTTTCGGACGGGTTAAGTGTAAGAGGCCGGTAGTGTACGAATGGAAATGAGCTAGGGCATTAGAATAATTCAGACTCGACGCCTGCTCGAGGGCGACGTTATGTCTATGTGAGGGCGACGTTATGTCTATGTAAACACACCGACGGTGGTGACTGTTTTATAATCGATGATGTAATCAAAACTCTGTAAGCGCAGGTTAGCTTCGTTTGACTAATGCTGAGGTAAACAATATTGCTAGTGGCATTGTAATGGCTTTCCGGCTTGGTGCAAGGTGGAGAAGGAGAAAAAAAACTATTGGTGCATGAATTCAAAGTCACGCCCATAAGGAGTGACATTTATTTGAAAAGTCACCGGAGATTGGATTAGAAAAATTAGTGACGTCAGACGAAGGTAGCTTAGCGTAGGATACGGGATCTCGTCAGAGAGAGGATCAAGAGACGATCTAGAGAGGATCAAGAGACGATCTAGGGAGACGATCGAGAGAGACGATGTAGAGACGAGAGAAAGAGATCCCGAGTGTAACCAGAAGGTGAAATTACAGTGAAAGAAGAAAGAAAATTCACCACCCTTTTATTAACCCAAAGGACGAGAGAACTAGGCACGGGGCCTAGAAAATAGTGAGATTACAGGAAATACAAGGCATTGGGCCTACTGCTTAAGAGGAACTTGAATATTTAGTGAAACTCACGTAAAGAAGGCAAGGGGGCCTTGAGACGAGTGGTATTACAAGTCAAATATACGTGTATGGTCGACGACCGACAGCGGTAGTGACAGTGGTGACATAGGGGTGGCGAAAGTGGTGAACAGCGGTGCGACGAACTGAGTGTTAAACACCTCCGAAGAGAAGTGGCGCAAGAAGTCTACGGGAACAAGACAACCAAAATCAAGAGTGTATTAGTTCCAAGACGACTACGAGAGAAATCTACAACTTCAAGTAACTGCTACGATGGGAACAAGCATTCTTCAAGATTCTTCAAGGTGATCATCATCTACAAGGCGGTCTTCAAGGCAGAGTGTGTGATGGAGGAGGAACAACGTCGTTGACGAATGACAAGGCCGTAGAAGGACGTCAAGAGAGAAATTGACATCACGAAGCGACATCGCAAGCAGCCAGGATAAAGCAAGGTATTAGTATGAGTACCTCTCAGAATTCTAACGTGTTGAGACACGAAATTCACACCTCAAATACAAATATTCCAAAATCATTGGTAAAAATGATTAAGGAAGTTAGGACAAGTGAAACTGACACAGAGTACTTAGCTAGATTAGATAGATGGTCAAAAGACATGAATTCTATCTTGAAAGATTCAGACTGGATAGAAAGATCTAGTGAGATGAAAATCTCACAGGTAATCAAATTGATTACATTTAGCTTATTGGCAAAGAATTCTGATGACTTAACAGCAGAAAGGCTGTACAAGGATCTAAAATCAAATATAAGTTTAGGAGAAGTAGATTATCTTCTTCAAGGATACAGTGAGACCAGAACAATAAACCCATATGTAATGCCTATAAATCAACAAAGCCAATATAGGAACTCTAGAGAGTTTAAGAAAACAGAAGTAGGACATAGGCGACATGCTAGAAGTCCATCTAGGGATAGGGATACCAGAATCCTATGTTTTAATTGTAATGCATGGGGACACAAAGCACAAGAATGTTTTTATGGGATTATTTGCAGAAATTGCAAATACGAAGGTCACAATGAGTATCAATGTAGGAACCCTCCATTCTGTATTTACCATAATAAAATCGGACACAGAACTCATGAGTGCCGGAATTTTCGGGTACCCCCAGGGCTAAGAGGAAAACCCCCAGACACAGAATAAACAATTTCAGACCTCCCCATATATATACCGATAGGCGGTATTGTGTTAAACATGGGAATGCAAGGGAGATGAAAGAAACTGACAAACTGATAATTACTGTTGGTAAAACTTCTGTAGGACCTCTCATTGCGGGTAAAGTGTTCAATAAGCCTATTCAAATTTTTATTGATACAGGGTCTGTGGTTAATGTAATTACTAGTAAAGTTTTAAACCAGTTGAACCCAGGAGTGAAAATGTTGGAACCAATCCGTTACACATTGCAAGGTGTAACTGGAAATCAGTTAAAAACATTAGGTAAGATTGAGCTAGAAGTTGCCTTGTATACAAATGAACAATTGTACATCCCAGTGATTGTGGTAGAAGAGTCTGTTTTTCCAGGAGATTTATTGATAGGATTTGCAACTATGAGAAAAGAAAACATGGTAATTTGTCCTGCTGACTTAGGAATTTTAGTGAAGTCACAGTTAATCCCATTCTTAAATCAACCAGACTTAAGACCAGTGACAGGAATCAATGAATCCTTAGATAACATTTCTATCTTAGATAGCGTGACCGAGCGGTCCAACCCTACAGAAAGTAAAACAATTTGTGAACCCAACTCAGAAGTTCAGGAAATCCCAGAGATGACTAAATTATCAACCACAGATGCCTTGAGAATTGCAGATTGCGGATTAACAAGGTCGACATTGTTACATCCCATGTCAATTAATAAGGTTGAAGTGTGTTTGAAAGGAATCAATGTAGACTCTGAAGTAATTACAGTCCCAGAATCAGTTAAACTTAAAGGATTGAAATGGGACTCAGGGATTTATAAGACAAATAAGAACAGAGTAGAAGTATTAGTAATTAGTACTATGAATAAAGAGATAGTTTTAAAGAAAGGTACACAAATAGGATGTATTCAGGTGTGTACTAAACCTATTAAGATTTTAAATGAGAATAGTGAGGAGATAGAATTACCAACTTCATCAATTTGTTCAGTACAAGAAGGCATAGACTTAAGAAATAGATATAAAGAATTATTACAATCAACAAATTGCCCTGAGTTGGATGAAGCTTTATTTGCTTTGCTTATGAAACATAAAAAAGCAATTGCTTTGCCGGGGAATGCCTTAGGCAAAACAACTGTTTTAAAACATCACATTAAGTTAAAACCAGGAACACAACCTATCTACATACCAGCCTACAGAGTTCCTCACTCTAAATTAGCTGTAGTAGATAAACTCATCACTGAAATGCTATCACAGGATATTATTGAACATAGTAAAAGCGAGTGGAATTTTCCGTTTATCTTAGTACCAAAGTCTGATGGAACTATGCGACCAGTTATTGATTACAGGGAATTGAATAAGCACACCATTCGTGACAGGTTACCATTACCCATTATCGGTGACATTTTGAGAAGTTTGGGAACTGAGAATAGATATTTTAGTACTATAGATATCAAATCAGCTTTTTGGCAAATAGAATTGCATGAAGATTCAAGAGAGTTCACAGCATTTTCTACTACAACAGGACATTATGAGTTCAAGAGAATGCCATTTGGGTTATGTAATAGTCCATTAACTTACATGAGATTAATGAATACTATTCTAGATGGATTGTTAGGAAACACTGCCAGTGTATTTCTAGATGACATTTTAATAGTTTCTCAGACTGCAGTGGAGCACTTTAAGAAATTAGATTTGATATTCTCAAGACTAGGAGAAGCTGGGTTAAAAGTAAAACTTGAAAAATGTAAGTTCTTGCAAGACAGTGTCATTTACTTAGGACATAAGATAGACAGACACGGGCTGAGTACAGTAAATTCAAAGGTGGACGCTGTCAAGAATTTCCCAGTTCCGACCAATGTAGACAAGGTTAGGAGCTTTTTGGGATTAACAGGATATTATAGAAAATTCATTCAAAGTTATGCTGACATTGCTAATCCACTATGTTCTTTGTTGAGAAAGGACTCAAAGTTCATGTGGGGACCTGCGCAACAGCAAGCTTTTGACAAGTTGAAAGATAAACTCACGAGTTCACCTATTTTAATTTTCCCGACTATGAAAAAGAATTTATTCTTTGTACTGATGCGTCTGACATAGGGTTAGGAGGCATACTAATGCAAGAGAGAAATGGAACTTTAAAACCCATAGCTTACACATCCAGACTTTGTAATAGTGCGGAGAGAAACTATTCTATAACTGAAAGAGAAACTTTAGCAGTAATTTATTCTTTAGAAAGTTTTAGGGATAAGATACTAGGGTATCCCATCAGAGTTTGGACTGATCACACAGCTATTCAGAACTTATTTAAGCATAAGAATCTTAGAGGCAGACTTGCTAGATGGTTTGCGATACTTCAGTGCTATGAAGTTCAATTTGAATATATTCCGGGTAGAAGGAATGTAGCAGATCCACTTTCTAGAAACATTAGTCAACCAATGACTGGGACCGGGTTGATTAATTTTGTTTGTAGTATAGAAGAATTAGTAACTTTAGATGAAGAAATGCTAATAAGAGAACAGAGAGATGATGAGACATGTGATTCAATAATCAAGCATTTGATGAACCCAAGAGGAGATCCTCCAAAGCTACCAAAGTGGTATAAGATAGAGGAATTTCATTTGATTAATGGAATATTGTATAGGAAAACATTTGTAAATGGGAAAGATATTTCTAGAGGTCAAGTAAATCAGTTGGTTATACCACAAACTCTGGTAAATGAGATATTGAAGTTACTTCATGATAGTGATTGTAGTTCACATCCTGGAAAGGATAAAACTTATAGACAAGCACAACTTAAATACTTTTGGCCAGGAATGAAGAAAACTATATATGATTATATAGAAAAGTGTGTAAAATGTGTAAAGGTGAAGGGAAATACACCAAAACCTGCTCCTATACTCACCTATCCCATTCCACAGAAACCTTGGGAAAGAGTTCACATGGATACATTGGAATTACCAATGTCCGAGAACGGCTTTAAATACCTATTTGTTGCTATTGATTATTTTTCAAGATTTTGTTTATTGCAACCCATAATCAATAAGAAAGCTGAAACTATTGCTTCCGTAATCTATGACCAGATAATCTGTAATTTTACTACACCTAACATCCTAGTTTCAGATAATGGGACTGAATTTAATAACAAAATCTTGGAAAATCTATGTAATGTGTTCCACATCAAGAAAGTCAATATACTCGTTAACCATCCCCAAAGTAATGGAGTAGTAGAAAGGTTAAACAAAAAGATAATTATATGTCTTAGAACCCTAATAAGTCCTCATAGTGTAACTTGGGATACTTGGATTCCTTGTGTTAAGTGTATCACTTCCCTTATCAGACGTGCCCCGGCGGAGCACCCATTCGGACGGGCTAATTGTTGTCGGCGACAGTGTCCGGGGGTGGGGTGCCCAATTCTTTTTGCCCATGTGTCCTGGCCTGGCCCGTCCTGTCCAGTCCCGACCGCGGACGGGCTAAGTGATGCCGGTCGACCGCTGTTGTCTGTCTACAATGGCCGAGGGTGGGGTGCCCACTTCTTTCGGCCGACGTGCCCCTGCAGCGGACCGTTGCGGAGCACCCCTTCGGACGGGCTAATTGATGTCGGCCGACTTCTGTTGTCCGTCCCCAGTGTCTGGGGGTGGGGTGCCTACTTCTTTCGGCCGACGTGCCCCGGCCCGACCTGTCCAGTCCCGTCCCGGCCACGGACGTGCTATGTGATGTCGGCCGACTGCTGTTGTCTGTCCACGGTGTCCGGGGGTAGGGTGCACACTTCTTTCGGCCGACGTGCCCCGGCCGCGTACCGTGGCGGAGCACCCCTTCGGACGGGCTAGGAGATGTCGGCCGACTGCTGTTGTCTGTTCACAGTAGCCGGGGGTGGGGTGCCCACTTCTTTCGGCCGACGTGCCCCGGCCCGACCCGTCCCGTCCCGTCCAGGCCGCGGACGGTCTAATAGATGTCGGCCGACTGCTGTTATCTGTCCACGGTGGCCGGGGGTGGGGTGCCCAATTTTTTCGGCTGACGTGCCCCTGCTGCGGAACGTGGCGGAGTACCCTTTCGGACGGGCTAAGTCATGTCGGCCGACTGCTTTTTTCTGTCCACGGTGTCTGGGGGTGAGGTGCCCACTTCGTTTGACCGATGAGCCCCGGCCCGGCTATTCCCGTCCCGTCTTGTTCCGGACGAGGACGGGCTATGTGATTTCGGCCGACTGCTGCCCCGGCCCGACCCGTCCCGTCCCGTCCAGGCCGCGGACGTTCTAATAGATGTCGGCCGACTACTCTTATCTGTCCACGGTGGCCGGGGGTGGGGTGCCCAATTTTTTCGGCTGACGTGCCCCGGCCGCCAACCGTGGCGTAGTATTCCTTCAGACGGGCTAAGTGATGTCGGCCGACTGCTGTTGTCTGTCCACGGTGTCCAGGGGTGGGGTTTGCTCACTTCTTTCGGCCGGCGTGCCCCGTCCCGGCCCGTCCCGTCCCGTCTTGGCCGCGGACGGGCTAAGCGATGTCGGCCGACTGCTGTTTTCTGTCTTCGGTGGCCGTGGATGGGGTGCCCATTTCTTTCGGCAGACATGCCCCGGCCGCGGACCGTGGCGGAGCACCCCTTCGATCGGGCTAAATGAAGTCGGCCAACTGCTGTTGTCTTTCTACGGTGTCCGGAGGTGAGGTGCACACTGCTTTGGGGCGACGTGCCCTGGCCCGGCCCCCTCCGCTCCTGGACGTGGACGGACTAAGTGATGTCGGCTGACTGGTGTTGTCTGTCCAAGAAGGCCGGGGGTGGGGTACTCACTTCTTTCCGCTGATGTGCCCCGGCCGCTGACCATGGCGGAGCAACCATTCGTACGGGCTAAGTGATGTCGGCCGACTGCTGTTTTTTGTCCATACTTTCCTGCCACGTCCCATCCTGGCAGCTGACGGGCTAAGTGATGTCGGTCGTCTGCTGTTGTCTCTCCACGGAAGCCGGGGGTGGGGTGCCTACTACTTTCGGCCGACATGCCTCGGCCGTTGACCTTGGCGGAGGACACCGCGGACGGGCTGAGTATTGTCGGCACGACTGCTATTGTCTGACCACGGTGTCCGTGGTATGGGTGCCCACTTCTTTCGGCTGACATCCCCTGGCCGACTGCTGTTGTCTGTGCACGGTGGCCGGGGGTGTGGTGCCCACTTTTTTCGGCCGACGTGCCCCGACCGCGAACAGTGGTGGAGCACCCCTTCTGACGGGCTAAGTGATGTCGGCCGACTGCTTTTTTCTGTCCACGGTGTCCGGGGTTTGAGTGCCCACTTTTTTGGCCTACGTGCCCCGGCCCGACCCGTCCCATCCAGTCCCGGCCGCGGACAGGCTAAGTGATGTCGTCCGACTGCTCTTGTCTGTCCATGGTGGCCGTAGGTGGGGTGCCCACTTCCTTCTGCCGACGTGCCCCGGCCACGGACAGTGGCGGAGCACTACTCTGGACGGGCTAAGTGATGTCGGACGACTGCTGTTGTCTGTCCACGGTGTCCGGGGATTGGGTGCCCACATTTTTCGGCCGACGTGTCCCGGCCCGGACCTTCCCGTCCGGTCCCGTCCCGGCCGCATATGGGCTAAGTGATGTCGGCCGACTGCTGTTGTCTGTCCACGGTGGCCGGGGCTGGGGTGCCCACTTCTTTCGACCGAGGTGCTCCGGCCGCGAATTGTGGCAGAGCACCCCTTCGGACGGGCTAAGTGATGTCGGCCGACTGCTGTTGTCTGCCCACGGTGTCCGGGGATAGGGTGCTCACTCCTTTCGGCCGACGTGCCCCGGCCCGGCAGGCCCGTCACGTCCTGGCCTCGGAAGGTCGAAATGATGTCGGCCGACTGCTGTTGTCTGTCCACGGTGGCCGGGGGTGGGGTGCCTACTTCTTTCAGTCGACGTGTCCCGACCGCGGACCGTGGCGGAGCACCCCTTCGGACGGGCTAAGTGATGTCGGACGACTGCTGTTGTCTGTCTACGATGTCCGGGTGTTGGGTGCCCACTTCTTTCAGCCGACGTGCCCAGGCCTTACCCGTCCCCTACCGTTCCGGCTGCGAACGGGCTAAGTGATGTCGGCCGACTTCTGTTGTCTGTTCAAGGTGGGTGCCCACATTTATAGGCCGACGGCGGCCGGAGGTGGGCTGCCCACCTTTTTCGGCCGACGTGCACCGGCCGCGGAACGGGATGGGACACCCTTTCGGACGGGCTAAGTGATGTCGACCGACTGCTGTTTTCTGTCCACGGAGTCCTGGGGTGGGGTGTCCACTTCTCTCGGCCGACGTGCCCCGGCCCGTCCCGTCCTGTCCCGTCCCGTCCCGGCCGCGGTTGAGCTAAGTGATGTCGGCCGACTGCTGATGTCTGTCCACGTTGGCCGGGGGATGAGTGCCCACTTCTTTCGGCCGACGTGCTCCGGCCGTGGACCGTGCGGATCACCCCTTGGGACGGGCTAAGTGATGTGGTCCCACTGCTGTTCTCTGTCCATGGTGTCTGGGGGTGGGGTGCTCACTTCTTTTGGCCGACGTTCCCGGCCCAGACTGTCCCGTTACGTCCCGGCCGCGGAAGATCTGAGTGGTGTTGGCCGACTGCTGTTGTCTGTCCGCGGTTGCTGGGGGTGGGGTGCCCACTTCTTTCGGTCGATATGTCCCGGCCGTGGACCGTGGCGGAGCTCCCCTGCCGACGGGCTAAGTGATGTTAGCCTACTGCTGTTTTCGTTCAACGGTGTCCATGGGTGGGGTGTGGTATTTTTTCGTCGGACGTGCCCCGACCCGTACCGTCACGTCACGTCCCGACCGAGGAAGATCTAAGTGATGTCGGCCGACTGCTGTTGTCTGTATACGGTGGCCGGTGTCCTGGGGTGGGGTGCGCTATTCCTGCGGCTGACGTGCCCCGGCGCGGACCGTCTTGTTTCTTCCCGGCCGCAGACGGGCTAAGTGAAGTCGGCCGACTGCTGTTGTCTGTCCACGGTGGCCGGGGGTGGGGTGCTCACTTCTTTCGGCTTATGTGCCCCGGCCACGGACCGTGGCGGAGTACCCTTTCGGACGGGGTAAGTGATGTCGGACGACTGCTGTTGTCTTTCCACCGTGTCCGAGGATGGGGTGCCCACTTCCTTTGACCAACGTGCCCCGCCCCGTCCCGTTCCCGGCCGCGGACCGTGGCGGAGGTCTCCGTGGACGGGCTGCATGATTTCGGCACGACTGCTGTTGTCTGACCACAGTGTCCGTGTGTGGAGTGCCCACTTGTTTTGGCCGACTTTCCCTGGCCGATTGTTGTTGTCTGTCCATGGTGGCCGGGGGATAAGGTGCCTACTTTTTTCGGCTGACGTGCCCCGACCGCGGACAGTAGCGGAGCATCCCTTCGGACGGGCTAAGTGATGTCGGCCGACTGCTGTTGTCTGTCCACTCTGTCCGTGGGTGGCGTGCTCACTTCCTTCGGCCGACGTTCCCCGGCCTCGTCCCGTCCCGCCATGTCCCGACCGCGGAAGGTCTAACTGATGTCGGCCGACTGTTGTTGTCTGTATAAGGTGGCCGGGGGTGGTGTTCCCACTTCTTTCGGCCGACTTTCCCCGCCCACGGACCGTGGCAGCCGACCCCTTCGGACGGGCTAGGTGATGTCGTCCGACTTCTGTTGTCTGTCCACTATGTCCGGGGGTGGGGTGCTCACTTTTTTAGGCCGACGGCGGCCGGGGGTGGGATGCCTACTTCTTTCGGCCGACGTGCACCGGCCGCGGAACGTGGTGGAGGACTCCTTCGGACGGGCTGTGTGATGTCGTCCAACTGCTGTTGTCTGTCCACGGAGTCCGGGGGTAGGGTGCCCACTTCTTTCGACCGACATGCCCTGACCGACTGTTGTTGTCTGTTCACGGTGGCCGGGGGTTGTGGTGCCCACTTTTCTCGGCCGACGTGCCCCTGCCTCGGACCGTGGCAGAGCATCCCTTCGGACGGGCTAAGTGATGTCGACCGACTGCTGTTGTCTGTCCATGCTGTCCGGAGTTTGGGTGGTCACTTCCTTCGGCCGACGTTCCCCGGCCCGGCCCGTCACGTCACGTCCCGACCGAGGAAGATCTAAGTGATGTCGGCCGACTGCTGTTGTCTGTATACGGTTGCCGGTGATGTAGTGCCCATTTCTTTCAGCAGACGTGCTCCGGCCGCTGACCGTGGAGGAGCTGCCCTTCGGATTAGCTAACTGATGTTGGCCGACTGCTGTTATCTGTCCACGGTGTCCGGGTATGGGGTGCCCATTTCTTTCGGCCGACGTTCCCCGGCCCAGCCCGTCCCGTCACCTCCCGGCCCCGGACGGGCTAAGTGATGCCGACCGACTGCTGTTGTCTGTCCACGGTGTCTGGGGGTGGGGTGCCCACTTCTTTCGGCCGACGTTGCCCGGCCCGGCCCGTCCCGTCCCCTCCCGGCTGCGGACGGGCTAAGTGATGCCGGCCGACTGCTCTTGTTGGTCCACGGTGGTCGGGCATGGGGTGCCCACTTCTTTCGGCCGACGTGCCCCGGCCGCTGACCGTGGCGGAGCTACTCTTCGGACTGGCTAAGTGATATTGGCCGACTGCTGTTGTCTGTCCACGGTGTCTCGGGGATGGGGTGCCCACTTCTTTCGGCCGACGTTCCCCGGCCCGGCCCGTCCCGTCCCTTCCCGGCCACGGATGGCCTAAATGATGCCGGCCGACTGCTGTTGTTGGTCCACGGTGGCCGAGGGTGGGGTGCTCACTTCTTTCGGCCGACGTGCCCCAGCCACGGACCGTGGCGGAGCACCCCTTCGGACGGGCTAAGTCATGTCGGCCGACTGCTGTTGTCTGTCCACAGTGGCCGGAAGTGGGGTGCCCACTTCTTTCGGCCGACGTGCCCTGGCCACAGACCGTGGCGGAGCACACCGCGGACGGGGTAAGTGATGTCGGCCGACTGCTGTTGTCCACGGTGGCCTGTGGCCGGTGTGTGTGTGTGTGTGTGTGTGTGTGTGTGTGTGTGTGTGTGTGTGTGTGTGTGTGTGTGTGTGTGTGTGCGTGTGTGTGTGTACTTACTTAGGTGTATTTACCTAGTTGTATTGTACAGGAATGGGAGTTATACCTGTGGTGACCTGCCTGTCTTTGTATCTCGCAACATCTAGTTTGTTGAGAAGTGATGCAGACCGACTGCTGGCTGGCCCACGGCTGGCCCACGGTAGCTCAAATACTCTTGACAGGACTCGGAATTCCAACTCCTCAAATGATTCCTTTGCATGGCCGTGTAACGACACCGGTCCGCGCGGACCACCACTTTGAGTAGCATTGGTGTAGACCGATTGCTGGTCTACATCACGGTGGTGGGGCGGGCCGGGCCCGACCGACCGTCCTTGGGGCGATGGTAGGGGGATTGTAGGTTGGTGTGGTCGGTGTGTTATTTAGACGCCAACCTTGCGCTGCCCTTAGACTCCGCCGTAGCGGGGGAATGGATCAAAGCGGACTCAGCCGGCTCGTTCCGACGTGGGACCGTTGACCAAGGTTGGGATATGGAGGCCTGGTTAAGCCCAACTTCTCGGCGTGACGGAGGACGAAGTGAAGACGAATTTCCCCTTCATATGAGGTCGGCAAGGGAAATCCGGGACCCGACATCCGCAACTCTGGCATCTCGCGTATACAGTATAGGGGGTGGGTATCCCCCCCACCCCTGTCCAACCCGGGCATAAGCGCTGCGGGGTAGGGCGACAGCGTGGCGGCCACCGCCACACGCCAGGAGGCCCCGGTAGGCGGCCGAGAGGCCAAAAGCGCTGTCGCCGCCCGCTCACGTTCCCTTGCCTTGCCTTGTCGCCTCGGAGGTCTAGGTCTCGAGCAGCAGGAGCATCAGCAGCAAGTAGCAAGCAGAAAGGCGCGGCAGCATAAACGGTGGTGGAGAAATTAGATGGTGGATGGGAAACCAGGAGTAGGAGTAGGTAGAGGAGGGGGAACTGCCCGGATGTACGTACGCACGGTCCAGTCCCGAGGCCCCGCTCGTCGCCCGAGGTTGGTGGAGCAAGGGTCATCCTGGGGTTCGACCTCAACGGAAGCGCCTCTCCTTCCCTTTCGATCACATAGTGATCGAAATATACGGATCTCTTTACTTTCGCCTATTCTTCTCCGAAAGTGGGTCATTAGTCTTCCTTGGCTTCTATATTTTATAATTCAGGTCTTTTTTCTCCTGTGCTATTACAAGGAAAAATTCTTATTAGAGAGATGTGCCAAAAATTGGTAGACTGGGATTCGAAATTGGATAGCGAGTTACTTGCAAGATGGAAAAAGTTATGTGAAAACTTTAGGGAGGTTAATGACTTATCCTTTAAAAGGAACACTTTCTGTTCTGAATCTCCCATTAAATTAGTTGTTTTTGCTGATACTTCTAAGGAAGCCTATGGATGTACCATCTATGTAGGGCAAGAAAAAAGAGAGTTAAAGGAGTCTAATGGCTCTCTTCTATTTGCCAAGGTCAAGGTGGCTCCTATTAAACAAAGAACATTACCTTCTTTGGAACTTATGGCAGTTTTACCATCAATAAGATGCCTCAAAATTATTTTTTAGGCCCAGTGATTGAATCTGTGGTACTCCTTGTTGATAGTCAAGTTGCCCTTTCTTGGATCCTGACCAACAAAGCTCCTAAGAAGAATATATTTGCTAATAATAGATTGAAGGAAATTTCCAATATTTTGGAAATTTTCAAGGCCAAGTATACTCCTATTTTTCTTACTTATGTTCCTTCTGAACATAATATGGCTAATTTCCTAACTAAACTTTGCAGTGCTAAGGCGTTCAAGGAAAAATTCAATTGGTGAGTTTATGTGCCAGAATGGTTGTTGTTGCCACCTCATACTTGGCCGAAAGGTCACTTGGGATGTATTCCCTCCAGCATCAAGGGAGACATTATCAATGCGGTTGTTGTGCAAGTTGGCAATCCCCCTCTAATTGATGTTATAAAGTTTTCTTCTTACAGCAAACTTTTGCGTCACACTTCTTTGATTTTTAAGGCTGTCTTTTTGTTTAAGAAGTCTAATGCTGACCCAGTTAAGGCCGCTTCTAATTATTTGATGGGAATAATGCAAAGGGATTCCTTCTCTGCTGAATTGGCTTATTTACAGAACTCCAATACCAATGACATACCTCCTTTAGTAAGTCAAATGAACTTGTTCTTGGACAAGAACGGTTTGATAAGGTACAAGGGCAGAATTGACAAGAAAATTGACCTCAAATATGAGGTTGTGACCCCCCCCCCTTTTTTTTCCAAATCTCATTACTTGACTAAACTTATGATATTCTTTGCTAATTGCCAAGTAATGCAAATGGGACTGCAAGCTACACTTAATTTCCTTCGCATACATGGCTTGTGGATGTTTAAAGCCAGGCAATTTGTTTTAAACATTTTGAAGGGTTCTATAGTTTGTAAGAAATATAATTCCCGTGCGGTTAACTATTCTTCTCCTTCATCTCTACCTGCCTCTAGAGTAAATCTAGGTGTGCCCTTTGCCCATACTGGTGTGGATTACACGGGGGCATTTATGGGTTAGAGACAGGAATGGAGAAAAGGTAAAACCTTATATTTTGATATTTACTTGATTCAATACTAGAGCTGTCCATTTGGAAGTTGTGGATTCTATGTCCACTCTTGAGTTCATTTTGGCTTTCATTAGGTTTGCTAATATATATGGAATTCCTTCAGTAGTTTATTCTGATAATGCTAAATCCTTTGTACAAGCGGGAAGTGTTTTTGAACAACTTCTGTCATCTTCTGAATTTGAAGAGTAGTTTAAAACTTCCCGTGTTCAGCATAGAACCATCCTTGTTTATGCTGCATGGTATGGTGCCACTTGGGAAAGGTTAATTCAGACGGTGAAACAATGCCTCTATAAGGTATTGGGTAGGTCTGTTCCTTCCCTGGCTGAGATTATCACTCTTTTGTCCGGTGTTAAAAAAAAAAAAAAAAAAAAAAAAAAATGAACAACAGACTACTTACATAATGGTCCTGTGAAAACGAGGTAGATATCATTACCCCAAATAATTTCCTTATAGGAAGGACTATTCCTTCCTTGGTGTTTTGCGATTTGGAACAAGTCCCTGAATGGGAAACAGAAGACTATCCTTCTCTTCTCAACTTAGTCATGGACTGTAGGGATTGTTTTTATGAAGAGTTTAAGAAACGATGGCTGACAGAGTACTTGGTCAGTTTAAGGGAAAGGGATAGAGCTGCGTACCACAGTTCTAGAAGCTGGGAAAAAGGTGGCATTGGTTTTTTTTAAACTGCCTTTTAAGACCAGACCTTTCTGGCCCTTAGTTCGTGTTGTTGAGACATTTCCTGACCAAGACCATGTGATACGTAGTCTCTGTCATTAAGCCCGATGGAAATTCTATCAAAGTCAACATTAGACTTTTAATCCCTCTAGAGCTCCATGCTGAGTTACATTCCCGTCATGAGGATGAATCCCCTGGGGATCCTATTTTGCAGGCTAGCGAGTTGGAGCCCTTTGAAAAGGCCTCTAACTTGGAGGAGGTTATTTCTTTGGAAAACGACTGTCACTCCAGAACCTTCCTCTTTGAGACCTTCTCGTAAGACTGCACTAGACTCTAGAGACCAAGTAAGGTCTCTAGTACTTAAAAAGTTATTGTAAATTTTCCTCGAAAGTGTTGTATTCATGAAACACTTTCTTTTTGCTGTCGGGGAGGTTGTGGTATCTATTATCGGGAATATTAGTGCTTACCTCGGTTCGGGAAACTTTCCCTCGAGGTGTTATTTCTTTCGATTCAGGAGCCTACCCTGAAACTTCAAACCACGCCCATCGTAACTTTAAATAAGATACGATTAAACTCCCCTCCCTTTTATTTGTAAATCTATGAAATAATTTCGGTTTGATAAACAGGGAAACTTTGAGAAATTACTCAAAGTGAAAGTCAACCCGTGGCTTCGAGCTTTTTTTCGAACGCGTAAGAGTCCCGGTGAATACGGCCGCTATCGTCGGGTCAAAATACAGATCACCCAGAGTTCTTGTGTCCAGACAGACCACTCTTAAAACCTGTCGGCAAGGGACTTTTTTACTTCTGCACATCAGAAGCCTTCAAATTCAACCTTATATCAAACCTACAAGTTTGAGAGCCCTACCAAGTAAGTTCTCAAACTTTCTAATGCATTTGTTAAACCGTAAATACCATAATTTATCATATCTCCTGAATTCTTTAAATAGGTTCCGTTTATTGATCCTATTTTTTTTTAAGTGGTTTGGATAACTGTTTGGCTAATCCGTGTGGTGCACTAAAGATTCCTGATATTATGGGTCTCAGTGGGGATGCCTGGTTTATGCACTTTAGGGATTCAACCTATCTGAGGGTGGCGGGGGCCTTCTTCTAGTAAATGTAACTTCTTTCCTCTTTCCTATTAAACGTATCTACTTTTTGTTGAGTGTGTCCTATATGTTTCTTTTCGTATATTGTGGTATCCTCTAAAAGAGTGTTCATTTTGTTTATGTAATCTGTTTTGTCCATAATTATTATACCATTACCTTTATTTGCTTGGGCTATAATTATCTCATGGTCATTTCTAAGATCTTGTAAATCATGTTTGTAACGTCTCGGAATCTGGCTTGTTCTATTGTTTAAAACGTTTACCTACATCGGTGTCGTTCCATTTATAATAACGTGATACGAGCTGTGCGTAGCTATATTGACTGTTTCCCATATCGAATTTTCTTTTTCAACCTTAGTTAAAGTTTTTTTGAATGGTATGTTATAAGATCTGGTCTCCCCCATGTCTTACTTTTTTTTTTTCATTGCTTATTATTTTCAAGTTCTTGATCATATGGCACGGTATATAAACGTTGTTGGATTTTTCTTTCAATTAAAAAATTGCATTTGTAATGTTTTCACAAGTGTCTCGTAAATATTTCTTAGCACTGTCGCTGAACGGCGTATGACTGTCACTTAACTGCACTGGTGCCGATTTAGGGAGAACTTTTCCTCAATACACTCACGTAAGAAATGTCAAGGATTTTTACAACTGTCAATATTTCTCCTAATGTTAAACTCGTGCTCTTTTTTCAACAACTTGAATTCAAGAGATATGATAAATAGATTAAAAGATATACAATTTAAAGACAAGAAACTATACGGCCTATGCGTTATAAAAGGAGTAACAGAAAGGATAGATGGCAATAAACTACCTATTCCAAAACCAGCTTATTTACAAGTAAATTTATTATGCATTAACCTCAACCCCTTTGCATTCAACTAAGAAAAATATAGACAACACTACGGTCTCCGTATGGGGTTACCGTTTAGTGCAATAGTTGCAAATCTTTTCTTGGAGACATTAGAAATAGACAATAGACAATAGACAAAGAATAATAGGCACACACCACATGGCTGAGATATGTAGACAGCGTATTCATAACACCCAAAAACGCATGCAAAATAATGTACACGAAAAGATCAAGTTCACATTAGAAGAAGAACAAGAAGGGTGCTTATCATTTTTAGACACAACAACCATTAGAACAGATTCTAGCCCAAAATATAAGTTACACAGAAAATAAACCAACAAAGAAAACAATGTCCACTATCTATCAGGTCACAGTGAAAGAATTAAATCAGGGGTAATCATTGGATTCTTCCTATGTGCATACAGAATATGTAGCACAGAATATATAGAAGACGAAATAAAACACATAGTCTCAATATTTAAAAAAACTAAATATCCTAAGAGATTGATTATACAGTCAAAAACGAAAGCACAAGAAATAATGGAAAGGACAATAAGTAACAAAGAAAAAGAAGAAAATAATAAGAACAATATATTAATAATCCCAAACTCTACAGCAGTCACAAAACTAAGAAAATATATCAAGCAAAGCAACATTAGAATAATTACAAACACAGAACAAAGAATAAGAAAAATAATAACAAACAAAACAACAGACTAAACAAATGCAAATAGCATTGTGTACAAAATCCCCTGTACCGGGTGTTATAAATCGTACTATGGAGAGAATGGACAAGGAATCACAAAACGAACACAACAACACAAAAATGCCGTTAGATCTTACAGACCAAGGGTTTGCACCCACTTGGACAAGTGACTGCCTAACTCTGACGAAGAGCGACGGCTTGTCCCTACTGGCGTCTTTACTTGGGTCTGGTGCAGACAGACCTGTAACCGTAGGGAAGTGGACACCAAATGGTACTAACGAACAGTCTCATAGTCTGCGACAGGCCTAGGAAGCCGGCAAACATACAGTCATGCTAAAAAGAATCATGTTTTGCCTCGGAACCCTGATGTCAACATTGATCACCGACTGCGCGGAAATGGACAGTCTCCGAAACGATTCTAGAAACTCCAGGAAAAAAAAAAAAAATACGAGTTGCTACTTTAAATGTGGGAACGCTTAGAGCGAAGGAAGAAAAACTTATTTTACTGATGAAGGAAAGAAAAATTGACATTCTTGGTTTATGTGAAACAGGTCTTGTAGGAGAAGGCAGTAAGATCTTACATGGTAACTACCAGCTAATATATAATGGTGGTGCAGATACCAGACATGGAATGGGAGTATGGTTAACCTGAAGAACTAGGACAAAGAATCAGCAGGGTAGAACAGAAAAATAAGAGGATTTTGGCTTTGCCTTTTAAGACAAATGAACTAAATTTAAGTTTTGAACAAGTCTACGCCCCACAACAAGGAAGACCGGTAGATGTAAGGGAAATATTCTATGAAGACTTACAGAGTGTTAGAAATGACTTTCCATACGACGATAATGTAATCATCATGGGTGACTTAAATGGACATATTGGAAAAGAACGAATAGGATTAGAACATGTCATAGTGTAAGGACAGGAATTTTGAAGGGATATTATTTTTGGAATTTCGTTTTATTTATCTATTTATTTATTTGAGTGTTGACTTGAGAGACTGGTTAGTATGGACGTCGTGACGGTTTTATTCAACCAAGAAGCATACATACATACATACATACATATAACAAGGCTTTTTCCCCCTTCCAAGGGAGGTAGCCAAAAAGGGAAAGGCATAAAAACACTCCCACCCATTTCATCCCCAAATACACTCCACACCCCTCCCACCCTTCCTCTCATCTGAGCACCTCCTGGATGACGGGTCATCCCTGCACCCCGCCCACCGCCCTGGGTTAGAAGCAGTGTCGCAAGACACAGTACATCCACAGCAAGGCCGCTTCATTTAATCGGCGACCCCCCCTCTCCGTCCCCCTTTGCATATAAGGAGAAGACGGGGAGAAATCCCTTCGGGCTGCGTCAAAATTTACTCACACAACCAAGAAGCAAAGTAGAAAATAGAGCCTTAATAGATCATGAATTTATTTTGTTCTGTGTCTACCCATCAAGATGTGTTGGCAAAGAGCCTTACTATAATCATTGAAGAAAAACATACAATAGGAGGTAGCTACAAATATATTTCAACTGATTTTGGTTCAACTAATCTTGGAGACGACATTAGAATGTTCTCGAACATACCGGGCGCACCGTAGTTCCGCCCACCCGTGACGTCACTGACACGTTCGGACGGAGGCGTAAACTAGGACCATTAACTTTAAGAGGAATAGGAAAATTTCCAACTTTCAGTTCAGGATTCCAATAGAGAAATAGTTTAGGGAGAGATTGTAGCAGCTAGGGGCTGTGTTGAGAAGCGAAATGAAGTTTTACGAAATAGTACAACAGGGGAGGTTAGTGGTTTACCCATAGATACGAACACATAGCCGTCTCGTTTTTTTTTTTGTGCGCAGCTAGAATTTTAGTCTGATGCCAAGAACTATCCCGATAACAGGTATGTCAGTGCGCTCTGTAAGATTAATGAAAACAAATGTCAATATGTCAGTTAAATGATATAGTGCAGATATAGTAAGTAGATAGTTATTATTATGATTAAGTTTTGAGTCTGATGCCAAGAACTATCCCGATAACAGAGAAAAAAGGGTTTAAGGGAGTGTACTCCACAAACACTTTGCGTGGAAGGAGTTAGACGGTGTCACGCATATATACATTAGCTATGAGAGTGTAATCCTTAGAGTACAATTCTGTCTGTGATCATTCTCTAATAAGAATACGGGGTTGAAGGTAGACACAATATTGTAAGTAGACTTATACAGTGACCGGAAGGTTGGAGCGTAAATAACCACGTTTTTCCACGTACCTGTGACCTTACTTATGATGCCCATAAGCAAAAAAAAAATAATAATAATAATAATAAATAAATAAAATAAAAAAAATGTGTTATCAAATATCTCGCATACCCATATATTTTTCATACTGTAAGGATCAATAGATTGTCTAGTTGGAGAAAACCACAATATACTTTTGTGTTTTCTTACTATATTTTTGCTTCAGTGTAATAATTAACATATAGAAAACCTTCACTTATATTCTTTTATTACCCCACTTAGACATAGGCCTTTTCGCTACCCAGAACCAACCCCGAACGACCTGAGGAAAGGGGACGGAGTCAGACGTGAATAACAAGGAGCAGTTTCCATTTATGGTCAGATATATCCATATAGACGTTTGGGTGGTGGCAGCGTATACCTTTAAATAATCAAGCTTTATTTCTTATTTCCCAAATCGTCCTTATGTGGGTATCTCTGATCACTCCCAGTGGAGGTGCTCTTGGTTAAACACTAATCAATCGACGGCACCACAATAGGAGCGCATAGCATTGGGGAAAAGAACCTTGCAGGTGAACGGTTCCTCAATTTTTGTGTGTTAAATAACATGAGTGTCATGAATAGCTTTTATGAGCATCAAGAAAACCATAAATGGACGTGGTATAGATGGAATAGCATGGCCAACAACTGGAAAATATCTATTGCACAAGGGATCTAATATCACAAAACGGCTAAAGTGATCAACACGTACAAGAACGTACACTGAGCCTTGAGTGCTAAGGGGTAATTGCAAGAGATCAAAGGTGATAGTGTCGAGGGTGAAAAAAAAAGTAGGATACTCCAGAATAGAAGCAATATGTGTAGAATCTTTGTTCTGAGCACAGGACTTGCACAGGACTACATGAGTGGCAATGTCTAAACACATACTAGGCTAATAATATTTCTTGCGAGCCATAGCCAGTTTTGTCACGACCTAGGTGACCAGCTTGAGGGAAATCATGAGAAGAGATAAAACAACAGGGACTAAGGACTCGGGGATCGCTAACTGTACCACACACATCTTACTCAATCACTTTCACGTTACGAGTGAGAACACTGTCTTGCAAGGAAAATTAAGACAGAGGTACAGGCAATTTTGGCAAGGTAGCATCATCGCCAGATTCTAAGGTGTAAATGACAGCATACCAAACAAGGTTCTCACGTTGAGGTTTGGCTAAATTTTGCAAGGAGAGGTTGTGAATCACAGCAACAGCAGTTATGGATACATTTCGTGAAATTGCATCAGCAACATTGTTTGCACGTCCCGGGATATGCTTAAGGACTGGATTGGACTCCTCAAAGAAACCATCTGGCTATGCGGCCTGAAAGATTTTTGTCCTTGAAAAGGTGTGTGACAACATTGTGGTCTGTCTAAAATGTGATGGGATACCCAAAGATGATGTCACGAACATACTTTAGAGCCCACACCACTGCTAAATTTTCCAGATGTGTAACAGTGTAGCGGGACTGAACATGATCGAGTTTGGGGCTAGCATATGCAATGACATATGAACGATGACCATCTACTTGCTGTATTAAGGAATCTCCAATACTTAGACCAGAAGCATCAGTGCAAATGGCAAAAGGAATACTATAATCTAGGAATGCTAGCACATGCGCCTGAGTAAGTGCCTACATCATGGAGTCAAAACATTTCTGATGCAGATCATGCCACTGGAAGGAAACGTCTTTCTTGAGAAGACGAGTAAGAGGTGATACTATGGAAGCAAAGTCTTTTACAAAAGCACGATAGTATCCTACCAATACTAGGAAGGAACGTTCTTGATCAACTCTCTTAGATGTAGGAGCCTGTAGTGTTATATAATTAATTACTTATATGTATTTATTGGCTAATGTACCTATGTATATATAAAGACGCCTGGCGGGTTCTGTTAGCATCTTCGTATTCCCCACCAAATGGATTTATGTTTTTCTCTCGCATTCTGTGCGCGAGACTCTATATGAACCAGTCTCTTGTCAGCCGTGAGCGACAGAGCACACGGTTTTTCTTGGCCTGTAAATTATAGCAATTTATACACATTATTTGCAATTTGTAGTGATATGTATATATATATATATATATATAAACATATATATATATATATACATATACATAAATACACACATACACACACACACACTCACACACACACACACACACACACACACACACACACACACACACACACACACACACACACACACACACACACACACACACACACATATATATATATATATATATATATATATATATATATATGTATATATATATGTGTGTGTTTGATTAAATACGACAACGTTCTGGAAGATGTTGATTTTCTTTCGTGTGTTTTCTATTTTTCTAATTATACTCTTCCCTGGGATTGGGTGGGCATAAACTAATTCCTTATAGTTCTTCATTTTATTACACGATGTCTCGTCTTTAATAAGAGATCTTCTGGTATTTCTGTTTTAAAGATACAATAAATATTTGTGATACTACAAGTTTGAATTTAGATTACATGAAAGGTTGGACATATACAGGATTATATCTACAAATCAATGTTTAGAATTACAATTAAGTTTAACATAGTGAAATTACACTTTAAATTTGACGAAAAATAAAATAACTACAGCCTTATAGGTGAAATGTTTAAATGCCTAGAGGCTACATCTTGACCCTGGATGATCTTTGCTTAGGAAGGTGTGACGTGATTACTGGATTACTTTATTTCTTTTTTTCTAGCTTGTATTGAGTCCCAGCAGCCTTATAGGTGAAATGGTTAAATGGCTGGCGACTACATCGTGACACTGGATGACCTTTGCTTAGGAAGGTGTGAGGTGATTACCGGATTACCTTTTATATATATATATATATATATATATATATATATATATATATATATATAAAATATATATACATATATAAAATATATATATATATAAAATATATATATATATATAATATATATATATATATATATATATATATATATATATATATATATATATATATATATATACATATATATATCTTGTATTAAGTCCCAGCGGCCTCCTCCGATTAAGGGACTGTCTTTTAATTAAAATGTGTCTTGTAGCTTAGCTAGGTTAATGATTAGGGTATGATGTAGATGAGTGTAGTATGTATTCCATTGAGAGGGGTTTCTTAGCGTTTTGCAGTAGAATTACAACAGGGACCCTACTGGGGAGGAGCAGGTGAGTTTGGCTGCAAGGGCTAGGTGCCCCTGTCCGGTGTCCGTATTACTACCTCCCCGAAGACGGTACAGGGCTTTAGTTGAATTCCCCAGGAGGTCCCTGAGGTGCTGGAAGTGGCAGATGAAGAGACAGTGGTTGAAAGAGGCTAGCTCCTTGCCGCATGTGCATATTGTATCCGTGTATTGGGTTTGCTAGTGGTTTACCCGGATTCTGGATACCATGGACAAGGTATGTGGAGGCAGTGCGGGCAGAATTTTGTGGGTGGGTTCAGTGCAGGTTGTGGTGGGCCATCCTCGGCTAGCTGCAATATACACATACTCCTCTCTCCATAGTTCTCATGCATCGGCGTCGATTTTCTTATAGGCATCACCAGTCGAAGGTGTGACGAACGTGGCGCTATTCTCATGGCCTAATGCACCCCGTTTGGCCGCTTTGTCGGCTTTCTCATTTCACTCGAGTCCTACGTGGGCGGATACCCATTGAAAAAGGAGGCTAGTGCCGAGTTTGGGTATTTCGGTCGGGAGTCGAAGGATTTCTGCACTAAGCTCTGGTCTGAAGGCGCAGTAGCCACTCAGAAGCACTTCTAGGGTCGAGCGAGAGTCCGTCAGGATTGTGACTCTTGGAGGTGGGGGAGGGCGATGATTTCACGGAGGACTTCTCGTATGGCGATTAGCTCGGCTGTAAGAATGGTGGTGGGCGTTATTTTCCTGGCGATGGTCTCTCCTGTGGGTTCCAGGTAGACGCACGCACCCGTACGGCCGTCTTCCATAACCGATCCATCGGTATATACCCGGAAATCTTCTGCGAATTTCTTCGCCAGGAGTTCCCAGGTGTGAGCGATCAGCAAGTGGGGGTTTGATTTTTTTTTTTCTAGCCCTCGTATATCTGTCTTTACCTCTGGCGGGAGGAGGTCCCGGGGAGGAAAGGGGTCTATTTGGCACTGGGCGATGAGGCAGCGATCACTGGGCTGAAGTCCAGCTCGGAGACACAGGTCTAACAGAACAAGGCAGGCATTGGGTGGGCTCGCCGTGCGGTGCCGAGATCCATCCTTCACAGAGTTCCTCGTCCGTGGAATTGGGTACCCTTGCTGAACCGAAGAGGTACTGGCAGGCATCCCTCCTGATCCGGGCCCAGAGAGGTAGTATGCCAGCTTCGTTGTATACTTGTTTGTGTTGTACTAAATTCGGAAGGCCGAGTGCCACCCGTAGGGCTTGGCATTCTACCCTTACCATGCAGAGTAGCTTCTATCTGGGTAGGTCGTGCAGTACTGGGGCCGCGAAGAGGAGCCTTGTGCGAACGAGGCTCTGGACGATGGGAATAAGAGTTTCCCGATGTTGCCCCCAGGGTTCCTTTCGGATCCCTCGAACTAGGTTTAAAGCTCTCTGATCATTGAGGGTGGCTTGCTGAATGTGGAGGGTCCATTGACCGTTTCTCTGGAACGTTACTCCTAAGTAGCAGACGGATTTCGCTGGTTCAACTGGTGTACCGGATATGTGCCGCTGTTGTAACCTGCCAGGTGCACTGGCATGTAGAGAGTCTTCTTTGCCGAGAGTGTGAACCCTAGTCTGCTGAGTTGTTGAGCTATCACGATGTCTACTTGCTCTTGAAACCTTCGGAGTTCCGCCTTGTGCTGAGCCGAGTTCTTTTTGGGCAGCCGATGGCTGGACTTCCTCCAGAGGGCTATGTCGTCTGCTTATGCGGTGACGATCGTATCACCCCGCACTCCTTTGCCCACGTCCGCTAGGAGGAGTGTGAATAGGAGGGTGGACACGACTGAGCCTTGGGGGACACCCATGTCGACCTGCATACTTCTACTCAGGACACCCTCTCTCCTCACCTCGATAGAACGGTTGGAGAGGAAGGACCAGATGAAGTTATACATAGCTGGAGACACGCCTATGGCCTTGATCATGAAGAGGAGTTTTGCGTGCCAGACCGTGTCGAAAGCCTTGGCTATATATATATATATATATATATATATATATATATATATATATATATATATATATATATATATATATATATAAATAGGTGAGTAGGATCCTCTTTTGTCTCTAGGCTCTTCTGATATACTCAGAGTGTCGCACGACGTGATCCGCAATGCTTCTTTCTTTCCTAAAGCCCGCCTGGAGTTTGGGGAGGACTCACTTGGAATCCACGCGCTTTATTAGTCTGGTAAGGAGGATCCTCTCCTAGACCTTACCTATATGTGAGGTAAGAGCTACTGGGCTATGGTTTTCGATCATGGTGCTGGCTTTGCCTCCTTTGGGAATGGGGATTATGACGGCGTGCCTCCATGTCATGGGGACAGTACCTTCTTTTCAGCACTTGTTGAAGAGGCCGAGAAGGGTTTCTTACATGCAGGGAGGGAGGTCCCTTAGGAGTGGGTACGTAACCTGGTCGGTACCGGGGGACTTCTTGTTTCCGGTGGTTGCCCTTAGGGCCCACCGTAGCTCGTGTAGGGTGAGGTCGGTGTCCTTGCCCTGATGGGTGGAGAGGTCCATGTGGGCTTCCTTTTCCATGCGATTCCTTCTCTAGTTTTCGGGGAAACTTCTTGTTGAGCTGGCTCTGGCAAAGTGTTTTAAGAAACCCTCCGCCTTTTCTTCTGGTGTGCGTAATATCCCTCCGTCAGGATCAGTGAGGTTCCTGCTAGGGGGATTGTAACGCATCTTAAGTGTTTTAAGTCTATCCCAAGCAGCCGTAAGGTCCGTCCTGTCCTCCTCACTCTTCCTCCAGAAGTCCAGCATTGCTCCAGCAATGGTCCTCTTGCACTCTGCGTTGGCTTTCTTCATGGAGACGAAGGCATCTTTTGTACCTTCTTTCAGGTACCGATGGCAGGTCCTTCTCTTTTCTTGTACGTCTTTAAAGTATGCATCCGTCCACCATGGGTGGCCCCTTTTTCCGTTTCCTGGTTTGACTAGGGGGATGGAGTGTCGTGCTGCTGCGAGGATCGTGGTGGTGAAAGCCTCATTGATCCCGTCGATGGAGTTATCCGCGTCGTGGTGGTAGGACGTGCTGGTTAGGAAGGCCTGGGTATTGACTTGATTTCACGACATATTATCATGCTCTCTTTTCTCATAATTGCAAATCCTATCAATAAATCTCCTGGGAAAACAGATTCTTTTACAAATATCACTGGAATGTGCAAATGCTCATTTTTAAAAGATGACCTCTAATTCAACCTTAATGTTTTTAATTGCCCTCCAGTTACTCCTTGCAATAAGTAATAGATTGTTTCCAAGATTTTCACTCCTTGTTTCAATTGGTTTAAAACTGCTATTTATAACATTAACTACGGTTTCTGCATCAATAAATATTTGAATAGGTTTATTGAACATTCTACCCACAATGAGAGGTCCTACAGAAGTCTTTCCAATTGTTATAGTAATTTTACAAATATCTGTGATGTTGGGGTTTTCTTTCACCCTTCTATCACTCTTATCCCTAACACAATACTGTTTATGTGCATTTCTATGGGTAGCTCTGTAGTGTTGTTTTATTTTGTATCTGAAGGTTTTCCTCTTGTTTCTATATGAATACGAAAATTTGGTTTTCTACACTCCTGTGTTCCGTGTCCAATCCTCTGATGATACAAACAGAAAGGTGGGTTACTACAATGGTATTCATCATGACCCTCATATTTGCAGTTTCTACAAATAGTTTCATAATAACACTTTTGTGCTTTATGTCCCCAGATATTACAATTGTAACATTCAATTCTTGCATTCTGTAGAAGTGCTTTTAGCTCTATGTTCAGATCTTCTATTTCTATAATCACTTCTAGAGTTTCTAGTTTCTTTCTGTTGTTGCATTCCCACTGTCATCATATATGAACTAACTGCTTTAGATTCACTATAACCTTGAAGAAGATATTCTGCCTCTCCTAATTCCATATTTTGCTTGAGATCTTTATTCAGCTTTTCTGCTCTTATTTCGTCAAATCTGTTTTTCAACAATGCATATGTTATTAATTTTGTTACCTGAGAAACCTTCATTTTGTCACTAGATCTTTCTATCAAATCTGAATCCTTCAACAGAGAATTCATGTCCTTAGACCATCTGTCAAATTTTTTCTAAATATTTTGTGTCTTGTGGTTTACTTATTTCATCATTCGAACCAAGCCCTGATAGGATCCTGATCACACTTTGACTTAAAATGTTTAATGAATGCCTTCTTATAAGCTCCATATTGGTTGTTATCTTCATTTGCTGGATATTCATTATAAGCCTAGCCCTACCCTTCTCAGGATCTACATTTTCTTTTAAAAAATATGTTTCCTTTTTTATCTGTTATGTTTTTAGTGACAATTAAAGTGTCGATCAAACTGAGAAACCTATTAACTCCCAAAGTATCTATTCCTTCGTCTTCTGAAATGGCGACCATCAAACATCACAATATAACGCCATATCATCCGTCGAGCAATGAATTAGTTGAGAGGGTAAATGGGATTACGGACCGTCAGGGGCAATTATTCGAAAAAATCTGGTACATGAACGAATTTTAGGAAAACATTTAAAAAGAATCTCTATGATGTTGGCAACACTCCTACAAAGTTATAGAGCTGTATTTCGTTTCTATCTTTTTATACAGAATAAAATAGATAAATTATTGGCAACCTCTGGCAACCCCATTGCGTATCAAATATTCTGTATATTGGAATAGCGTTAATTTTTTCTATAGCTATTTTGTTTTTTACTACGGAATTGTGTTTATGGAGGTATTTAGCAACTCCTCCCACAAGCATAGATCAGAAATAGCAGACATCAGGGCATCAGTACCCATCCAAACGTCAAAGTGAGGTCACGTTCTTTTGAAGCTCTCACCGTGCTTCATATTTTTGATTCCTCACTGTAATTTCTTGCGGTAATCATGGCAAGATTGACGAAAAGCCAGCGAGCAAGGAGGAAGAATGCAGTGAAGGCCCTTGCGTGCCAGATGAAGAAACGAGAAGAAAAAACAAACAAACAAACGAAGAGGACAGCATCCAAAAATGTTGGTTATAAAGAAAAATTTGTTGTTCCTCTTCTTGGAGAACCCTACACCGATATTCATAAGTCTGCCCTCGAAAGAAGAGACAAGAAACGAGAGGAGGAGAAAAAAAGTGAAAAGTAAAAGTGGTAAAGTGACCAAAAGCGGGGACTATGGGGCTGGGGCCTTTTAGAAATGTCGCGCAAAATTTAAATGCCTTCTCATGTACATTTAATGTTTTTGTTCTTTTTGTTGTTATATCTTCGGTTGTTCTTGATGGATTTTTGTCATTTTTGTTTCATTTGAAAGATAAAATTATGCTCTTCATTTCCTATATTAAAAAATAAAAGATTTTTTTTTTTTCTATTTATGAAACCTGAATTTTGCAGCATCTTTGAAATGTTCAGAAAAGAAAATTCACAAAAAATCAGAGGTATAAGTTTGGTCAAATGTACATCATAACTTATATTCCCCAGAATCTAAACTTGCAATATATACCAAGCTTAATTATGTGGAAGGATTTCCATATGATTAATTACAGCTTCATTAAACTTCATTATAACTTCATTATATCTTCACTACACTTTATATATACATGTGAGGAATACAATACCCAGGGGAATTATAGACAAATGTAAATGGTAATTATACCTAAGTTCATCAAAGAGATTCAAAAAGTTATAGGACATGCTCCCTTATAAAGCAACCTGACGGTCCCTTAAAATCCTACGGTCCCTTGTCCAGGACAACCAGACAGGTTGGGATCACATACTCCCTCTGGGGGTATTGGCCTACAACTTGACTTACCAATGAGTCCTGCAAGAATCCCCGCATTTTCTTCTCTTTCACCGTGACCCTATTTTACCTATGACTGAGTTCACAAAGCTAAGCGCCCCTTGGTACAACACTGCCAATTTGGCAGCCGAGACAATAGCATTGGCTAACTCTTGTTTTGATAGATATAAAAAGTTCCTCGAGGCAGTGACAGTAGACAGACACACAAGGAGACCAAGGGCAAGAATAGAATAGCTCGCCCTTGGTGACAGAGTATACGTCACCGCCAGACCCAGGTAAGAGATGGCGAAAAAACTCCAGCCTCTGTACCAGAGCCCTTATAGGGTGGTTAAAAGGGTTAGCGACGTCGTTTATCGAATTAAGCATATCCGCTCAGCCTGAGAGTTCTCTGTCCACACACATACAGGATCAAACAAGAGAAAAACCTCTCAGTGTGCGAAAATAAGAACGTAAGAAGGTCGGTCAGCACACCCCAGAAGTAAGTGTCTTCACCCAGTACTCTCTCGCTGATAGTAGCTGATTCCTACTCCGAGCAATATCACAAATAGACAATAAAAGGGGCACACTAACACATTAGTGTTTGTTTTGTCGCCTTTCACCTCTCATTCCATAGTCTACCATATGGATACATGTATGCATGCATGTATATATGTATTTATGTATGTATGTGTGTATGTATGTATGTATGTATGTATGTATGTATGTATGTATGTATGTATGTATGTATGTATGTATGTATGTATGTATGTATGTATATATGTATGTATGCATGTAGGCATGTATTGTTACAAATCTCACTAAAACTTCTGATCGTAATATATAGAAAGTTCTAAGATTGTATGAATGATTCCCAAGACCCTATGTCTCTGGGATAATCTTTTTACAGTATCAAAGCTCGGTCGCCATTTACTTTTTTATCATGGAAGGGAAAAAATGGTAAATTTAGAAATTTTCATGATAGTTAATAGGATTAACAAGGTAGTTATAACTAAAGACATACCATTGAATAATAAATTCGAAACACGATTCTAAGTTACAATTTTTTAACGGGGGTGAACGAGAAATAATTACCAAGATATTGACCGTCTAGGCTTCCCGCGTCACTGCCATAGCCTTCACAATAAACTAAATGAATTACTAGCTGAGTTAATTATACTTACAAACAGGGTGGGTACAGAGGACTTACTTCAGCCGACAATCCTGCCCGAGGCTGCACGTCCTCTACAGAGCGCTTATTCGTCCTACAAGAATCACCTCTGATTGTCCCTTAGGATTAGCATCAATGGAGATTGAACCTGATTGGTCAAGACAGCCAAAACGTTTTGGTGGAGGAGTCACCCGGGCCAAACTGCGACTGAAGTGTGTTACGTAATACATGAAACTAATACATAATTGTTATTACATTAATGCAGAAACACAATACTAATCCATGTCCGTTGAATAATTGACGTCTTTTCATCCAAAGTAATAGTTGTATTCATACATTACATATATAGGATACTCATATATGTAACACCTCCCTCTTCAAGAGAAAAAAATTCTCTGCGCGATTTTTTTTTTTCATTTATGAGACAATCCACTTAAATCTCGATAGGCAATCGGTTATCACAGTCTTTCCCTCAAACATAACGAACATCTAAATGATATATTTTTTTTCACTTGTGGGAGAACACACAATCTCGATAGTCAATCCGCTATCACACTGTCTTTCCATCGTACATGACGAACATCTAAATGATACTCCTTCAAAAACAAAATCTACCTGGTTAAGGGTAGGTTCTTATCTTTAAACTTGTGAAGGTACTTCAAGGGATGGCTGTCTCTGAAAACCATTACCTGGGCATCAACAGGAATATACACAGCAAAATACTTAAGTGCTAAGGTAATAGACAATAATTCCTTTTCAATGGCGCTGTACTTTAACTGGGTCATGTTTGATTTCTTACTTAAGTAACTCACGGGCTGCTCCACATAATTTTTAGTTTGTAACGAAATTGATCCAACCCCAATGTTACTCGCATCACAATACAGTTGAAATGGCTCTGAGAAATCTGGGGCTTGCAACACAGGGCCAGTACACAAAAGATTCTTAGCTTGAACAAAAGCGGAGTTACAAGTCTCAGTCCACTGGATCTTTGTTCTTTTCTTAATGATAGCCACTCGTTGTGGGTTCACACGATGCAGGGCTTGCTTGGTTGGCTTCGCATTTCTCATATCCACGTCATGCAGCATCAGGTTGGTTCTCCCAGGGGCATCCCAAAAGATCTCCTGGTATCGTCTCAGCAATTCCAGTAGGTCCTCTCGCTGCTCAACCGAGAGATGACCCAGCTTGTCCACCACCTGTGGCCACATATCTGCATTCGCCTTCCACTTTATCTTGAAGGTGGGGAGATCGAGTCCTCATCTTCCTCAGGCACGATAGAGACAGTACACACACTACCGTCAGACTCACCCACATCACTCTTGTTCCTCTCCTAGTATGCTTTCAGCCTATTGAGATGACACCATTGTTGCTTCCGTCTCCTATTAGGAGTGGGAACAACGTACTTAAGTTCCCCACTCGTTTCATCACCACATATGGACCGCTAAACTTGGCCCTGAAGGAGTTACCTTGGAAGGGCAGTTACACGAGCACCTTATCCCCTTATCTAAACTCTCGCACTTTTGCCTTCCTGTCATAGTTTTGTTTCATTCGCTCTTGAGCACTTTGTAAGGTTTCTCTAGCCCTCTGCCAACATGAGGTCAACCTACTCCTCATTTCCTCCACCGACTTTATCACTCTTGGAACACCCTGTTCTTCCAAGAGACACTCTTTCAGGACTTTAAGAGGTCCTCTAACACAATGTCCAAACACCATATCGAAGGGTGAGAGGCCCAACGATTCGTTAGGTACTTCACGCACAGCAAACAACAAATAGGGTAGTGCTTGATCCCATTCCGTATTATTATGCAGGCACCTTTTCCTTAGCATACTCTTTAAGGTCTGATGATACCTCTCACGTGCATCCTGACTTGAGGTGACTTTAACAATACCCAGGGCTCCTAAACTGCGACTGAAGTGTGTTGCGTAATGCATGGAACTAATACATAATTGTTATTACATTAATACAGAAACAGTATACTAATTTACTTTGACATACTTATAGGGCTATACACAAAACTAATGCCTCCTACACAACTAAAAATTATTCAAATACAATATTAACATATCAACCCAACATATCT
This sequence comes from Oratosquilla oratoria, assembly GCF_046742065.1. Classification (NCBI taxonomy): domain Eukaryota; kingdom Metazoa; phylum Arthropoda; class Malacostraca; order Stomatopoda; family Squillidae; genus Oratosquilla; species Oratosquilla oratoria. The sequence goes on from NW_027467716.1 coordinate 121,716, forward strand.
CTACGCGTGTATTTATATTTGTATGGGACGGGGGATGGGATTAGGAGTCCTGCTACCTGTACCCCCAAAGGGGACACTCCTAAAAAAAAGTAAAGGCATAAGAGGGTCTGGCAGTTTTCCAACCAGTACCCTAAGGTCTGGGTCTTTTAATGTGCGTGGATGTGGTACACATGAGAGTAAATGGGAAGAAATAGGCAGTATGTTTGCGAGAAGAAAGATGGATGTGCTGGCTTTGAGTGAAACTAAGATGAAAGGGAAGGGCGACTGTGAGTTTGGGAGTGTAGCTGGGAGGTACTCAGGAGTGAAGAGGGATGAGGGAGAGAAGGGGTTGCTATACTGGTAAGTGAAGAGATAAGTAAGCGTGTAGTGGCGTGGAAGGAGGTTTCATCAAGGTTGATGTGGATGAAGGTGAAGCTGGGAAGGGAGATGTGGGTTTTTTTAAGTGCGTATGGGCCTGGTAGCGAGAAGAGCGTAGAGGAAAGGAAGGCTTTTTGGGTAGATATGAATGAGTACATAGAGGGATTAGTGAGAAATGTCATTGTAGTTGTATTGAGACACCTTAATGCTGGGGTAGGAAACGAACCAATAGACGGAGTGGTTGGAAAGTATGGAGTTCCAGGTAAAAATCGTAGTGGAGAATTGATGGTGGAGATGCGTCTTGAAAGAGAGTTGGTGATAGCAAATACAGTGTTTAGGAAGAAAGTCAAGCATAAGTACACATGGGAGAGGGTGGTGGATGGAAGGGTAGCAGATAGAGCGTTAATTATCTATATAGTGGTGACAAAGAGTATGGTAGGAAAAGTTAAGGATGTTCTAAGGGGAGAGAGTGGGGGAATATCAGATAATTTTTTGGTGGAAGGCGAGTTGAAACTGGAGAAAAGGTGGAAAAGGAGGCAAAGGGCAGAAGGTAGGGAGGTACTCAGAGTGAACTGCTTAAGTGGACAAGAAAAGAAGGAGTATAAGAACAAGCTGAGAGAGGAGTAAGAAAGGAGTGAAGGATAGAGTAGAACTAGGAGTGGAGGAGGAATGGGGATGGTTCAAGGAGGGAGTCATAAGGTGTGAAAGGATGGTGTGTGGAACAGGGAGAGTGGGATGAAATAGAAGGAAGGGTAGGGAGTGGTGGGATGAGGAAGCAAGGAAGAGTGTAGAAGAGAAGAAGCAGGCATTCATAGATTGGCTACAAATTAGGGAATCGTATGAGAGGTACAAAGTAAAGAGAAGGGAAGTTAAGCATAAGATAAAGGAAGTAAAGAGGCGAGCAGATGTGAAATGGGGTAAGTGTATGACAGAAAATTTTGAAAGTAATAAAAAGATGTTTTGGAAAGAAATTAAAAGAGGAAGAGGAGGCGAATCAAGTAGAGAAGAAAAGGTAAAAGGTGCAGATAGAGAGATGATAGTGGAAAAGAAGGCAATGAGAGGAAAGTGGATAGGGAGGGAAAATTAGTTGCAGTGGGAAGCGCTAAGAAAATGAGAGTGATGAGTAAGGAAAATGGAGGAGAAATAGGGAAAAATGAAGTGAAAGTAGCTGTTAAGATGATGAGAGCAGGTAAGGCACCTGGGTTGGATGGATGCCATGCAGAATGTCTGATGAAAGGAGGTACAGCTATTGTGGATTGGCTGGTGAAGTTATTTAATGTTTGCTGGAGAGGGAGTAGATTGACGGACGACTAGAGGGGTGCCTGTATAGTTCCGCTTTAAAAGGAAAAGGGGGACAAGTGTGAGTGCAGTAGTTTCAGAGGGATCAGCTTGTTGAGTGTAGTTGGGAAGGCTTATGGGAGGGTCTTGATTGAGAGGATTAGGAGAGGAACAGAGGGAGTAATTGGTGAGGAACAGTGTGGGTTTAGGACAGGTAGGGGTTGTGTAGATCAGATTTTTGTGGGAAGACAGATATGTGAGAAAGCTATAGGAAAAGTTAAAGATGTTTTTGGGGCTTTTATGGATCTGGAAAAGGCTTCCGATAGGGTAGACAGGAAGGCACTGTGGGAGGTACTGCAGATATATGGGACAGGAGGAAGGCTGTTAAGAGCAGTCGAGAGTTTTTACGAGAGTAGTAGAGCTTGTGTTAGGATTAGAAATGGAGAGAGTGAATGGTTTGAGGTAAAGGTGGGACTTCGTCAGGGATGTGTTATGTCGCCCTGGCTGTTCAATCTATATATGGAAGGGGTGGTGCGAGAGACGAATGCAAGGGTAGTGGGTCAGGGGTTGGAGATGATTAAAGAAAATGGAGAAAAGTGGGAAATAAGCCAGTTGTTGTTTGCTGACGACACTGCGCTTGTAGCAGGATCAGAGGAGGGATTGAGGAAGTCAGCGACAGAAATTGAGAAGGTGTGTGAAAGAAGGAAACTAAAGATAAATGTAGGCAAAAGTAAGGTGATGAGATGTACAAAGGGAGAGAGTGACAGCAGGCTGGAAATGAGATTTAAGGGTGAGAGACTAGAGAAAGTGGATAGTTTTAGATACTTGGGTGCAAATGTGGCAGGAAAGGGAGGAGTGGGGGTGGAGATAGAATTTAGATTGAGAGAAGCGAATAAATGCCTTGGTGGATTAAAAAGTGTAATGAGAAATAGACATCTGGGAATAGATGCTAAGAGGGGGTTATGTGAAGGAGTGATTGTGCCAACAGCACTATACGGGGCAGAAACATGAAACATAAGAGAGGAAGAGAGAAGGAGTTTGAATGTGTTTGAGATGAAATGTCTGAGAAGTATGATAGGGGTTACTAGGCTAGATAGAGTGAGAAATGAGGAGGTGAGGAGGAGAACAGGGGTGGAAAGGGAGCTGGAAGATAGGGTTGATGAAAGGGTATTAGGATGTTTTGGACACATGGAAAGAATGAGTGAAGAAAGATTAGTAAAAGGGGTGTGGAAGGCACTGGTGGAAGGAGTGAATATGAGGGGGCGTCCTAGGATGAGATGGATGGATGGGGTGAAAAGGACATTACAAAAGAAGGGAATGTCTGTTGATGAAGAATGGGAGAGGACAGAAGATAGGGGTGAATGGAGAAAGGTTGTGTGTGGATAAGGCTGTGATGCATGAGGGGGAGTGGATGGGGGATGGGGTGTGGAAGTATGTATGAGAAATAAATTGACGCAGCCCGAAGGGATTTCTCCCCGTCTTCTCCTTTTCTGCATGAGGGGACGGAGAGGGGGGTTGCCGAATTTATGAAGCGGCCTTGCTGTGGATGTGCTGTGTCTTGCGACACTGCTTCTGACCCAGGGTAGTAGGCAGGATGCAGGGATGACCCGTCATTCAGGAGGTGCCAAGATAAGAGGAAGGAAGGAGGGT